>NC_079444.1:39773341-39833341 GCF_903798145.1 Danio aesculapii
CTTGCTTCCACAGTCCACTACTATATTGAAAGTAGACTGTTAATTCAGTTGAACACCTGGTTAACAGGTTTGGGTATTGGAAACTCTGCTGACTTGTTGTCCAGATACCTGGAGAAACTGTTATTTCCTGACAAGATCTTGCATCCGGGGCTGGATCTTATTGATCTGGCGTGGAGAATGTGATCTAACACCATTAAAGCATAGTCAAAAAAGTTAAAGGAAAAAATGTATCTCTGAAATGTTATTATTTAATATTTTAATGTAAAATACAGGGGATTTACCAACCTACATCACACGGGTTCAACCGTGCAAACCGGTTGCAAAAAAAGACCGGTTGCAATAGCAAACTTGTCATGTGGTAGGATGCCAAAATTCATTCTTTCATTCTCTTTTCGGCTTAGTCCCTTTATTAATCCGGGGTCGCCACAACGGAATGAACCGCCAACTTATCCAGCACATGTTTTACGCAGCAGATGCCCTTCCAGCTGCAACCCATCTCTGGGAAACACCCATACACACTCATTCACCTGCATACACTACGGACAATTTAGCTTACCCAATTCACTTGTACCAGATGTCTTTGGGACTGTGGGGGAAACCGGAGCACCTGGAGGAAACCCACGCAAATGCAGGGAGACCCAGCTGAGGCTCGAACCAGCGACCTTCTTGCTGTAAGGCGACAGCACTACATATTACGCTACTGCGTCGCCTGGACGCCAATATCAAAAGTCCAAAAATAGAAAAGTTACATTTTACCGTACACCACACTGCTTTAAATGCCAACCGCAGACGTCTTTGGCTAAAAGGGAGCTGAATGGAGTGAGGACCTAATTAAAAATGCTGGACTCTGCAGTTCTCATTTTATATCAGGTAAGTTCCCGCTATGCTGAATCATACACATTACTCTTTTCTGATTGCAGCAATGATTTCAGCTAAAACAGTTAAATATGGTGAATTAAACTGCAGACACTGAATGCTTAGAATGAAATGTAAAAATGTAAGCTCACATACCCTGCCGTACAGGTGCAGTTCGCTGTCAGAATGCAGTTGTTTTGCTTGTTGATGATTACCCAGGCCTTGTACAGTTTCGTCTTCTTTCCTTGTTTTTAGCTAGGCAGAATCTCGGTTTTTAGCACTACAAAGTTTTGAATCTGATAATCATGGAACATTATTTCTTACACATGACCACACAGAACAAAATTGTAGGCATCCAAAGACTTGTAGGCCTTTAACTTATCTCTTGTTAAAACACTTGGAGCTTCAATGAGATATTGTATATTTGGGGCTGGATGCTTGGTCATTTCGTCTTATCCAAAATCCATTGGGAGGATGCTATCGCAAATGGACATGTCAGATGAACGCCACTCACTTTAACGTTAATTTTGCTGAATAACTGTGCTTATCACTGTGTGACGAGCTGTTATAATACGCTGAAAGCGTTATGTAAATGATGTATATAATATGTAATCAATATAACTTATCTCTAATACAACAACAAACTCTGTACCGCATCGGATGTCATTCCCTTGCTGTAAATGCTAGCGCTCCCGGTTTCTTTCTGTAACCTCGATGTGCACGCATTCTGAATGTTTACAAATCAATAATTAACCTGTTATTAATAATAATAATAATAATAATAATAATAATAATAATAATAATAATAATAATAATAAATGCAATTTGAGTGAAAGCAATGGAGCTCAAACTTACTGTACATTTAATTTAGAGTGCAAGTCTGTGCAAAAATATAAACCTTTGTGCAGATGCTGGTTTTTATATAGAAAAAAAGATGTTTCTCAAGCCCATAATGCAATATTAAAATATTATCAGCAAAAATATTCCTATTTTTACTTTTTAAGTACTGTAAATATGTAAAGCTGAAGGTAGCGGTTTGTATAATTATACACTAGCACATACCAGATCAGGTCCAACAGGTTTTTAGCTAAACTTTTGAACATGTTGAAAATTAAGACAGAGCTTAAAGTGTGTGCATCTGTGCAGTATAATTCATCCAGCTGGATCAGCATCACCATGAGATTTTGGCTGGAAATATCATTCATATCGAGCCTGGTTTATGCTAAATTGACCAGCGTGACATTTTCCAGCAGAGATTTCTTCCGTGGTTTTCCTGCATTGCAGCACTCCTGCGAAAAGGTTTGCTTTCGTCACGTCTTTATGGTGGAAATTCAGCTTTGACAGTTTACGGCTTGCTGAACATCTCTGCCCCCCCCTTTTTTTTCCACATTTAATACGACCCCCGGACCGGAGAGTGTGTGTGGATATTGAATTATTGAGAGTGGATAGCTTGACCTTTGCTAGTGATATGAATCAAACATTAGCAAGAGATCCAGCTGAAGAAATTTACAGGGGCCACATCTAATAAACGGAGGCCGGCAGGGTTGAGGAGAAGTGCTGAGGCCGGAAAAATCCAGAGATCCATTACCCAATAATTCATGCGGAGGAAAGGCGTCTCGGGCAGTCGATCCCGGAGCGCAGGAATGGGAGGATCCGTCCTGTGGGATTTTCTGTGGCCTGCTGCTGAGATGCTTTAGAGAGCTGTCATGTGATTTGTTGTGTTAAAACAATCTGCACTGCATTAAATACTAGACTGTATAAAATAACCTACAAAAAATGCT
Source organism: Danio aesculapii (assembly GCF_903798145.1). NCBI lineage: Eukaryota > Metazoa > Chordata > Actinopteri > Cypriniformes > Danionidae > Danio > Danio aesculapii. Next base: position 39,775,978 of record NC_079444.1, read on the forward strand.
ACAGGATCTGTCATCTGGTTCATAGTTTACTTGAAAGGGCACCTATTATGCTAAAATCACTTTTATAAATGGTTTAAAGCCAGTTGTGTGGTGAAAGTCTGTGAATATAACCAGCTTCTAATAGTAAAAATGTATTAATTTTACTTTTTATACTCACACTTGATATAAACAGTCTGCAGAAACACTTCGATTGACATTCTCCCTTTGTACGTGTCATCAGAGGGGGAAAAGCCCCGCCCCTTTAGTGACGGTCTCTCCCTCATTAGCATAGGATGTTAGTCTTGTTTTTTGAATCTGCACTATGCTGACACACAGTATTGGGTAGTAACGCTACTAGCTTAACTACATTTCTCAGTAGCATTGCGATAGTTTCGATACTTTCTAAATCAAGTATTGCAGTAGCGTCCACACAAGCTACTTAAAGAAGACTGGGAGAGGAGTTGTTTCTGAAGCAGGATTCCTCGTGGCCATACCTGGAGAAGTACATGTTAAGACATGTTTAATCTTGTTCTAATGTTAAAGCAGAGCACTCTGTAAGGATTAGTATACAGTTTAACCCAAGGAATGACCAGTCTGTCAGATAAAGAAGAGGAGGAGTCAGAGATTCGAATAAACAAATAAAGTTTACTGAAGATAGTTTGCAGTTTCATCAGCAGAAGCCAGCTTCAACACTCGCAATGAGTTCCTAGGCCGCTCTGCCTTACAGTCACAAATCAATAATAATTATACTCTCACATAACGTCATTAACTGCGGCACACATATAGGTGTTCAAACCTGATTGGTTAAAACACAGACTAGGAAAATTTTCACGTGGGTGCGTGCGTACAATTCTGAGCAATATCTTAAGCACACGTCAGACATCCACTTGACTGTTTAGAGCTGACTCCAGACCTGTGAAACGGATCCACAATCAAATAGAACACACACACACACTTAAAGTACAATCTGTTTCTTATCCAAGGCTGAGTGTACTCTCAGCCATCTTTATCAAAACTGGTTAAAAACCGGTATTTTCTGCAAAAGAAAATAAAAGAAAATACACTTGCTTACCGAACTCCCTTGTCCACAAAAACAATCAAAGAAGGTGTTTTTACTAATGATACTACATTATTTTATTTGTTTTATTGCATTTTTTGTTTTCTGCTGTTATGTACTATAATTAGTTTCTGTTTGCTACAGCATAGTATTTGCAGTAAATAATTGAACTCCAGTTTTATTAATCACTAAGATATGATTGACTTGGATTTAAGTTACTTGGATTTAAAAATAAAAATGGCAAAAATAGCTTAGATGTAGCTTAGATGTAGCTAAAGTACTTTTAAAGTACTTTTGCCAAGTAGCTTTTAGCTTAGCTTGCTACATTTCCTAGGGGTCGCTTTTAGTGTAGTTAAGCTACATTTGAAGTAGAGTAGCTAATAGCTCGCTACACTTTTCAAGGAGCTTGCCCAACACTGACTGACACACAGGCATTTGTAGCTCTGCTCTTTTCTGAAAAGAGCACTATCTCATTTGAATTTAAAGCGACTGTCACCAGAGTGGCACAATAAGAATCAAAGCATAAAAGGGGCAGTTTCAAAGAGTATTAAAACATTATTTGTGGGGTACCATCAGAGATTTATTTTACATTTTGTAAAAGGGGCATAATAGGACCCCTTCTATATATACAGTGACTAACCCTAAATCAACGTTATCTAGAATTCCCTGCATGACATTTAACTTTGTTGGATTTTTGTTGACATTACTATGGTTCTTTTTAGGGTTTTTTACCAATCCGTTATGTACATTATGTTTTATGTCTAATTTTTATAAATAATGTTTATTTCAGTCATTTAATTTAATGTGTGTTACTATTAGGGTTGGTACCGAAACCCGGTGCCCCGTGCCACAGCTCTAAGCGGCGCATCCGGTGTGTGACGCCCTTAGAAGCATCAAGGGGTGCATCAAAGGCACACAAAAGTACACAAATATTTCATTCTAAACAGCTTTGAGGGGTATGGATGTCAACGGCATCAGGCGTTTGTTCTTGTTGCTTATAGAAGGCTAAGTGTGCAGTACGGCGGCGCATGCGGTGAGCGACTCCATCAACACGCATGATCGCATTCATCTAATTTGCTTAAACTAAGCATTCTAAAGTATGGCTATATTTTACAAGCAAGGATTCTGACACACCAAGATGCAGCAGATGCTTTACAAAAGTTGCGTGTAAGAGGGGGGGGGGGGGGGGGGGGGAACACGTCAAACTAATGAAATGTAAGGGCTCATGGAATCAACTTAAAGGTGAGGAATGGACTGTCTTTGACAGCTTGTGACATCATCTGGCACTTTCAGTGAGTATGTTTACATGGACACCAATACTCAGATTTTTAATATGATTAAGACAATAATCTGAACAAGACTCTAGCACGTAAACAGTGATCTTAAAGGACCACAGACACAAACTGCGGAGGAAACATTTATAGGCTGGTGACGCAATGACGTTAATGGATCATAGAATCATGAAAGGAACATTCAAAAAGCAGCTCATGTGAACACCTGAATCATATTATTGTCTTATTCAGATTAGATCACTGATGTCCATGTAAAAGAAGTCACAAGCCCCAAACCCAGAAAAAAGGTGTTCCCTGATTTTGATGACAGCCTTTCCACAGGTTAGTAGTATGCAATTATAGTTATAGGTTAGTAATGCAATTCAAATATATAAAATATGAATTGACTTATATAAATAAAATATATAAATGACTAATATATAAAATATGAACTTATTATAAAAATATATTTATATTGTTCAATTATAATGATTAAAATATATATCATTTTTGTCAATTTTGTGGCTAAAAAGTATCGGTTCAGGCACCGTTTTGGCACCGGTACTGTTTTAAAAGTATCGATTGAGCATCGGTATCGAAATAACCCCAAACGATACCCAATCCTAGTTACTATGATGGTTTATGGTATGAATTTTAAATGAACACCTGCTTATGATTGTATTTTTGTCCACGTACCAAAAGTACGATGTGCTGATGTTAGTATTTAAAAACATTTGTGTATTAACTATATACTAAATAAATGAAATAGTGTTGTTAACTGTAAAAATTAGAATGTATTTTATGGCTTTAATTTTTACTGTAAGTTTTATGGATTTTTTTACCATATATACACAGCAACATGTTTTGATTTAACTCTTAAAGAAAAGCTTTTGAGTCTTCTTCTGTCCTGCTTCACTGCTGGGAGGCGGCAGCTGCATTTTTTGTTTACTTTTCATTTTAGTGATTTGGAAATAGATGGCATGGTGGCTCATTGGTTAGCACTGTCACCTCACAGCAAGAAGGTCGCTGGTTCAAGTCCCGGCTGAGTCAGTTGGCGTTTCTGTGTGGAGTTTGCTTGTTCTCCCTGTGTTGGCGTGGGATTCCTCCAGGTGCTCCAGTTTCCCCTACAGTCCAAACACTTGCGCTATAGGTGAATTAGATAAATTATATTGGCTGTAGTGCAGGGCTATTCAATTGCCGGCCCGCTGGCTAAACCCGGCCCCCGAGGCAATTTGTTCTGGCCCTCCAAATAGTGTGACCAAGACCAAAAAAAATTTAGTTCAGTCAAAAAGCATTCGCTATAGTTATGAAGAGACGTGCACTGCGCAGAGCGTGAGGCACATGACATTAAATAAGTGGCGTGGGCAGCCGAAAATAATTGGATATGTATGTAGAAAAGGCCTTTTGTTCAATGCACTGATATCGTTAATAGGGATGCAATGATTAGCCGATTTCACTATTAACCGTGCTCTAATTTATTACGGTTAAGTAATCGTAAAGGCTTCTCTACGCCGCAATTCTGTTGCACAGAACAAAACTGCTGCAACTGAACAAAGATATGCCGACTGTGTGCTTGTTTAAAGTTCCAAACTTATACCGAGGCTAATACGCACACACACACACTGCATTAACTATAGCAGCAGGCCGTTCACATATTGCGTCTTTTCCGCGCGCAAGTTCACTATTTTCAATGGAGACGTGCGCATATTGGGATCGGTGCGCGCACGGCTCGCAAGCAGACCTACAGGTGCACACTGTAGAAATGATCTCACACTGTAGTGTTGAGAGTCGTGCGTGACTTTCAGTGAAATGTAAACAAAAAATACGTTAGACGAATTATTACAAATGATTAAAATGATTATGCTTGTATGAACGCAGATTATAACAACAGTTCATTTAAATTCTTAGCTAATATAGAGCTTAAATTAACATCAGACAAATACTATTTTTGATTTATTCTTATTTTGATTTATTTATTCATTGTTCTGTCGTTTATTTTCATTGTAAAATAATCACTCATGTTTAAACCTTTTCATTTATTTTTACGTCTAAAAAGAGAAATTGACTATTGTTTGTTTTTTTTTATTAATATTTTGTGCTGTATTTGTGTCACGATCACCAGCGATCGTAACATCCTAGATCGCTGGATCTCACACACATTCACTTGGACTACAAATCCGCCATTCATGGACTACATTTTCACACATGCACTCCGTTCCACAAACACACATGCTTCCTCATTTTCACTGATTACACTTGCACCAGCTGAGGATTGTCAGAGACTGATTACACACACTATTTAAACAACACACACACTCCCTGCCTTGGCCGAGTCTTGTTTAACTGTATAGTGACATTACAACGCGGTTTCCTAATCTAGTTTCTCCATGTTTTGATCTTTGCCTTGCTTACTTTTCTCCTTGTCTGCCGCCTGCCTTCTGACCTCTCGCCTGATACCTTTGACCACGATTCTGGACTGCCTTTATACATCTGTTTGCACCTGTGTTGACCATCGTTCCCTAACTTTGAATAAACCTGCACATGGATCCTAAACTTCAGTTGTCTTTGTCACTCCCCGTGTTACAATTTGGTTACTGAGCAGCAATAAACAACACTTTAAAATATAAGTAGTTTTCCTGTGATTTCCTAAACTAGTAGTGTTTTAAATTTAATAAATGGTGATAACCGTGAATCCATGACTCGGACTTATTTTTAAAAAGATATGATTATTCTTCAGACTATATAATCGTACAACCAAAATCTATAATCGTTGCATCCCTAATTGTTGCGCAGTTCAAAACACAACATATGAATGTGTCTGAACGTAGAAGAAGCCTTCTTGAGCAATACACTGATTTTGTTGTGCTTCGAAATGCAACATTTGAATATGTTTGTAAACAAAAAGACACATTGTATAATGCACTGATATTATATAGTTTCAAAATACAACATATTAACGTTTTAATATAGAAAAAGTCAACGTGGGTGTTTTAAGGAGCAAAAATACAGCATATGGGCTGTTATATTGTTGTGTCATCACTTATACTGCAAGTAATATCTCTTCAGCCCCTCATTTGGGTTGCTTTTCATGAGCTGGCCTCCATGACTAACTAATTGAATAGCCCTGCCATAGTGGATGTGTGAATGTGAGAGTGTATGGGTGTTTCCCAGTGATGGGTTGCAGCTGGAGGTGCATCTGCTGCGTAAAACAAATGGTGGTATGGTTGGCGGTTCATTCCACTGTGGCGAACCCTGATGAATAAAGGGACTAAGCCAAAGGAAAATGGATGAATAGATCAAATCTAATGTTAATGTTTAAAAATTGTTTATGCATGATAGAATTATAAGTAATTCATACTGAAAAATGGATCATTTAAGACAGACAGTATTTAACAGAATTTCATTAAATCTAATTGAGTAATTCTCATGTCTTCATTTAGAAGGCCGATTTTTTTTCCATTCTGTTTGGGATCTCAATTCAAATTCAAGATCTGAACTGCAATGTCAAATGCGTTTTCATTTTAAATCCTCATTTCTCAACCATGGGAATGATGCGTGTGTGTTTAATGAATTGTTTGGGATATCTAGGGTGGCTTATGTTGTCAGTCTCATGGCTTTAACTGTCTCTGGTCAAAATGCCCTGGAAAAGATTATTTCCCCACTAATGATCAGTGTCCTGACGTCGTGCAGGAGTGATGGTGTTCGTACCAGTCTGAGAACTCTCCCGAGGTCAAGTAATCCAAACACTGCTGGAATGTGAAGCAGGACAAGAACCTAATGCTGTCCAAGGTCACAGATGTTTGACTTTATAACAATCTCCTGAGTCGCACAAAGAGAAAGAAAAGCAGCAACGTCTTGTTCTTTGGCAACTTTCTTGTTCTTTTACTTTTTGGCTGTCTGACTCTTTCTGAATACACGATGTGTGAGAGGATATCCTTCTGTTAACTTTCATTTGTTTTGGTTCTCTTAACCTCTTAAGGCTCAAGGTCTTTTTTTACATGCATTTTTTTATTTCTGTTTGCTATTTGGGCTTATTGGAACCTAATCAGAATAAAAATCTAAGGATCATCTTTTAATATGATGTACTTTTAGAGAAAAATGTCCATATATGTGGACTCGTGGTCCCAATTTACATTAAAAAAAAAAAATCCTGAATTTTTTTAATGCATATTTAACATAGGATTTTTTTTTTAACTTGCTTTGACTATCAGAGAGTAAAAACACATTTTTTTCATCATTTTGGACAGTTAAAAATAGGGTTTGGGACATTTCATATGCTGCAAAACAGTTGCAGGATAACACTGTATGTCTGTAACAAAATATAAAACATTCAAAGTATCTTAAATAGCCATTAAGAGCTAAAATAGGCTGTCCACGTATGTTATTAGCTCTTAAATTATTTATCATTGATTTGCATGGATGTTCTTGAAGCTATATTGCAATTTTGCTTATTTCACACTTCTTTTCTCACAATTTAGAGATTTGGGATATAAAATCATAATTAAAAATACATTTTATCTCAAGATTCTTATATATTTTTTATCTTCTAAGAAGTAGGACTTTTTAAAAATTATGATGTTTCTTCTAGTCCTCGGATCTGATTGGCTGAAAAGTTTTATATCCTTGCAATATTCTACTAGTATCATCACAGGGACATGTCATTGATAACATTGGGCCCCATCATACACCTGCATGACGTTTTGCGCCGCAATGTTTAAATAGCAAATTCATTTGCGCCACTGTGGACTCATTGGTGTTTCAGTTTATTCATGACAGTTGGCATGAGTATAATATTTTATTAGTAGTTTTATTATTTATTATATGCATATTTATATTTTTTATATTTATATTTGTTTTTATTTAAAACAAGTTTAGATTTGTCCACCTGTTGGGTTTGGGAGATGTATACATCACCATATGGTGCAATAGGACGTGTGTTTGGATAACTCTGTTTTTTGACCACACTTCATTATTATTGTTCATTTATTCATTTGCTGGAAATTAGAACTTGTTGGAATAATTAATCAATTCCATGCTTGTTCAATTAAAAAGGTCAGGACAGTTTTTTTCTTCAAGGTTTAACGTATTAGCAATTAACTGGATACAAACTAATAATTTGATTCAAAGAATTCTGTTATCTTCAATGCAAAGCAAGAGTTACATTCAAGGGTGCGCAACAATTTTCATTTCCTGACTTCAACTTCTGTAGGCATAAGTTATGTATATTAACAGGTGGAGTTTAAATTTGTCACTTGTCACTCATTCTCCAGTCCTCCATTGGCCGCACCCATACACGCATCCTCTTTTTCTACTACTATGCACAATGTCAAAAAGCACAAGATTTTTCAACCGCAAATTCTGTGCTCACAAGAAGTTTTGCTGCAAAGCTCAAGTTAATTTTAGAAAAGCTTCATCTACTTCTGCAAAAATGCATTATTAGTATGCAACACATCACATTCGAGAAGATGTTCAGTTAATACATCACCTTTAAAGCAATACAAATACAATTGTTAAATGGAAAAAAAGAGACAACAATAAGTGTAAAATTTCTTTGTAATTCCTCTTTCCCAGCAAACTGAATTTAGAAATAGCTTTGAAACAAATCTTTGCGCTTAACAAAAAAGATTAAATATGTAGGCTAATGAATGTCCTCAGTGGAGTGAGTTTCGGCCGTTTCCTTACTCCACGTAAGTAAAGGAGTACAATAAAGAGTAAAAGTAAAGAGAAAGTAAAGAGGCCGAATGGAGGAGGCTCGTTCTTTATCCTCAATTTGAGACTCTGATTGGTTTGTTCTCAAAACACAACTCACTAAGAGAATAAGCACAACCCTGTTATGCTGTGTTCACACCAGACGCGGAACGCTAGGATAAATCGCACTATTCGCGCTTAAATAGACGCGTGAACATTTGAGTTTACTTGCTTCATTCGCACATGAAAATCCGCTTCATTTGTGCGTCAAATCCAATTCATTCACGCGTCAAATTAACTTCAGAACAGACGCGGATTTGCGTCATGGGCAGGGCTTCTGTCTGCCCGATGACTCTAGCTTCATTGCTAAACGGCAAACATGGATTTTATTGTGAAAATAACTGTTGTTGTGCTTTATGAAGGCTGAAAAACAGCGTCGATTCGTTTGGAGCCGTGTCTGAGTCCACTAGATCCTTTCAGAGGTGCACCAGCTCTGTGAGCTCATAGAAACTCAACTCCTCCAGAAACTTAACCTGGATGATGGAGTCTTTCAGCGGTGCTTCTAACTGAGCCGAGCCCAGTTTAATGAACTGTCTGTGTAGGCAGGAGGATTTCCCCCAGGACACCAACAACAGGCGTTACGTCATAATCACGCCCCCACAAGAGCAAGGTCCTGATTGGTTAACGCGGCGCGAATGTCCGCTGAAGTTCAGATTTTCAAACTCAAGTGTTTCGCGATATGTGTGCGTTAAGTGGTCAAACGTGCAAAATGTTTAATTTGCACATATCGCGCCATTCACGCCGCAACATTTGCGTAATTTGTGTCATTTGCGCTGTGCCATTTGCGCGTATTGCGCCAATGGATGCTTATTCGCGTCTTTGCATTGATTTAACATGTAAATCACTCGCTCTTGACACCACATTTGGTGTTGAACACTGCATTAAACCATGTGCCATGCGCAAAGCATATTTTTCTGTCTTTAAATAGCAAAAGTGGATTCAGACGTGGCCTTAATGCTTAAGACTTTGTACCTAGATTGTTTAAAGAGCCCATTATGTTGGATGACTTAACTCCCTATAGTTTTGCAAATGCTACTGTTGTATCACAGAATGGCTTTTTTATGTTTATTAGAATAAAGCTCTGGAATATTTCAACATATAGATGACTGCTTCTGTCAGTCACAAATGATCCTGCCATTTACTCCTCATCTCATTATAGTCACTGACATTCATGCCTAATTTAGTCAGAATGACAACAGATCTCACAGAGCGAGACATGTATCTGAATTATCACTGAAAAACACAACACAAGCTTATTGGGTGTACGTGCCCTGGACTACATTTCTGGGTAAAGCGCAAATACACGCAAATACATCTGGCATACGTGCAGCTGTATTTTGTGTGTAAAATTAGTGCTATGGGTCGGTATAATGGTGCAGACAACTTCTGTTCCTTGTCATGCTACTGCTGACTGCTATCATTTGTATGGACGGCTTTTCCAGCGAGATCAGTTTACTCTGTAGTTCAGCTTGTACGGTGTTAGATTTGGGACATGGAGCAGCCCAGGTTTCGTGTCCAGTGAAGGATAGTTTCTACAACCCGGTGAAACAAACAAACAGGCAGTCAAACAAAAAACGGTGTGAAATCTCGAAAAGAGCACAGTCACGATTCACTTTTCTCTTCTAGTTTGTTTTAGAAAACACTATCAGTTGGGTTTAGGGATGATGGTGTGTGGGTCAGTTGATAGGAAGCTGATATATTGTGCATGATAAACTGATGCACACAAGAATAACATTTAAATAGCACATATGATGAGCAAATTTGGCCCAATAATGTATTTGAGATTTGCAGATATGTACAAGGCTAGTGGATTTACAAGAAACGGCACATATGAGAAAACTTAGCCTGGTAACTTATTTGAGATTGGCAGAAATGTACACAGCGACCTCTGGTGGATTTAAAAGAAACCGCCTGTATGAGAAAACGTGGCTATATATTAACATGTTTGAGATTATCAAAAATCTACATAGCGACCTCTAGTGGATTTATATGAAATGGCATATAAGAGCAAACATGGCCCAGTAACATATTTGAGATTGGCAAAAATTTGCACAGCGACCTCTGGTGGATTTGGATTTACGAGAAACTGCACATATGAGTAAACATTGTGTATGTATATGTACAGAAATGTGAATATATATATATATATATATATATATATATATATATATATATATATATATATATATATATATATAAAAATGTACACAGCATCCTGTGGAGTTTTATGAGAAATGGCACAAATGAGAAAATGTGGCCCAGTAACTTATTCGAGATTGGCAGAAATGTAAACAGCGACCTCTGGTGGATTTATGAGAAACAACATGTATAAGAAAACGTGACCTAGAAACATATTTGAGATTTGTAAATATGTACACAGCGGTCTCTAGTGGATTTCCGAGAAATGGCACATATGAGAAAATGTGGCCCAGTAACGTATTTGAGATTCACAGAAATTTACAGAGCGGCCTCTAGTGGATTTTTGAGAAGCTGCACATATAAGAAAACATGGTCCAGTAACTTATTCGAGATTGGCAATAATGTACACATTGAATTCTAGTGAAGAGAAACGCCACAAATGCGAAAATGTGGCACAGTAATACATTTGCAGAAACTTAGACAGTGACCACGGTTGGATTTGCAGAAAATGGCACGTATGAGAAAACGTGGCCTAGTAACTTATTTGAGATTCGCAGAAATGTAGAGAGTGGTCTCTAGTGGTTTTGTGTAAAACGGCATGAATGAAAAAACATCACCCAGTAACGTATTTGAGATTTGCGAAAAATGTGGGCCATTTTAACGTACTTTAGAATCGCAGAAATGTACACAGCAACCTTTCATGAATTTATGAGAAACAGAATGTATGAGTAAATGTGACCCAATAAAGAACTTGATTCACAGAAATGTACACAGTGACCTCTGGTGGATTTATGTGAAACTGCATGTAAAGGGAAAAAGTTGTTGAGGTTGGTAGAAATGTATAACCTCTAGTTGACTGATTATATGAGAAAACGTGGCACATTAACGTATTTTTGATTCGCAGAAATGCACACAGCGGCCTCTGGTGGATCTAAAAGAAATGGCACGTATGAGAAAACGTGGCCCAAATAATGTATTTGAGTTTGTCAGTAATGTTCACGAGAAACGGCATGTACAAGTAAACATGGTACAGTAATGTATATTGAAATTGTCAAGAATGTACACAGCATCCTGTGGAGTTTTATAAGAAATGGCACAAATGAGAAAATGTGGCCCAGTAACTTATTCGAGATTGGCAGAAATGTAAACAGCGACCTCTGGTGGATTTATGAGAAACAACATGTATAAGAAAACGTGGCCTGGAAACATATTTGAGATTTGTAAATATGTACACAGCGGTCTCTAGTAGATTTACGAGAAATGGCACGTATGAGAAAATGTGGCCCAGTAACGTATTTGAGATTTCCAGAAATTTACCGAGCGGCCTCTAGTGGATTTTTGAGAAGCTGCACATATAAGAAAACATGGTCCAGTAACTTATTCGAGATTGGCAATAATGTACACATTGAATTCTAGTGAAGAGAAACGCCACAAATGCGAAAATGTGGCACAGTAATACATTTGCAGAAACTTAGACAGTGACCTCGGTTGGATTTGCAGAAAATGGCACGTATGAGAAAACGTGGCCTAGTAACTTATTTGAGATTCGCAGAAATGTAGAGAGTGGTTTCTAGTGGTTTTGTGTAAAACGGCATGAATGAAAAAACATCACCCAGTAACGTATTTGAGATTTGCGAAAAATGTGGGCCATTTTAACGTACTTTAGAATCGCAGAAATGTACACAGCAACCTTTCATGAATTTATGAGAAACAGAATGTATGAGAAAATGTGGCCCAATAAAGAACTTGATTCACAGAAATGTACACAGTGACCTCTGGTGAATTTATGTGAAACTGCATGTAAAGGGAAAAAGTTGTTGAGGTTGGTAGAAATGTACAACCTCTAGTTGACTGATTATATGAGAAAACGTGGCACATTAACGTATTTTTGATTCGCAGAAATCCACACAGCGGCCTCTGGTGGATCTAAAAGAAATGGCACGTATGAGAAAACGTGGCCCAAATAATGTGTTTGAGTTTGTCAGTAATGTTCACGAGAAACGGCATGTACAAGTAAACATGGTACAGTAATGTATATTGAAATTGTCAAGAATGTACACAGCATCCTGTGGAGTTTTATGAGAAATGGCACAAATGAGAAAATGTGGCCCAGTAACTTATTCGAGATTGGCAGAAATGTAAACAGCGACCTCTGGTGGATTTATGAGAAACAACATGTATAAGAAAACGTGGCCTGGAAACATATTTGAGATTTGTAAATATGTACACAGCGGTTTCTAGTAGATTTACGAGAAATGGCACGTATGGGAAAATGTGGCCCAATTAATGTATTTGAGTGTGTCAGTAATGTTCACGAGAAACGGCATGTACAAGTAAACATGGCACACTAATTTATATTGAAATTGTCAAAAATGTACACAGCAATGGCATGTATGAGAAAATGTGGCCCAGTAACGTATTTGAGATGTCAAAAATGTAGGACAGTGGTGGCGTTGCAAGCATACGTAGCCCTGGGGCACGTATTTCGTGGTTCCCTAAAATGTAGCCCTGGGCAAATACCTTTAATGATCCTGGGTTGGAAAAACATTGTCAGCATTTCATGTAGCATAAATGTTCACGAGCAGTTTGTGGCATCAGGAATTTGCTGCAGAAATGCAAGAATGTGTTGTAAATGCTACTTAATGGTGTCCTCGTCAGAGCCGTGTTCCTGCTGGCCTGACAGTTGACAGACTCCAGGGATGAGGCACAAGTCAGCACACATTAGAAAAGCCCGGATGATAAACGGCCTCAAGTGTGTGGCAAGACTGGCTCTGGGTGGGTCAGGCTCACTGCGTCCGGTTAACAGCCCAGTCCTGAGGGTCCTGCACCGCACAAACCCACCGCACTCCGTCAAGTATGAACAAGGGGGATTTTCCCAGGAGACCCCGCTTCTACACGAGATCTTTATGGCCCTCGTAAAAATCATAGCAGGATTTCTGTCTCCACCCTGACTGTAGGGTCAAATACACTGCTTCATTTGACATACAGTAGATGAGTGGTCTTTTCACTGGAACTGAGGGAGCTTCTGATGATCAGCTGACTTCTTTTTCTCTTTTTTTCTTCCGTTTTTCTTTAGTTTTATTAGGTTATTTTATTTTATGTGATTACTAATATGAATAAACAATGAAAAATACTTGTATTTCAGTATCTATTTGTCTTTGTTAATGAAAATAGGGTTGTGGCAATGAAGAAATTTCCCCACCCATTAATAGGGCATATGCCGAGCTAGTGTGTTTCCCATACTGATAAACTTCCGGTGACCTGTTATTGTGAGTTTTTTTCCATTTTATACGCTTCCTTTTACAGCATCGATGTTGTAATGTAATTCAAATACAATCAGTTAAACAGACTTTGGCAGTCATTCAGTTGCTCAAGCGTAAAAAAAGCCGTTTGCTCACACGCGCCCGTCAGAATCGGCAGGCTAGCGCAGAAGCTCCATTGATTATACTGGGGTAAAATAAATGCTCATATTGTAAAGACGTGGTTGGAAAAATTACATTTAATGCAGTGCTTCTTGTACAATCTGAGACCCACTTTATATCGGATATCACTCCGCCAGTGGAGATCGCTGATTTTTAAAGAAAACAGACCTTAAACGTGCCGAATTTGCATTGGCTTACACTTTAACGGAAACGATTAACCCAGGTTACTGGCAAATTAAAAGTCCTATTAGCATGCCATAATACCGGAATCACCGTTAATACCGGTATCACCGTGGGGGTGGGGGGTTTAAATAGAGTTAGCTATAGAGCTAATTTACATGTAATTTTCTACAAATTACTACGGAATCACCGTTAATACCGGTAACACCGTGGGGGTGGGGGTTTAAATAGAGTTAGCTATAGAGCTAATTTACATGTAATTTACTACAAATTACTACGGAATCACTGTTAATACCGGTATCACCGTGGGGGTGGGGGTTTAAATAGAGTTAGCTATAGAGCTAATTTACATGTAATTTACTACAAATTACTACGGAATCACCGTTAATACCGGTAACACCGTGGGGGTGGGGGTTTAAATAGAGTTAGCTATAGAGCTAATTTATATGTAATTTACTACAAATTACTACGGAATCACCGTTAATACCGGTATCACCGTGGGGGTGGGGGTTTAAATAGAGTTAGCTATAGAGCTAATTTATATGTAATTTACTACAAATTACTACGGAATCACCGTTAATGCCGGTATCACTGTGGGGGTGGGGGTTTAAATAGAGTTAGCTATAGAGCTAATTTATATGTAATTTACTACAAATTACTACGGAATCACTGTTAATACCGGTATCACCGTGGGGGTGGGGGTTTAAATAGAGTTAGCTATAGAGCTAATTTATATGTAATTTACTACAAATTACTACGGAATCACCGTTAATACCGGTAACACCGTGGGGGTGGGGGGTTTAAATAGAGTTAGCTATAGAGCTAATTTACATGTAATTTACTACAAATTACTACGGAATCACCGTTAATGCCGGTATCACTGTGGGGGTGGGGGTTTAAATAGAGTTAGCTATAGAGCTAATTTATATGTAATTTACTACAAATTACTACGGAATCACTGTTAATACCGGTATCACCGTGGGGGTGGGGGTTTAAATAGAGTTAGCTATAGAGCTAATTTATATGTAATTTACTACAAATTACTACGGAATCACCGTTAATACCGGTAACACCGTGGGGGTGGGGGGTTTAAATAGAGTTAGCTATAGAGCTAATTTACATGTAATTTACTACAAATTACTACGGAATCACCGTTAATACCGGTATCACCGTGGGGGTGGGGGTTTAAATAGAGTTAGCTATAGAGCTAATTTACATGTAATTTTCTACAAATTACTACGGAATCACCGTTAATACCGGTAACACCGTGGGGGTGGGGGTTTAAATAGAGTTAGCTATAGAGCTAATTTACATGTAATTTACTACAAATTACTACGGAATCACCGTTAATACCGGTATCACCGTGGGGTGGGGGTTTAAATAGAGTTAGCTATAGAGCTAATTTACATGTTATTTACTACAAATTACTACGAAATCACCGTTAATACCGGTATCGCCGTGGGGGTGGGGGTTTAAATAGAGTTAGCTATAGAGCTAATTTACATGTAATTTACTACTAATTTAGTCCCTGGGCATGAAGTTGTAACATTCATTCATTCAGTCATTTTCTTTTTGGCTTAGTCCCTTTATTAATCTAAAACCAGCTTGACCAGCCTGGTTTAAGCTGGACATAGCTGGTTTTGGCTGGGCTCCCAGCCAGGCTAGGCTGGTCAAGCTGGTTTTAACTGGTAATTTTCCAGCCTGACCGGCTAAGTTAACCAGGCTGGAAATGGCTGGAAACCAGCCTGGAAATGGCCAAAACCCCTCTAAAACCAGGCTGACCAGCTAAAACTAGGCAACCAGCTTAGGCTGGTTTAAGCTGTTTTTTTTTTCAGTAGAGTTAGAGTCGTCAAATTAGCATACAACTCTTAAAACACATAGCCTACATGTTAAATGTAATTATTTTCTTTTACTTTTTAAATAGTAGCCATTACGGGTGGCACATGTTCTCCCCGTGTTTGTGTGGGTTTCCTCCGGGTGCTCTTGTTTCCCCCACAGTCCAAACACATGCGCTATAGGTGAATTGGTTAAGCTAAATTGGCCATAGTGTATGTGTGTGAATGAGTGTGTGTGGATGTTTCCCAGTGATAGGTTGCAGCTGGAAGGTCATTCGCTGTGTAAAACATATGCTGGATAAGTTGGTGGTTCATTCCGCTGTGGGGACCCCTAATGAATAAAGGGACTAAGCTGAAGGAAAATGAGCGAATAAATATACAAAACACTGCAAAACTGTAAACTCCTGTAATTTATTCGAGTGTCTTCAGCCTGCTGCGGTTGATTTTTACGGCTACTTCTAGCAGCGATTGAATCATTTGTTGTTGTTGAATCAGGAAAAACATGCCGTCATGGTCTTGGCATTCGGCCGGCTGCATCACAACCTGTGAATGTTGATGGAGGACGACAGGGATTGTCAGCTCTGTGCTTCACCACATCTCCACTTAAAGTACAGTAATTGTGGCATTTATTCCCTAATGGACAAATACAGCGTTCCTGTTCCCCCACACGGGTTCTTTGTGTTTCGGTGGAGTCTCTCTCTGTGGGGGATTTGAAATGTGGTCAGTGAGGTAGAAAGTCTCCGCTCAAAACAAACCTGTTCTGTCCTGTTTAGAGCAGCCAGGTGGACAGACGGTCTCGTCTCTAACTGTTATTCACCTATCAGTGAGTGATGGTGTATCTGCTCACGCTTCAGCACTCCAGAACCAGAGGAGGCTGATTTACTGCTAATGAGTTAAGTGATGACAACACAATTAATACTGTTTACTTCACTCAGACTGACAAGAGTGCTGCTGTTTCCCATACTCTATCTATCTATCTATCTATCTATCTATCTATCTATCTATCTATCTATCTATCTATCTATCTATCTATCTATCTATCTATCTATCTATCTATCTATCTATCTATCTATCTGTCTGTCTGTCTGTCTGTCTGTCTGTCTGTCTGTCTGTCTGTCTGTCTGTCTGTCTGTTCATCTATCTATCTGTAAAATTTGGTATCCTCCATCCATCCATCCATCCATCCATCCATCCATCCATGAAATTAGGTATTATCCATCCATCTATCCATCTTTCTGTGAAATATGGTATTATCTATTTATCCATCCATGAAATATAAAAATATGGTATTATAAATCTGTGAAACTTGGTATCATCCATCCATCTATCTGTAAAATTTGGTATTATCCATCCATCTATTTCTCTATTCATTCATCCTTTTATCTGTAACATTTGGTATTATCAATTCATCTCTCCATCTATCTGTTTATATATCCCTCTATCCATCCATCCATCCATCCATCCATCCATTCATTCGTGAAATTTGGTATTAACCATCCATCCTACCATGCATCTTTGTGTAAAATATGGTATCATCCATCTATCCATCCATCCATCCATCCGTCCATGAAATATGGTATTATCCATCCACGCATCTTTCTGTAAAATATGGTATCATCCATCCATCCATCCATGAAATATGGTATTATCCATCCATTCATCTTTCTGTAAAATTTGGTATTATCCATCCATCTATTTATCTATTCATCCATCCTTTTATCTGTAACATGTGGTATTATCAATCCATCTCTCCATCTATCTGTTTATACATCCCTCTATCCATTCATCCATACATCCATCCATTCATGAAATTTGGCATTAACCATCCATTCATCCATCCATGAAATATGGTATTATCCATCCATCCATCTTTCTGTAAAATATGGTATTATCTATCCATCCATCCATCCATCCATCTATACATCCATCCATGAAGTTTGGTATTATCTATCCATCTATCCACCTTTCTGTGAAATATGGTATTATTTATCCATCCATCCATCTGTGAAATATGAAATATGGTATAATCCATCCATCTATCAATCCATCCATATGTGAAGTTTGGCATTATCCATCCATCCATTCATCCATCTATACATCTGTCTGTAAAATATGAAATATGGTATTGTCCATCCATCCATCCATCCATCTATCCATCTATCCATCCATCCGTAAAACTTGGCATTATCCATCCATCCATCAGTGAAATATAAAATATGGGATTATCCATCTATCTGTGAAATGTTTTATCATCCATCCGTCCAGCCATCTATCTCTTTAATTTGGTATGATCTATCCACCCATTGTCCATTTGTATAAGCATTGTATGTATATGTGTATATATATATATATATATATATATATATATATATATATATATATATATATATATATATATATATATATATATTTATATATATATATATATTTATATATATATATATATATATATATATATATATATATATATTCAGTAATAAATTAGGAAAAGGTCACATTTTCTTGAGCAACAAAAGTTCATAAGGTATTAAAACCACCTGAAAAAAAGAAACCTCTGCAAATGTAATGCACGCATGCTCTGTTTTGTTCCAATGGCAGCTTTTTTGCTCTAGTTCTAATCCTAAACCACTTTTGGTTTATTCATTTATTTATTTATTACTGTCTAGGACAATTTCTGCAGCGTAGAATAAATTAAAGTGTTTGTTTCAGCACATTGGGGTTTGCACTGATTCTGCCACAGGGATTGTGTTTTATTTATTTGCAGGCAGTTTTAGGCAATGAGAGGCTCTTAAAAGGATTATTCTAGGTTTAATTACAAGCTAAGCTATATAACCACTGCAAATAATTTGAAATCTTCAGTCACTTTGCAAAACTGCACCAGGATAAATCTAAATATAGACACATTCCAGAAATATTGCTCTTTATTATCTAAAAGTCTGTGAAGGAAATGTATCACAGTTAGCATGAAAAACACAATAACAGAACATACAGTACCTGACAAAAGTCTTGTTGATCAAATGAAAAAGTGGCTGAAGGTATCAAGACATTTGTGCTGCCCATTACGTTACAAATCACAGGAGAGGGCAAATTCTTTAGCAGTATAGCGCTCGTACTTCAGCCTCCACATCAAAGTTTCTAAAAGCAAAGAAGGTCAATGTGCTCCAGTATTGGCCAACCCAGTCACCAGACATGAACATTATTGAGCCTGTCTGGGATAAGATGAAGGAGGAGGCATTGAAGATGAATCCAAAGAATCTTGATGAACTCTGGGAGTCCTGCAAGAACGCTTTCTTTGCCATTCCAGATGACTTTATTAATAAGTGATTTGAGTCATTGCAGAGATGTATGGATGCAGTCCTCAAAGCTCATGGGAGTCAGACACAATATTCATTCTTTTTCCTCCACTGACTTTATTCTATACTGTACATTTATTTCTGTTAAATGACAGGAATTTTGTCTAAGCAAAGTCAGACCTTACTGTCCTAATGAAATCATTAAAAATCAAGGCATGATCATATTTTATTTTAGTACAATAAGCACAATCTTTGGCTTTCATATGAGGCACTTCTGATATGATCAACTAGAAGTTATTATTTGTTGTTCCTAAAACTTGGATAGGCGACAAGACTTTTGTCAGGTAGTGTATATCTATATTGTCTAAATATTAAAATTGTTTCTGTGCTCATGTGACATCAAAGACTAGGACACCAGTGTTGCAAATTCAGCTTTACATAACAGGAATAAATTACATTTTGAATAACAAGCAAATATGGCAAAGCTTTACTTAAAAGGGGTGTTCATAAGAATGTCATGAAACTATTAGAATCATGAATGTGAATGAGATTTTATGCATGCTTATAACAACTGTCATTAAGGGCTCTATTTTAACGATTTAGACGCAAAGTCTAAAGTGCATGGCACAAAAGAATTAAGAGCACGTCCAAATCCACTGCTGCTATTTTAGGGATGGAAAAATACAGTCTGCGCCCTGGTGCATGGTCTAACAGGGCTGAACTTATTCTCTTAATGAGTTATGTGTGTGTTTTGAGTATAACGTGCATTAAACCAATCAGAGTCTCATTCCCTTCAAGAGTCAGTTGCGTTGGCGCATTTGCTATTTACATGGCGGATTTTGTAAGTAAAAAAACTGAACGCTTCATTAGCGAGAAAACGGTTAAACAGAGCATCTGCAGCATGAGGATAAAGAACGAGCCTCCTCCATTCGGCCCCTTTACTTTCTCTTTACTTTTACTCTTTACTTTACTCCTTTACTTTTGTGGAGTAAGGAAACGTTGAAATCTCACTCCACTGAAGACATCCATTAGCCTTCACATTTAATTTAGTTTGTTGAGCACAAAGGTTTGTTTCAAAACTATTTCTAAATTCAGTTCTAATTTCGATCAAATGAATAAATGAATAATAATAATGAAGTGTGGTCAAACAACTGAGTTATATCCAAACACACGTCCTATTCTTAGGCCCATATGGTGATGCAGACGTCTCCAAAACCTGACCAAAAACAGACAAATCAAAGCTTGTTTTTATTTAAACAAATATAAATATGCATATAATAAATATTACTGATAATGATAATAACATTATAGAAATGCAAATTGTCATAAATAAACTGAAAAAGCCCCCTGAGGTGAAGAAGGCATGGAGGTAGTGTTTTTTATATTTATGTAGAAAATAATTATTTTTGTAACATTTTAATCCATAATTTTTTATATATGTAAAGATATTTGTGTATTGCTGTACATCCTGTGTTTATTAAGCAATTTGTAAGCGTTTGAACCTGCATAGACGCATAACAAATGCACTCAGAGCTGGGTTTTGGAGCAGCTTTTAGTTGGTCAGTGGTGCAGCCTATTTCAGTTCCTCAAAATAGCAACGCGGCAACAATGTGCCTTAACACACCTCCTTTATAGAGCAGCACAACCAAATCTTTGTCATGACAACTTGACTTTACTAAGACAGCAAAAACTGTCATAAATCTGTCATAAACATGATTGTCATGAGGAACAAACTGTATTTGTCATTAAAACATTTCATTAAAAGTGTCATTACTCTGTAATAATGCTGTTATAAAAATCAGGACATATTTATAATGGCTTGATGGCAGTCATGTTTATGACAGATTTATGACAAGTTTTGTTGTCTAGGAAATGTTAAGATCAGTGGCGTAGCGGATGGACCCGCAGAATCACATCCAACATCACCCCTCCACCCACCACCTCCCACCTCCCCGCTCTTTCGTTCGCGATCAGCCTCCACCGCTCTTCACCTAGGGCCCCCATCAATAATCCGTGCGGGGAGGGGGGGGGGATATCGCATTTTGCGCTATGCCACTGGTCAAGATGACATCACAACAAAAACAGGTTGTGTTATAATTGTCTATGTCAAGTTGTCATGGCATGGTGGCTCAGTGGTTAGCACTCACATCAAGAAAATCGCTGATTCGAGTCCCAGCTGGGTCAGTTGGCAATTCTGTGCAGAGTTTGTGTGTTCTTCCTTTGTTAGTGTGGGTTTTACAGGCGCTCCGGTTTCCCCCACAGTCCAAAGACATGCACTGTACGTGAATTGGATTAACTAAATTGGCCGTAGTGTTTGAGTGTGTGAGTGTGAATGAGTTTGTATGGATGTTTCCCAGACATATGGGGGATAAGTTGGCGATTCATTTCTCTGTGGCGACCCCTGACAAATCAGGGACTAAGCCAAATGGAAATGAATGAATGAAGTTGTCATAACAAACAATGCTATCTTTGCATTCAAAATGTCGTAACTGAGCGAATGACACTTAATGACAGTCGTTATAAGCATGCATAAAATCTCATTCACATTCACAGCATGTGTCACATCATGATTATAAAGGTTTAATGACACCCCATTCAAGTAAAGTGTTACCGAAACTAGTTATTTTGAATTGGAATAATATTGCACAATATTGCTGAGTTTTTGATCTAATAAACTTTGGTGAGCATTCGAAAAACATCACAAGATTCTCTAAACGCTTTAAAGCCTCTTACTTTTTTCCTCACAGACTTCTATTGTATGTGTAAAACCGTAAACGCAACTTTTACTTGCCTCAACATGATTTTCTACAGCATCGGACAGCTTTGTCAGCCTGTTGCTGTTGATGTAGGCTGACTTGCTTTGAATCTGGAACATTCCTTTAATAAACCGTCCAACAAGTGGCCTTGTTTTCCTTCCCAGAGACGAAACACATTTTCGAGACAAATGTGTCAGGGTAGTTCAGACAGTTTGGTCAGTGTGCTTTTCATCTGAACGCCGTTCTTTGTTGTTGTTCCTGTAGCGGACAACAAAAGTGCTTCAACGTGAAATGATTTATCCTCTGCTGTGCTGGAGAGCAGCGACTCAGAGCTGAAAAGAGGCGGCGGACTGATTTCATTGGATGGCTGTTGATGTTCAAAGCACTCTTGCGGCTGTGGATGTAATGATGAATCAAGATAGAGGTGTTTGTTTTCATCATGGCCAGGGTGAAGATGGATGGATAACAATCACGGCTCTAATGGCATGACTGATTATTTTTATTATTATTATTTCCATGCGCAACGTAAACGTCTTGTGTTAGCCAGGCTTTTCATGTGCGTCTTGTTTTTGCAGGAGCTCACATTTACTGCAGTGTTCATGTTGACAGCAAATTTGTCATTTAGCTTTAAGGCTCGTACACACTGAGAAGCTTTCTGTTTGCGTTTATCGTCAGCGTTTTTTAAGACATTTAAAACCAAGTGATTTTCACTGGCGTCGAGCAGAAGAGTATGCTAAATCCCTTCTTGATGTTAGATGCTGCTTGATAAAAAACAAAGACCCCGTTGCACAGGGTGGCGCTACACAACTTCAAGCTTCGGACTCCCGCTTGTAACACAGAAGATGAGAGAAAGTTGACACGCTTGTTGTTAAAGTTGCTGGCGATTCGAACAAGCATGGATGGTTCAAGTAGCAGCTCCAGCTCTACCGATGAAGAAGTGATTATTGTTCACCAGTGCAATAAGCAGCTCCACGTTCATATCGCCTCTGGGCATCTTCTTTAAAGTGCGCTCGTATTGATAGTTTTGAGCTTGAGCGCCTCCAAGTGCTGTTTACTGTAACTTCAGCAGCTCTGTGCACGTAAACAAAAGTGCTAATCTGATTGGTGGAGAAGGTTTTGATGTGGGGGCATCAAAAAACCAAAAACAAGCATGAGGCGTTTCTTTAAAAGTGACGCTTTTATGCTTGGCATTTTGCGCGTTGCTGTGCACGATCACATTGGCGTCTTTTATTTAGTCACGAGGTGTTAAATGTTGTCGGAAAACGCGAGAAAATGCGTCCCAGTGTGAACAGGCCTTTGGTCTTTTTCTTTTGACGGTGTACACATGCTAGGCTATCCAAACCATGCACAGGAAGGTTTGATCATCATATCTGGTGACTGGTATGAGCGGTTCAATTGGCTGGTCCTGTCCTGGGGTACATTTTCGAAAACCATCGTTGGCCAACTAAGGTCATAAGTTCCATCATTATAATAGTTGTGGTGTTTCCCAAGTCCGTTATTTCAATTAATATTCGCTAACTGCAGTGCAAACGTGTGCGGTTACAACTAGGGCTGCACAATATATAATTTCAGTATCGATATCGTAATTTGCTCGAACCAGCAACATTGATGCTGTGAGGCGACAGTGCTAACCACTGCACCACCATGACGCCCTGTAATTTGCTTTCAAAGTCATTTTTTTACAGTGTGAAGTTTTAGCGAACTTCAGATTGACAATTACGCTCCTTTCGTAAGGCACTCGGAAATCACTTATGCCGTTTTGAACATAGCTGTGAAATAATCAAGTAAATAATAAAATAATCAAGTAAATAAAGTTGGTTCAAGTAGCAGCTCTAGCGATAAAGAAATGATTATTGTTCACCAGTGCAATAAGCAGCTCCATATCGCCTCTGGGCATCTTCTTCAAAGTGCGCTCGCATTAACAGTTTTGAGCTTGAGCGCCTCCAAGTGCTGTTTACTGTAACTTCAGCAGCTCTGTGCTATAAACAAAAGTGCTAAACTGATTGGTGGAGAAGGTTTTGACGTGGCACGTCAAAAAACCAAAAACAAGCATGAGGCGTTTCTTTAAAAATTACCCTTTTATGCTTGGCATTTTGCGCGTTGCTGTGCACGATCACATTGGCGTCCTTTATTTCGTCACGAGGCGTTAAATGTTGTCGGAAAACTGCAGAAAAAGCGTCCCAGTGTGAACGGGCCTTTAGTATTATTCTATTCAAACCATGCACAGGAATGTTTGACCTCCATATCCCAGCTCGTTTGACTGATTTGACAATTGACTGGTCCTGTCCTGGGGTGCATTTTCAAAATCCATTGTTGGCAACTAAGGTCATAAGTTCCATCATTATAATAGTTCTGGCGTTTCCCAAGTCCGTTGTTTCAATTAATATTCGCAAACTGCAGTGCAAACGTGTGCGGTTACAACTAGGGCTGCACAATATATAATTTCAGCATCGATATCGCAATGTGTGCACCCACAATAATCACATTGATGAATGTTGAATTAGTATTATAAATGACCAGGAGCCGCGTTTGTAAGCAATGATGATTTGTGAAGTCACATGAACACAGGGAGAACATCCAAACTCCACACAGAAATGCCAACTTTCTCAGCCGAGGCTCGAACCAGCAACATTCATGCTGTGAGGCAACAGTGCTAACCACTGCGCCACCATGACGCCCTGTATTTGCTCGGAAATCACTTATGCCGTTTTGAACACAGCCGTGGCTCATGACAAAAGCTATCAACACAAGCTCATTCTGAAAGTGTACCCCTTTAAACATTTCTGGAGATCCTGAATTATGTAGCCAGAGGTACGTATGGCTGCATATTGTCTTCAAAACAAATGGTACACATGACTCCGTTCCTTTTTGCGCTTTCCAGCTGACCGCTTACCTCTGTATGGATGACATTTCCGCTGTTACCAGTTTGTCCAGTCGCTCAACGGTATGTGACGGCGGACTTGAGATGCGGAGCGTAGTTGACGGTGACGACAGGGTTTGAGTCTGGCAAAGAACGATTCCAGAAAGCAGGTAAGACAAAAACAGAAACCAAAAAATAAAATAAACAAGTAAATAACAGGGTGATAATGTGGTAAAATCTGGAAACGTGGTAAAAATCAGTCTGCTGCGAGGGCTTTTCTTTTTTTTGGATTGCTTTTGAAAACACTGGACAAACTGGTAACAGCGAAAAAGCCGTCCATATGGAGGTAAGCGGTCATCTGGTAAGTGCGAGAAGGAACAGCATCACACCGCCACGTAGCATTCATTTTAAAGACGAAATAAAGCCATGCGTTCCTTTGACTACATAATCCGAGATCTCTAGAAATGTATATAGGGCTAAGTTTTCAGTATGAGCCTGTATTGGTTATATACACATATCTAGATGGTCTAGATGTGCGTTGTTGACTTTTTTCAACTGTGCAAATAAGAAATAAAAATATATATATGAAAGTATTTACAATTGTCGGCGCAATAGCCTAGTGGTTAGCGAGCTGACATATGGTGCAGTAGCACTTCAGGGCGTCCCGAGTTCGAATCCCGGCTCAAGGACATTTCCTGTCCCTACCCCCTCTTCTCTCCCACTTCACTTCCTGTCTGAAAAACTGTCCTATCCACTTAATAAAGGCAAAAAGGCCAAAAATAAATCTTTAAAAAAATATATTTACAATTCAGTGGCTTTATTGGTTATAAAAAAACATAAACAACAATAGTTCTATATGTTTATGACCATAAGAAAACACGTAGCAACTGATGTGCTAACTGTTTAAGCTGGAGAAAAAAAAAAACCTGTTCATGTTTTTATGCCTTGATATTTTAGTGCTTAAAGATCTGTAGCGTCTGCCTGAGAGAAGTGTGAACAGTTTGTGGAACGTTGTTTGAAAATGTTGTTGATTAATCATTTTTGTCATGTTAGTCCTCAAAAATCACATTTAAATGACGTAAAATGAACACCGCTGCAAAGGAGATTTGACAAACTAGCTAATCTTTTCACATCTCATTCATAACTGCTGGGTGGAGAAGGTATGAGGTTGTTCTTTTGGTTGTGCCCTGCAGAAGCGAGAGACTCTGGCCCACTTTCTCCACACATTGTTTTAATCTAGCTGAAACACTAGCCCAGCGAGAGCTTAACATGAGAGCTTCATTCATCTGCTTCCAAGAGCCCCGGCGTGCTTTTGGACCCACTGCATGCGGAGAATGCTGCGGATCAGGGCCATGAGCCGCTTACCTGAGGGACAAAACAGGTCATGATCCCACAGATGTGAGACGGAGTTTAAAAAGGGGGCTGGTTTTTGGGCTGAATCCACATCTAATGGTGTTTTACCGACATTTTCTAACAAAAAGCGTAGCTGTGCTAACATTTCACTGCACAATCCTCCAGTGTTGTTGTTGCTCATTTCGTATGCTTACATTTTTAGCCAATCATAACAGAGAACATTTACATGTTAGGCTCAAAATTGCAAAATGCGTAGGCATTACAGGCGCTTGCCAAACAAAAAAGCCCGCTCCAAAAGATATTCAGCTTTTTTCTAAGAAACGCTGCCAAATTCGAATATGGATTATATATATTCCGCATCAAGAATGCATTCTAGAATATACAGTTGAAGTCTGTAGCCACCATCCCCACCCCCCCACCCTCTTGATTTGTTTATTTTATTTATTTATTTTTTTTTCCTAAATGATGTTTCAAGAGTTCACACTTAGATAATGCTCAACTATAATAGCAGGTTTGGCATGCTGTCCCGGGAGAGAACCCTGAGCTCGGAGATAGATGAGCCCAAGGCTCCCGCCTGGTTAATGAGCATTAGGAGGGACACGAGATCAGGTGTTTCTCGAATGACCCCCCGCTTCTGGCTGGTTAGTTAGGCATGTATACGCTGGGTGCTTGTGACTGTAATCTGATTCACTTATATACATGTTTTTAAACTGTGGGAGGAAACCGGAGGACCCGGAGAAAACCCACGCAAACACGGGGAGAACATGTAAACTCCGCGCAGGGAGTGTCAACTGGTTCAAATGGGCCTTGAACCTGTGGCCCTCTTGCTGCGAGGCAACAGTGCTAATCACTGAGCCACCGTGTTGCCTGATCAAAGAGGAAGAGGGATAATGTAAGGATAGGGGGGGTTGGGAGGGGGGGGGGTTCCAAAAACAGAGATAGGGAATGAAGTTTAGCCGGAATATATATAGTGGTCCTGGAGTGCTCCGATAGGCCAGCCAATGATTAGTGATGAGGATCAGCTGAAGTTGATCATATCACGTGTTCCTCTCGAAACTTGTTTATGAAACTTCCCTTAATAGAGCAAGGAAATTTTCACAGTATGTCTAATAATATTTTTTTTTCTGGAGAAAGTTTATTTGTTTTATTTCGGCTAGAATAAAAGCAGTTTAAAATTTTTTAAGAACCATTTTAAGGACAAAATTATTAGCCTCTTTAAGCTATATTTTTGTTCGATAGTCTACAGAACAAACTATTGTTATACAATAACTTGCCTAATTACCCTAACCTGCCTAGTTAACCTAATTAACCTTGTTAAGCCTTTAAATGTCACTTTAAGCTGTATAGAAGTGTCTTGAAGAATATCTAGTCAAATATTATTTACGGTCATCATGACAAAGATAAAATAAATCAGTTATTAGAAATGAGTTATTAAAACTATTATGTTTAAAAATGTGTTCAAAAATCTTCTCTCCGTTAAAAAGAAATTGGGGAAAAAATAAAAAGGGGGGCTAATAATTCAGGGGGGCTAATAATTTTGACTTTAACTGTACTATAGTGACAAGCTTAGTGGAAAATTGCAGATGTAATAATACTAAAAAAAGTATGTGATTCAAAATAATGTTATTTTAGTATGATCGTGTGCTGTTGTACAGGGTGGGCCATTTATATGGATACACCTTAATAAACTTATTGGGAATTTCACAGGAAAAACAATGGTGTGCTTGGTTTTAAACGTAACTTTATTCTTTTATGAGTTATTTACAAGCCCCCGCACATATACTAATGTGCCACAAACAAGACGTTAATATCACCAGCCATTCCCATTTCATTAAGGTGTATCCATATAAATGGCCCACCCTGTACTTACAAAAAATGACATTGTAGTTTGTTCAAACTACTTATTTAAATTAAGCTGAAACAACATATGAATTCTTTCATTTTCCTTCGGCTTAGTCCCTTATTTATCAGGGGTCTCCACAGCAGAATGAACCGCAAACCACTCTGGCATATGTTTTATCCAGTACTGGGAAACACCCATACACTCTTATTTACACACACATGCTATGGCCAATTTAGTTCATCCAACTCACCTAAAGCGCTACATAAGTAAACATGAATTGAATTGGTTGCCACAGCGGAGAAGACCAGCATATGTTTTACGCAGCGGATGCCCTCTTCAGCCTCAACCCAGTACTGGGAAACACCCATACACACTCGCATTCACACATGCACTCATACACTACAGCCAATTTAGTTCATCCAATTCACTTATGCTACATGTGTTTGGTCTGTGGGGGAAACCGGAGCACCCGGAGGAAACCCACACCAACATGGGGAGAACATGCAAACTCCACACAGAAACGCCAACTGGCCCATCTGGGACTTGAACCAGCGACCTTCTTGCTGTGAGGCGACAGTGCTAACCATTCAGCCACCATGAAACAACACAACTCTTTAGTTTTTTGCGGGGACATCTTTATTGTTTTATGTAAAAACTATTATGTTAACTTAATTTTTTCAAGTTGTCCCAACACAAATCGATTGTTTGGAACCCACACTCAAAAAAACGACGCTTGTTGTTTGTTCAAACTACTGATTTAAAATGCGCTGAAACAACTCAATTTTGGAGTTTTTTGAGGGACAAGTTAATTGTTTTATGTTATATCAACTTAAATTTGTAAAAACTAATAAGTTAACTTAGCAGAACGGTGGTGCAGTGGGTAGCACTATCGCCTCACAGCAAGAAGGTCACTGGTTTGAGCCTTGGCTGGTTTAGTTGGCGGGTCGGCTTGGAGTTTGCATGTTCTCCCCGTGTTTGTGTGGGTTTCTCCGGGTGCTCCGGTTTCCCCCACAGTCCAAAGACATGTGTGGGATAGGTGAATTGGGTAAGCTAAATTGTCAGTGATGTATGTGTCTGAATGTGAATGGGTGTTTCCCAGTGATGGGTTGCGGCTGGAAGAGCATCCTCTGTGTAAAACATATGCTGAATAAGTTGCCGGTTCATTCCACTGTGGTGACTCCAGATTAATAAAGGGACTAAGCCGACAAGAAAAAGAATGAATGAATAATTCCTTAATGTTGTCCCAACACTAATCGATTACGTGGAAACTAGCATTTTTTACAGTGCAGCATTTTTTGCATTGTAAATTTTATTAATAATTTAATTTATCTTCTTTTTGTTTGCATTTAAATATTTTTAGTGTTAATTTTATTAATTATTTATTATTAGCGTGTCTAATTATGAATTTATTTTATTTTTTTTAACTGCAAAATTGTAATTTAATTTGTTTTGCAGCTGTACAAGACACCCTGCAGCAGCAGTACTGTGAAACAGATTTATCTTAAAGAGATAGTTCACCTAAAACAAAAATTGACATCATAATTTACTCACTCTTTACTCGTTTAAAACCTTTACTGTATGTGTGTCTTCCTTCTGTTGAACACAAAATAAGTTATTTTGAAAAGGGTTGGAAACCTGAAACCATTGACTTCATTTTGTTTTGTTTTTAACAGAAAAAAACAAACTCATAAAGGTTTAGAACCACTTGTGTATGAGTAAATGGTGGGTAAATGTTCATTTATTGTGTGAACTATACATTCAACTCAATTCATCTTTATTTCTCAGCGCTTTTACAATGTAGATTGTTTCAAAGTGGCTTAACGTAGAAGATCTAGTCAACTGAAACTGCTTCAGTCCATTTTTCAGAGTTGAAGTTCAGTTTAGTTATACATTTTAAATGCGAACAGAGTGTTATTGCAGTGACCCAGCATTTACCCTGCTTGAGCACTGTATCTCTGCATTACAATGGGCTTGTGATTACATCATCAAAAACTAAATTCAGATTTTATTATTGTCTTGATTATGAATTGGCTGTGTTAGCGCTAAGTGTCAGGTTTGGTATTTTGAAAGAGCTGGCTTCACGCTTACTTAATCTAAACAGTTTTGTTGCAGCTGTAAGCAGTTTTCAACATAATTAAGGGTTGTTTGAGCCAAACACTGTGGATAAGATGCTGTAAATACATGAAGATTACAAGTAATGCTGATGTGCTAATTCTTTTAGGTTATTGCCATGAGATGGCCAGGATTCAGATGAATCCCGATCAGATTTATAGTGAAATCTTAAGGGAATGATTGAGCCCAAAAATGTGACTCTAAATCTGTATCTCTTTGTTTCATGCATTAACAAGCTGGTATTCTACTTAATATATTAGCTTTTGTTTTTTATTTAAGCTGCACAATTGATTGTTAGATCCTCTTAAAATCAACATTAAATATACTATTATGCAAAAATCACTTTTATAAGGGGTTTAAACACAGTTGTGTGGCAGTAATGTGTGAATATAGCCAACCTCCAATGGTAAAAAAGTAATTTATTATATTTTTATAATCACTTTTCAAGCATTGAAAACTAAAAATGAGTCATTGAATCGATCTTCATTTAGACACGCTGATTCATACATTACTGAAACAAGTGTAGCATTTGTGGGTGAGTCATTGAATCATGTGTTAAACAGATTAGTTCAGAAATGGTGATTCATCAGGTAGTGAAACAAGTGAAATCTTCATAAGTGAGTCTTTGTTAAAATGATTCATTAAGAAACACTGATTAATACATTAATGAGTGAAATTTGACTCATTGAATTGTTTGTTCAAGAGCTTGATTCAGAAATATTGATTTAAACAAGTAAATAATTTATAATGAGTCATTGAATCGTGTGTTAAAGAGATTTGTTCAGAAATTGTGATTCATCCAGTAGTGAAACAACAAAATATTATTGAGTCATTCAATAGTGTTATAGTGATTCATTAAGAAACACTAACTAATACATTAACGAAACAACTGAAAGTTTTATGAATGACTCATTGAATCGTTTGTTTATGTGCTTCATCAGAAATGCTGTATCATATATTAATCTCATTGAATCGTTCGTTCTAGATCTTCATTCAGAAATTTGTGACTGAGTCATTGAATCATGGATTAAAGAAATTTTGTTTAGAAATGGTGATTCATCAGGTAGTGAAACAAGTGAAATATTCATAAGTGAGTCACTGAATCATTTGTTCAAGAGCTACATTCAGAAATGCTGCTTCATATATTAATGAAACAGAACAGAATTTATGTCATTGAATCATGTTTTAAAGAGATTTGTTAAGAAATTGTGAATCAACAAATAGTGAAACAAGTGCAATCTTATTAAGTGTGTTAAAAAGATTAATTAAGAAAAATTGATTAATACACTAAAGAAGCAAGTGAGGACTTTATGAATGAGTCATTGAATCGTTCGTTCTAGATCTTCATTCAGAAATGCTGATTCATACATTACTGAAACAGAAAATAATATATGTCTGAGTTATTAAATCGTGTTAAAGAGATTTGTTCAGAAAAGGTGATCCATCAGGTAGTGAAACAAGTGAAATCTTCATAAGTGAGTCTTTGAATCATTTGTTAAAGAGGTTCATTAAGAAACATTGATTAATACACTAATGAAGCAAGTGAAGACTTTATGAATGAGTCATTGAATCATTTGTTCAAGAGCTGCATTCAGAAAAGTTGGTTCAAACAGTAATGAAACAAGTGAAGAATTTATGATTGAATCATGTGTTAAAGAAATTTGTTCAGAAATGGTGGTTCATCCAGTAGTAAAACAAGTGAAATCTTCATAAATGAGTCTTTGAATAATGTGTTAAAAAGATTCATTAAGAAACACTGATTAATACATTAACAAAACAAGTGAAAATTGACTCATTGAATTGTTTGTTCAAGAGCTTCATTTAGAAATGCTGATTGATATACAAATGAAGCAAGTGAAGACTATAAATGTTATTGAATCATTTGTACAAAAGCATAGGACTCAGGAATTGAGTTTGACACCTATGTTCAAGAGCTGTATTCAGAAATGCTGATTCATATATTACTGGAACAGAAAATAAAGAATGAATGACTGAGACATTGAATCATGTCTTAAACAGAGTTGCTTAGAAATGGTGATTTAAACAGAAGTGAATCAAGTTAAATCATCATTCGAGCCTTTGAATAAAGTGTTAAAGTGATTCATTAGGAAACATCGATTAATACATTAATGAAACAACTAAACATTTTGTGAATGACTCATTGAATCAATTGTTCAAGAGCTACATTCAGAAATGCTGATTCATATGTTACTGAAACAATTAAAGCAGTTGTGAGTGAGTCATTGAGTCGTGATTCAAGCAGTAGTGAAACAACTGAAATATTTTTAAGTGAGTATTTGAATAGTGTTAAAGTGATTCATTAAGAAACATGGATTAATAAATTAACAAAACTACTGAAAGTTTCATGAATGACTCATTGAATCGTTTGTTCAGAAGCTTCGTTCAGAAATGCTGATTTATATATTAATGAAACAGAACAGAATTTATGACTGAGTCATTGAATCATGTTTTAAAGAGATTTGTTCAGAAATGGTGATTCATCCAGTAAAACAATGGAAATCTTTTTAAGTGAGTCTTTGAATAATTTGTTAAAGTGATTCATTAAGAAACACTGATTAATACATTAACGAAACAACTGAAAGTTTTATGAATGACTCATTGAATCGTTTGTTTACGTGCTTCATTCAAAAATGCTGTATCATATATTAATGAAACAGAATTTATGACTGAGTAATTGAATCACGTTTTAAAGAGATTTGTTCAGAAATGGTGATTCAACAAGTAGTGAAATAAGTGAAATCTTATTAAACAACTGAAAGTTTTATGACTCACTCTTTGAATTGTTTGTTCAAGAGCTTCATTTAGAAATACTGATATACAAATGAGGCAAGTGATGACTTTATGAATGAGTCATTGAATCGCTTGTTCAAGAGCTGAATTCAGACATTCAGATTAATATATTAAAGAAATTGAGTCACTGAATCATCTCTTAAGGAGATTATTTCACAATCGATGATTCATCCAGTAGTGAAACAACAAAAATTTTATAAGTGAGTCTTTGAGTAATTTGTTAAAGAGATTCCTTAAGAAACACTGATTAATACACTAATGAAGCAAGTGAAGACTTTATGAGTGAGTCATTGAATCATTTGTTCAAGAGCTTTATTCAGAAAGGCGTATTCATGTATTACCGAAACAGAAAATAATGAACGAATGAGTTATCGAATCATGTCTTAAACAGATTTGTTTAGAAATGGTGATTCAGCAAGTAGTGATACAAGCTTAATCTTCATTAAGTGAGTCTTTGAATCTTTGTTAAACTTTGTTAAAGTGATTCATTAAGAAACACTGATAATGCATCAATGAAGTAATTGAGGACTTTATGAATGGCTCGTGAAATCAATCATTCAAACCATTTAAAAAAGGACACAGTAAATGAATCACATATTTTAAATACTCCAGTCATTTATTATTTTGATCAATTGTTTATTTAGAATTGCGTTTTTGATTTTAAATGAAACACAAAAATCGTCAAATCTGTGTGAGGGTAAGTAAATGATAACATTTTGCTTGAATTATCCCTAATGCTCTACTCTTAAAGCTGGTTTTAATGCGAGTGCTCTGGCGTACTAATAAAAGAGCGCTGAAAGTCTGTTTTTAATTAGTGTGGAATGCTGAACGTTCTGCAGTCGAGTTGTTTCCACATTGCTCTTTGTAAAAAAAAAACCCAGAATGCTTTGGCTAACCCCGCTGCCACACTAGTGAAAGGCACCAGACAAATTGTTCTTGTCACTAAAGTGGTTACCCGCCTGCACCGCTCGCTTTTAAAGCATCTGCCAGTCCAACCAGACAATCCAAACCACAGCTTTTATTGTGTGCACAAGCAAATCTATAGCAAAACTGTTTAGACTTCAGGGCAACAATCAAATTACACTCCAAAAATAAAACTACTTATTTAAATTGAGCTGAAACAACACAATTCTTCAGTTTTTTTTTGGAGAGACAACTTAATTGTTTCATGTTTAATAAACTTACACATTTGTAGAAACTAACAAGTTAACTTAATTCCTTCATGTTTTCCTAACACAAATCGAGTGTGTGGAACCCAGCATTTTTTACAGTGGAGGGCTGGACGATACTGGGAAAATAGGCAATATTGTTGTTGTGTGTTGCGATAATGATATATTTTATGATGCAAAATGTTATTTTATCTGCAATTTAAAAAAACAAAATCATTATTTATGTTTTGATCATACTAACATAAACAAGTAATAGATATTTTTCTGAGCTAATTAAATAACAAAAAAAATGTCAAGATGCAAACAATTAGGGCCCTATCATTCAAACATCAAACTTAATTCAAACATCAGTAGCTATGTTTCCATGCAAAAATGCGAATTAACTTTATGCGCAAAACTGGATTATCGCATTAAAGACGTGCGAATAAAGCAGCGTTTCCAGCCTGATCTCACGAGAAAACCAAAGTATTTTACGTTTTGTCAGTTTAGTGGCTAATTCGTACGAATTCGTACGAGTTCAGTCGTACGAAATTGTATGATTTTAAAAAGGAGGCGTGGCTCCTAACCCCACCCCTAAACCCAACCGTCATTGGCGGATGAGCAAATCATACTAAATTGTACAAATTAGATTGTACGAATTCGTACAAGTTAGCCACTAAATCAAAAAGTTACGAATTGCCGTGAGATTGTGTTGGCGTTTCCATCCAACGAGTCAAAGCAAACAAAATCGTCACTTCCTGATTTACTGGCGCCAAATATCAACAGTGATAACGGAATTTGCTGCGGTAATTGAAGCTGTGTCAATCTTCATCTAATAAATGACTTGCGCCTCAGAAGGCAATCCTGACACAGGCAGTGAACGCGTGGTGGCGTTTGAAGATGTCAGACGTGGAGCACAGAAGCTCTTGATTCTGGAGGTCATTAATAATATAATAACACTAATACTTAAACGGTAAAGCGTTTTAGAATGACCAAAACAACAGTTCAGATGGTTTACAGTGTGCTCAGCCTGCTGGTTTGTCCATTCATACACATTTTCATCATTACATGATCTCTTATAACAAATTCAGATGACCTTTTTTAATGCGCATACTGAAATTAGTGCAGTAAAAGTATTTCCATCGTAGTTTATGCGCATCTTTTCTTATCGATAAAGTTTATCATACTCAGTTATGCGCATAAGTTTTTTATGCGCATTTTCAAAATTTATGCGCATCATGGCATTTACATCTACCGATTTTTATTTTTAGTTTTTATTTATTTATTTATTTATTTATTTATTTATTTATTTATTTATTTGTATTTTTATTTTTTTATGCGCATAAGCAAAATGCGCATAAAAATAGGTGGATGGAAACATAGCTATTGTCTATGGTGTATGTTCGGCATACGGCCTTTTTGTATGCTGTAAAATAACCCCAGCCATGTTGTCTAACCCCTAGCATAGTAAATGACATTAGATGAAAGGGAAACTCAACCCGACCACGAGGGATACGGTAATTTAGCTTCTGTACCGGCCGAGTTGTTTGTGTTGAGCAGTCAGCAATGGATTCGGGAAGACAAAGATGCATTTCCCTCTTCCGCTCTCCCCCACAGTCAGCTAGATTTTCTACCTAATGGGCATGAAAGTTGCAAATTGCAGCAAAATGGACGTGGCAGGATAAAAAGTGTATTAAAGTATTGATCGGAGCAGGTCAATGGCGGACTGTAAACCTGCATCAAGTAGAGAGCGAATCTCATCTGCTCTTTTGTTTGCACTTTGAATCTGGACGAATGTTTGTGTCCGCCATTAATAGATATGTTTAGCTATCGATTTGGGGATTTCTCTGAGAGAGAGAGAGGGGGAAAAAAGCACTGTAGTTATTGATTAAGATCCAATTGCATTGTGTCTCATACAGGAAAATCTCCCAAAAGAGAGAAATCTGTCAAAAGGATTTATGATTTGGGCTGAAAGATGTTTGTGACGTGAGGGGAATTCACCGGGAATGAATTGTGGTCTCTGAATGTGCTGTTTATTTGCAATTTCTGAGTGCGTTCGCTGAAATAATTATGTGAAAATGTGCAATCTGTATGCTGTGCTACACAACACTGTGATCCAGATGCCTGAATTGACTCTTTAAAATGCTGAAAGTGCACTTGACAACACCTCACGTCTTGACATATGCATGATTATTGTGCTTTTCTCCTGCTTGATCACCTGAATTACTGCTGTTATTGCTTGAAGAGAATGCCAATGATTAGCTGGGAATGATAAGGAGGATAAATAATGATTGTGAGCAACAAAGGTTGAATAGGTATATTCACAGGCCACTTTATTAGGTACACCTTGTAGTGTGGGCTACACTTGGTAGCTGCACGATATTAGAAAAACTACTGATATTGCGATATTTTGTTTATCTGTAATATACAGTTTCGCCAAAATGACTAAAATATAGCTCTATTTGGAAATTATTCATCATTTTAGACTGATTGAAATGATTTTGTTGGTTAGTGCCTCTATATTAAATCTAAAAAATTACAAGCTAAATACAATCAAGCAAAGATATAAATAAAATAAACAACTTTATGGCTTTCTGGAGAGTCTAACGGTATTCACGTACTGAAATCTGAAATCAAATGTGAAATAACACTAATAAATATTTGTTGATTTTTGTTTAAAGCTGTGACTGTTGTCATTTCTTGTAGACAAATGCTTTAAATTTGCATACAGAGTCACAAAACACATGCAAATGCTAAACTTTCTCTTTATTATGTTTAAACTTTGCGATGACTTTACAAACTGTGGTGCCCGGTCAACTATAATTCAGACTCAAAACTGCACATTTATGCACAATGTAACTATTGTGGGTGCGCAAATTTCCGATGTCAATGCTGAAACGATATATCGTGCAGCCCTACTTGGTAGTATTTAGACTAGTCATCAAATACACTAATTAGACAGACTTCACATTAGGGGTGTGACGAGATCTCGGGTTACGAGATCTCGTGAGACTGAATTGCGATGAAATTTCTCATCGAGGTGAAAAGTTGTCTCAGTTGTCTGTTTATATTTCAAAAATAATAGATTCCAAAAAATAGTTACTAAAGTCAATATAATTGCGTTACAAATATAGTTTTTAGAAGAAAAAAGGCTTTTTTAAAATCACGTTTTCCACTGCAAAGTCAGTCAATAAGCATGCACCTTTAAATTGCTGGAGAACATGAGCTGACGAGAGTGTTTGCTTCTTCAAGGGGAAATACCAGCCTGATCTTATGAGAAAACGTAATTATTTTACGTTTTGTCAGTTTAGTGGCTAATTCGTACGAATTCATACGAGTTCAGTCGTATGAAAATGTACGATTTTTAAAAAAGGCGTGGCACCCAACCCCGCCCCTAAACCCAACCGCCATTGGGTGATAAGCAAATTGTACTAAATTGTACGAATTATGATCGTAAGAATTCATAGAAATTAGCCACTAAATCAAAAAGTTATGAATTGCTGTGAAATTGCGTTGGAAATACAGACATTACTTTGATTTCACTGAGAGTAAAAACAAAAACATTGCTGTGAAATGCAGTCTATGTCCAGTCTCTAAAGAACTTGACCAGCAACTTGTTCAAGCACTTGAACAGAAAGTATTCAATGACAATACTTGTCACCAAGGAGGACACCGGCACTCAAAAACATGGTGGTCCAACCATGGGTGCAACTACAC
Organism: Danio aesculapii; assembly: GCF_903798145.1. NCBI lineage: Eukaryota > Metazoa > Chordata > Actinopteri > Cypriniformes > Danionidae > Danio > Danio aesculapii. The sequence goes on from NC_079444.1 coordinate 39,813,502, forward strand.
TTTTACGGGGGGGTATGCGGGTTCAAGTTTTGCCTCACCAAATGATAATAGCACCTTGACGTGCCTTGCTTCTGTACTTTTTGTACATTTGTGAAAACTAAATGATAGATATAGGAGTCCTAAAGGGCAAAAGAACATAAAAATGCAATCACCTCTCATACGCGAGGTGTAAGGTCTGTATTTGCATTAACAATTGACTGAAACTGCTATTACACCTCTCACTAAGTGAAATAAAAAAGACTGTAAAATATAAATGTAAAATGTCTGTAAAAGAGACAAACTGCCTAAATATTATTAATATTATGGCCAAACTTTTTTTTGTAACTAAAATTAAAATAGTTTTGAGCAAAAAAGGTTACCAAAAGGCCTGATGTATCAATATGATACATAATACATTTATAAAAACATCTGTCTGGTATAAAAATGGATGTTGATAGAAGGATTAATAAACATTTCAGTTCCAAAAAAATGTGAATATTCTGACTATTTGTTCATGTGTCAGTTTTAACAGATGCATGTTTAGTGAATAAGATCTTTTGTTTGATGAGGATTCATGAGAATGTTTATGAGGACACATTAGGGCTGTGCAATTAATCGAAAATCCGATTTCGATTTTGGCTTCTAACGATTATGAAAAAGCATTAATCGAGATAAACGATTATTGCATCATATACCGCCTCTTTCCAGTTGTACACATTTGTTGCTCTGCAAAGCTCAGTTCCACGTGAACATTACTAAAAGCATGTCCTGTAATGTAACGTTTGCAGCACGGGATGCGCATCATTCATTGATGAACATTCCAATCATTCATGTTTAAAAGCACGAACGAGACCGGATGCTTCTGAGTGTGTGTGTGTGTGCGCTTAGTTTCGGAGACGAGCGGGGCACACACTTCTAACGCCATCTTAATGCGAGCGCTTTAATGGTCAAATACATGCACATTGTGTCAGAACGCTGTGCATAAGCGGAGTGTGTGTAAGGCTGGGGAAGGCTTAGCCTCCTCCTGGCCAGAGACCACGGAGATAGCAGCAAAGAAAAAAAACTGCATTGAAAACATGTAACTGGTGTAAGGCGTAATATGAATGTAATTTAATGTTGATGATTAACACAACACTTTAGCTATTGTAAGTTTGTCAATCAAATCTAAAGTCCCCCTCCGCACAGAAATGGAACTGTCCAACCCCGCACGTTGCACTGATGAGCGCTGTTTATTACTGGAGTTCACAGCTGCTCTGAAAACCAAACCAAAAGTGCTGGCCAGCGGACTATTCTGATTTGCAGGTCAAGGACATGAGTAATAAAATGACAAATAAGTATTACGAGAGCGGTATAATAATATATACACTTGTTTTCAGTATTAAATGAAATTGGTAGTTTCATTGTAACGTAGTCTAGCCTATAGTTTAGTAATCTTGTTTAGGAAATCGTTTGAAGTTTTACATTTTAAAGGTGAAATATTTATTGCTGAATTACAAGTTCGGTTTTCGATTAGCCTCGTGAAAAAGAGAATTATTTCGTATTGTCAGGGCCGGCGTGTCCAGAGGCGACCAGGTGGCCGCCTAGGGCAGAAGAATAGTGAGGGCTGCGTCCTCTCCAATATTAATTATTATTATTGGAAATAGTAATAAAAGCAACAAAGAGTAATAATTTAATTTGAAACTGCACACAGTAAGTAATAAATAAATATTTAATAAATAAGTATTTAACAATTTTTTAATATTTAATAAATGATGTCTTGATGAACAGAATCATTTTAATTTGATTTTTAAATAAAATTAAAAATAATAAAAAATAAATAAACTGACCCCAAACTTTTGACCAGTAGTGTAGATCAGTTATTTTATAATAAAATAATTGAATGTGCGTGTTGAATATACAATAGACGCTTTTGTTAAAACGTCTTCCTGGTCGGTCGCAAATCTTTTTAAATGCATTAAAGGGCAGCGCATATATTAGCCTTACCCTGGAGTTTGTTCACTTTCCGCCTATGGCGCTGTGTTTAGTAAATATTCATATTAACCCTCATTTGTGTAATAAACAAACAAGTTGAGAATCAAAAGACATGTGAGAGTGAAACCATATCAGAGCCGCACTATTCTTAAAGTGACAGAATATTCCTGCTGCCGCCTGTTTTTATTATGACTCAAACAACAAATGGAGAAAATCCCTCACTGCTGTTGACTGAAGGACTTTTGCAGCTAAAGTTTTTTTTTCTTACAGTGAAGATGCTTAAAGCACAGTTTGTTTCATATTTTTATTCTATATTATTTATTTCCCTTTCCTTATTTACAGGGAGGAAAATAACTGTGCATATTTACAGTTCAAGTCAGAATTATTAGCCTTCCTGAATTATTAGCCCCCCGTTTCCTCCCAATTTCTGTTTAAAGTAATGATTTATTTTCAACCCATTTTAAAACATAACAGATTTAATAACTCATGTCTAATAACTGATTTCTTTTATCTTTGCTATGATGTAAAGTACATTATAATTTACTAGATATTTTTCAAGATACTAGTATTCAGCTTAATTAGGGTAATTAGGCAAGGCAATGTATAACAGTAGTTTCTTCTGCAGACAATCAAAAATATATATTGCTTAAGGGGGCTAATAATATTGACCTTAAAATAGGTCTCAAAATATTAAAAACTGCTTTTATTCTAGCCGAAATAAAACAAATAAGACTTTCTCCAGAAGAAAAAATATTATAGGAAATACTGTGAAAAATTCCTCTGTTAAACATAATTTGGGAAAAAAAAAAAAAAAAAAAAAAAAAAAAAAAAAATATATATATATATATATATATATATATATATATATATATATATATATATATATATATATTCACAGAAGGGCGAATAATTTTGACTTTAACCGATAATCGTTTTGAATAATCATGATTACAATTATGATCAAAATAATCGTGATTATGATTTTTCCCATAATCGAGCAGCCCTAGGACACACAACAAAACAATGTCAATATTTTTAAACAGAGGGTGCCTGCACAAATGACCTATTTGGTAACTCTTGTTTACGTGTCTAAATGTCCATTTCCACCTCAGGAAATCTGCTTGTGGATATTGAGTTAAGTGGGGATTTTAGGAGTGAATTCACACTGTAGTTGTTTAGTTATAAAAAGAGTGTTTGATAGGACTGCAAATGCAGCAGGTGAGATGGAGACGTAGACTTGATGTTGTCAGAAGCATGAGAAATCGTGTTTCCCGGCGGACTTTAATCCTGCGCTTGATCCAGAACAGGTGAAGAGCGAGCCGGAGGAGTCCAGCCATCACACTTCTCCTGTAATCAATCTTTCCTTTTCATTCACTGCTTCGCTTTCATCGGCAGAACTGCAAGAAATCCTCAGGGGGTTTGTTCGATCTGCCGAGGTGCTACTGTATGCCCCAAAAATCTTTTCTCTTTTTTTTTTTTTGTCCAGATGTGTGAAATATTGCATATGCTGGAGTCAATATTACAGCGTTTCATGCTAGTTCTGTGCTTGATCCGGTGGGATCCGCTCTGCAGTGCAGCAGCTCTCTACAACATCTCCTCATTAAAGAAGAGCAGGACAGAGTGTGTGTGTGTGTTCAGGGAAGTGTGTGTGTGTCTATCTGTGTCTTTATCTGCTGTCAGCGCTGTGTGTTCATTTGAAGGAGGAACTCTATAATGAACAGGGAGCCTCAAGGAGAAATGGCAGCTTACTTCTGGACGAGCAGAATTAGGAGAAATAGCTGACAGTCATGCACTCATTGACCTCACTTTCACTCAGAATATATATATAATTTTTACAGTGGCTGTAAAAAGAACTTGTAGCTGGTAAGAATGAGTCAGGAGGGTCATGCAACAACCAACTAGTTGACTGAATTCTGGATTTTACTGTGATATTTTTAGGGCTGACAAAGTTAAATATTCTGCTTCTTGGAAGTATATATATATATATATATATATATATATATATATATATATATATATATATATATATATATATATATATATATATATATATATATATATATATATATATATATATATATATATATATATATATATATATAAATACAGTTGAAGTCGGAATTATTAGCTTCCCCCTTTATTTTTTTTCCCCAATTTCTGTTTAACTGAGAGATTTTTTTCAACACATTTCTAAACATAATAGTTTTAATAACTTATTTTATCTTTGCCATGAAGACACTTCTATACAGCTTAAATTGACATTTAAAGGCTTAACTAGGTTAAGGGTTACTAGGCAGGTTAGGGTAATTAGGCAAGTTATTGTATAACGATGGTTTGTTCTGTAGACTATCAAAAAAAAAAAATTACTTAAAGACCCCCTATTATTGGGGATTGGGGGGGATTTGGGTGGTGGTGTCGCGGATGAAATTGAAGACCGGGGTGGTCACGGATATAACTGAGGACGGGTGGTGAGAGAGGTGTCGCGGACGCCGCCTTCTCTATTCTGCTGCCCTAGGCACGGATATACTTACTCAGGACGCGGGTGGTGGTGAGGGAGGTGTCGCGGACACCTCCCTCACCACCCGCGTCCTCCATTATATCCGCGACCACAGTTATATCCAGAATAGCTGAACTATTTTGAAACTTGACCGTTGCATGTGTGTAGGAACAGCTGACGATCCGTAAACAAAGCGGCACGCGTCGCGTTTTCAACGTGGCTTTACACGCAATATGAGAAAATAAAGAGTTAACCTGATACAGTACACGTGGTTACAATTAACAAAACACAATTAAATATATAATTTGCAAGCTAGAGTAAACGAGGCAACAATTTTAATCGCATGTACTTATACTTGTGAAATGGGAGAAGAAACTGATCCATGATGCACTGACCCATGTTCTGACAGTCTTTACTGATCCTTCCTTTAACAAACGGCCGATGAAGTCTTCTTTGTAAGCATGTAGTTTCCAGAAGCACTCGAACTGCTCAAGGCTGGGCTATAATGCTGAGGTTTCATCTTTGGGTAGACTGTCAATAATATCCATCTGCACAGCGTGACTTCATTTGACCGGTGTGTGTGTGTGTGGCTTTTTTTTTCTGTGTTAGTGGGCGGGGCCACAGGTTTCAAATCTCCCGGGTTTGCGCGCGCAACTACTTGTGTTTCATAGTCGCGTCGTCACGAAACACCTAATGACTCATTATCAAGACGACTCATTTGAAGTAATATGAGTCGACTCTTTTATAGATGAATCAATAGTTTTAAACACTGTACACTTACAGATTTAAGTCTTAGCTGGATATTTAACTTCACTTAGAGCTGTGTTACACACTACATGGAAGGGCATTTTCAAAAACCCATAATATGGGCTCTTTAAAGGAGCTAATAATTTTGACCTTAAAATGGTTCATAAAAAATTCAAAACTGCTTTTATTCTAGCCGGAATAAAACAAATAAGACTTTCTCCAGAGGAAAAAATATTATCAGACATACTGTGAAAATTTCCTTGCTCTGTTAAACATCATTTGGGAAATATTTGAAGACGAAAAAAAATCAAAGGGGGGCGAATAATTCTGACTTCAACTGTATATATTTTATGCTGTGCTTTAATTTTTTAACTTTTTTTTACAATGTAACTGTTAAAAAACCACCATGAGAGGTTACATCTTTAAATACAGCTTGTCCACAGCTGTAAAAGCACCTACAGTAATCAATTATGATGAATGGTAACTGTTAGGGCTGGGCGATTTGTCGTAAAATCAAAATCTTCATTAATTGAACATGTTAACTCAGGGGTCTCAAACTGCCGGCTCTAACTCACACTTACGGCTCTTCTTATCGTATGTCAGTGAAATGGCCCCCAACTAATTTGAGTTTGAGACCCCAGTTTTAACTAGATTATGATTAATGAACGATTAATTAATTAATTAATACATTTTTTTGCCCTCATAGTTCACTGACAAGCTTTGTACAGTGAACATATTTACAAGTGAGAGATTTCTGAATGAAGAGTGCATTACTTAATTTTAAAATAATTGAATCAAACTGACCGATCACAAAGCCTGCACCACACATCGTAGCGACGTGCAGTTACATTTTTTGAGAGGTGCGCGGGTATGCGACCACGTGAAGCACCAGGCAAGTGCACTCGATGCAGAAATATAAATCGATTTTACGTTATGACTATTTCGATTACTTTTAGATTAATCATCCAGTCCTAAATTATATTATATATTAATAATTATGTAAGTGTCTTTCAACCCTTTTCTTGAGATTGTGTGTATACATACTCACCAGCCCCTTTATTGGGTACATCTTACTAGTACTGGGTTGAACCAGTTCTTCTGCTGCTGTAGCCCGTCTGCCTCAAGGTTGGATGTGTTGTGCATGCAGAGATGCTCTTCTTCATACCTCGCTTGTAACGAGTTGTTATCTGAGTTGCTGTTGCCTTTCTATCAGCTGGAACCAGTCTGGCCATTGTCCTCTGGCCTCTGGCAAGGCATTTGTGCCCACAGAACTGACCCTCACTGGATATTTTCTCTTTTTCTGACCATTCTCTGTAAACCCTAGAGATGATTGTCCGTGAAAATCTCAGTAGATCAGCAGTTTCTGAAATACTCACACCAGCCCGTCTGGCACCAACAACCATGCCAAGTTCAAAGTCACTTAAATCACCTTTCTTCCCCATTCTGATGCTCAGTTTCAACTGCAGCAGATCGTCTTGACCATGTCTACATGCCTAAATGCATTGAGTTGCTGCCATATTATTTTCTGATAAGAAATTTGCGTTAAAGAGCAGTTAGACAGGTGTACCTAATAAAGTGGCCGGTGGGTGTATAGATGTATTCTTTCTTGGTGTTCAATACAAGGAAAAAAAAACTCAAACTGGTTTGGCATAAGTCAAGGGTGAGTAAATGATGACAGAATTTTAATTCTTAGGTGAACTGTCCCTTTAGGTCATTCTATACTTTAGTTGCATGTAGTAATACTTATAAATATTGGCAAAAAACCTACTGTATCCTTGCTTAGATGCTTGACGTAAAGTAACCAGTGATATGTGAAGCTTAAGTTTGAGAGGACAGGCTTGAAAATGTCTAATTTACCTGCTATTGACTGCCTCAAGCAAGTTCATGAATATTGAGAGCGTTTATTTGCACACACTGACTGTGTCGCACCTGATTCACAAAGTAAATAATGCAGATTATGGAGATGTTTGCAAATTATGCGAAAAATTTATGGTAATGCCACAAACGTGCACATTAAATGAGATCACATTTGCATGGAGAAATATTAAATAAATGCATAAAAGTGTTAAAAAGTTTGTGCTAACCAGGACTGCATTTATAGAAGCAAAAATGCAATAAAAACATCAACGCTATGAGAGGGTTTTATCATTTAAAAATTAATTGTTTTATTTTTGATTTGATTAATTACAATATAATACATTTTTTATAATGTTAAATGTTCAGTCTTCAGTTTCATTATTCATCATCATCATCATCATCATCATCATCAGGGCTTGGCATTAACTTTTTTGATCATCAGCCACTGTGGCTAGTAGTTTTCCAACATCACTAGCCACTCGCCATTTTCACTAGCCACAATTTTGTTGTTGGGAAAATGTATTTTATATGAATAAATTTATACTTGGCATGCTAAATAGACACATTTTTAAATGTTGTATTCTGTCCGAATGCCTCCTCGTTAATTTTACTTGTTTTATTTCACATGAATTTTCAGAACACTAAAGATTTACCAACTTTTTCTCTGGCCACACCAAACTAATTATTTCCTTGCCACAATTTTTAAATAATGTGTGAAAACAAGCTAAATATAGCTGTATACATGTTTTATTCAACCAAAAAAATTCTTAAAAGTAAAAAAAAAATTATACTTAAAGAAAAAATGATTCTCATTTATCTAAAACAATACACTACACCAGGGGTAGTCAACTATATTTGTCAGAGGGCCAGGGTATTACCAGACAGTCTCCATGGGGGCAGGACCCCCAAGAAGAAAATCAAATAGAAATCAAATTTTGGCTTAACATTTTGTTAAGTTTCAAACTAGTATCAAGCATGTTGTTGAGACTTAGAAATAAAAAAACTAAATGTTAAGTAAGGGCATGAGGAAAAGTTATGCGGCCATTTTTTTTATTTTTTTAAGCCTGTTTGAAACAAATGCTTTACACCGCATAGTCTGTCTGAGTCTGTCCTCATTTCGGAGTGTAGCTTAAATATAGTAATAAATGGTGGTTATTCTGACAAGAGACTCGGTTGTTGTTATTTTTAGTTGCTTTAATAGTGTGGACCACTATTTTCTTTTTGATCCTCACAATTTTGGAATCCAGTCGTGGGCCAGATTGAATGGTTCAACGGGCCGGATTCGGCCCGCGGGCCGCCAGTTGATGATCAGTGCACTACACAATAGTTTGTCCAGGCTAAAGGTCCCAGATCTTCAGGTAACCATAGATAAATGGAAAGTTATTTCCTATTAAAGCAATTTTATTGTAAATTATGTTAATTAAACCCTATTAACAAAAAATAACTGCAAGCAAAAGAAAGCAGGTGACAAACATTCTGTGTGTGATGGTGAAATGATGATCACGCACACACAGTTAACGTTAGGCCCAGTATTAATCTGTTCAAAGAATTGTAAAAGTGAAAGCGGCAAAAGCTGCAGCTTTCAAAAAAATCTGGGCATCTTTTAAAAGTAGCAGGACTGTGAGTGCACGAGCTCCACTTTTTTCCAGTCTATTTCAAAGAGAAACGATCACACGCGCTGCTTCTCGATTTTAAGAGCACATTTGCTCGCATATTGACAAACGGTCTTAAACTAAAATACTAATCTTTAGGGACGAGGCAGCTGTGGCAATATAAAAATTATTTTCAACCAGCCAGGGGTGCGCTTCCCAAACAATGGCGTAACTCGTGGCTGAACTATCATAGTACGATGCATCGGAAAAGAACAATGTAGTGACGAGTGTTTTCTCAAAACCGCAGCTGCTATGTAGCAGATCCATTGTTTGAACCACGTTAGTTATAATGTTAAAAGTCCATAATAATGCTCTAAACGGGGTGGAGTAACAACTTCTTTTTAAAGAAAATAATAAAAAAAAATTCTGCAAAATATTTTGTTTTACACGCACACGCACTTAAAATAATACAATATTAGTTTTGGTAAAAACATGCACTCGCTTTTCCATATTAATTGAAATATAAACGACACATATTGGCACAAACAGGTCTGCTTTCTTCACAAATATTATTGAGAATATTCCACATTCTATTCTAAAACATAAAACCACTTAACTAACATGTAATCTCTTATATAGATCATCTTAAATCATTAGTGGTTGTAATTTACAGTAGGCTATTTAATAAGGAATAAAAAAATTCCTACTTAACAGTAATAATCCATTCATTCATTTTCTTTTCGGCTTAGTCCCTTTATAAATCTGGGGTCGCCACAGCGGAATGAACTGCCAACTTATCCAGCATATGTTTTACACAGCGGATGCCCTTCCAGCTGCAACCCATCTCTGGGAAACATCCATACACACTCATTCACACTCATACACTACGAACAATTTAGCCTTCCCAATATACCTGTACTGCATGTCTTGGGACTGTGGAGGAAACGGGAGCACCCGGAGGAAAAACCACGCGAACGCAGGGAGAACAAGCAAACTCCACACAGAAACGCCAACTGACCCAGCTGAGGCTCGAACCAGCGACCTTCTTGCTGTGAGGTGACAGCACTACCTACTGCGCCATTGCGTCGCCAACAGTATTAATAACAATTATTATTCGCTGGTTCAAGCCCCAGCCTGGGTCTTTTGCCATTTGTGTGTGGAGTTTGCATGTTCTCCCTGTGTTCAGGTGGGTTTTCACATCGAACCATAATCCAAAGACATGCGCTATAGGTAAAGCTAAATTGGCTGTAGTGTGTATGAGTCTTTCCCAGTGTTGGGTTGCGGCTGAAAGGGTGTCTGCTGTGTAAAACATATGCTGGATAAGTTGGCGGTTCATTCCGCTGTGGCGACCCCTGATTAATAAAGGATGATAGTTTTCGGAAACGAACCCCAGAGTGGCTAGTGGGGGTGTCTGTCTAACCCGCCACAGCTGACATCCACCCACATTTGGTTGGTTGGTGGGTGTTAATGTCAAGCCCTGATCATCATCATCATTATTATTATTATTATTATTATTATTATTATTAGTGTTGAAAATGGCTATGCTGCTTTTTGAAGAAGCTCTAAAACATTTTTAGGATTTATTATAGTTTTACTTCTAAACAGATTCATTTCCAAGATGCATTTGAAGTCAAAATATTTGATTACAATATATATTACAAAAGGCAGCATGGTGGCTCAGTGGTTAGCACGGTCTCCTCTCTGCAAGAAGGTCACTGGCTCGAGTCCCGGCAGGACCAGTTGGCATTTCTGTGTGGAATTTGCATGTTTCTCCTAGTGCTCCGGTTTCCAAAGACATGAAGGAACCAGCGATCTTCTTGCTGTGAGGCGACAGTGCTAACCACTGAGCCACCGTGCCACCACAATTTTGATTGATGTGAAGCAGAATGTGTTTGGAACAAGCCAAAGGTGAAAAACAAAATCACATTTGGCAGAACGATCACTATAAGACGCTTCAGTCTGATTGAAATCAGAGTTTGTGAAGCTTCCACCGTGCCAAGCTAACCTGTGGAGCGACTGTAGCTCACGTTTGATTATAAACCTCAGATGCTTATGTTCCCTGTCACATTGCGCTAGGCTAACGCTAACAGCGAGCGAGGCAGATGATGGTGTTGTTTTCTCAGCGTGTCACCGCGAGTGATTGACGCGTGCGGCGTTCAGCTGGAGATAATGAGCTTTTCACATGAGTGCTTGAACAACCAGACGCTCATCAGCCAGCTGAAAACCAGAAAAGAGTCCAATCCCTGCCTCCAGGAGTACTTTGCCTTCTCTTTTTCGAGTTTGTATACCAAGCCACCCTGAGGTTTGGATGGCGTAGCGCGTACCAGGTAGCGTTTCATAGCTGTTGATGCCACCAGCTGGAGTCTCGTCAGCAGCAGGAAGGGATTAGAAAAAAGTCTTCCTGCCATCAAAGTGTCGCCCGCAGTCACTCGAAAGAAAGGCTTTGGGATTTAATAGGGAAGGAAACATTGGCCACCTTCACACCGGCAGGCCAGATATTACGCATTAATGCAGCATGTTTGATGGCGCTTGCGATTTCAAGCGGTTAATGAGCTAAGCAAATAAGATCAACTCAGATCTTTAGGCGGGATATCTGTAGATCTGAGAGCTTAGAGTGCGTTTTATCTGATGAGGATCTTTTAGATTTGACTCTCTCTGTGTGTGTAGTCAAAGTTTACTTAGTAATGAGACATTTACATATTTTGAGGTGATGCTTCACAATACTAAAGACTTCATGATGTCGTTCTTGAGCTTTTTTTATTGGAATTAGTCTAGTATTTTTTTATTTATTGTAGTTTTTTTATTTAAAATAGTTTTTAGTCACAAAACGCTTCAAATTTAAAGTCTTTAATAAAAAATAAATACTGTTATTTTTTTTATTCCTATTATTAAAAATGTATAGTGTATGTTTGGTGTATAGTGTAATGCATTTAAAACAACAAGTAATAGATTTTCTTACTGTAAAAAAATCATGATTTACAGCATTTTCAAGGTAAAACTATTACAACAACATCTTGGGTTTTGGGGTATTTACAAGATTTTATTGGCAACTGTAGTTGCCAGGTAAATACTGTAATGTAGTGGAATTACAAGAAAGTACTGTTATGTAAAATACAAGTTAATTTTGTATTGCTGTAAAAAACACACAAAATAATGTATTTCAAATACAATTATTAGCTGTAAATGGATTAAGAGTATTTTACTGTAATCTATTTTACAGCAATTTACAACATTTTTACAAGACATTATTGGCAACTTTTTTGCCAGGTAATTCCTGTAAATTCTACAGTAAATTTTTTACAGTGTAGTATTTTTGCATTTCTTGTAGTTTTTTTTATTTTAAATAGTTTTTAGTCACAAAACAGCACATTTTGTGGTTTATGTGAGTGATTTGCTGACAGATGTATATTAAAACACTTCAAAATGTTGGGGGGAAATCAAATACAATTTTAATGAACAGGAGAAATAAAGAGGAACATAAAAGTATCAAATTTATTTATTTGTTTGCTTATTAATGAGACATTTGCATATTTTGAGGTGATGCTTCACAATACTGAAAACTTCATGATGTTGTTCTTGAGCTTTTTATTGGAATTAGTCTAGTATATTTTTGTATTTCTTGTAGTTTTTTTTTATTCTAAATAGTTTTTAGTCACAAAACAGCATATTTTGTGGTTTATGTGAGTGATTTGCTGACAGATGTGTATTAAAACACTTTAATATGTTGGGGAAAAATTAAATACAATTTTAATGAACAGGAGAAATAAAGAGGAACATAAAAAATATCAAATTTATTTATTTGTTTGCTTCTTAATGAGACATTTACATATTTTGAGGTGATGCTTCACAATACTGAAAACTTCATGATGTTGTTCTTGAGCTTTTTATTGGAATTAGTCTAGTATTTTTGTATTTCTTGTAGTTTTTTTATTTTAGATGGTTTTTAGTCACAAAACAGCACATTTTTGTGGTTTATGTGAGTGATTTGCTGACAGATGTATATTAAAACACTTCAAAATGTTGCGGGGGGGAATTAATTACAATTTTAATGAACAGGAGAAATAAAGAGGAACATAAAATATCAATTTATTTATGTACTGATTAATGAGACATTTACATAGTTTGAGGTGATGCTTCACAATGCTGAAGACTTCATGATGTTGTTCGTGAGCTTTTTATTGGAATTAGTCTAGTATATTTTTTATTTCTTGTAGTTTTTTTATTTTAATAGTTTTTAGTCACAAAACAGCATATTTTGTGGTTTATGTGAGTGATTTGCTGACAGATGTATATTAAAACACTTCAAAATGTTGGGGGGAAATTAAATACAATTTTAATGAACAGGAGAAATAAAGAGGAACATAAAAAATATCAAATTTATTTATTTGTTTGCTTCTTAATGAGACATTTACATATTTTGAGGTGATGCTTCACAATACTGAAGACTTCATGATGTTGTTCTTGAGCTTTTTATTGGAATTAGTCTAGTATTTTTGTATTTCTTGTAGTTTTTTTATTTTAGATGGTTTTTAGTCACAAAACAGCACATTTTTGTGGTTTATGTGAGTGATTTGCTGACAGATGTATATTAAAACACTTCAAAATGTTAAAACATATTAAAATATCAAATTTATATAAAAACAAAAATAAAAACATAAAATATCAAATTTATTTATTTACTTATTAACAAGACATTTACATATTTTTAGGTGATGCTTCGCAATTCTGGAGACTTCATGATGTTTGTGTGATGCCAGTGAGCTTTTTGAAAGCATTGCTTCTCATTTGAATTAATCTAGTTAGTTTTGTATTTAAACAATTTGGGTTTTTGATCACAGAATTTTTTCGTGATATATATTTCAACATGAAAACAATTTCAAAAGAGTGGGAATCATGTAAAAAAAAGAAAAGAAACAAATTGCAAGCAAGAAAAATTACAATAGATTAAAAAAATGCAAAAGTAACAGAGTCTGACAGTATTCAAGTAGAGAATTTTAATAATGTAATGTAAAATAACACTTTGTGGTCTTTACTGTAGTAATTCAGTTAATCTATTTTTCGTTAAAGTTACGAATGTTGTAAATTTCTGTGCACAAATTCTTTAACCTCTCTTGAAATGCCTTTAAAGGCTTGGCAAGGCAAGTATATTTAAATAGCACATTTCATTCACAGTGGCAAAGTTCAAAGTGCTCTACTGTACATAAACAGGAATAAAAGAGAAAAGTATAAGAAAATAAAATAATAAAAATGATCAAAATGTGTTAAAACAGGATATAAAAGAATGAAAAAGAAAAGAAAGACATAATAGTGCGATCTGTTTCTATGTAGCACAGTGCTCATTCAGTAAAGGCACAGCTAAACAGATGTGTTTTCAGTCTTGATTTGAATGTGCCTAATGTTGGAGCACATCTGATCATTTCTGGAAGATGATTCCAGCAGTGGGGAGTGCAGGTAGCTGAAGGCCGATTCACCCTTTTTTTGACTGAACTCTTGGAATTTCTAGTTTATATGATCCTAAAGATCTGAGTGATCTGTTAGGTTTGTATTCATTGAGCATATCTGTAATGTATTGAGCTCCTAGGCCATTTGGTGATTTATAGACAAGTAGTAATACTTTAAAATCTATTCTGAATGTAACTGGGAGCCAGTGTAAAGACCTGAGGACAGGTGTGGTGTGTTATGATTTCCTGGTTCTGGTCAGAATCCTGGCCGCAGCGTTCTGGATGAGCTGCAACTGTCTGACTGTCTTTTTGGAAAGGCCAGTGAGGAGTCCATTACAGTAATCCATCCTGCTGCTGATAAAAGCATGGACAAGTTTCTCTAAGTCTTCACTGGAAACAAAGCATCTAATTCTTGCAATGTTTTTGAGATAAAGATATGCTGATTTACCATCGCATGCAAATGATAATGTTTCACTATGTTGTGGTTAGACTTTGCAATGACTCCACAAACCTCATGCGTTCACAATTGTTGATCAACTATAATCCCAACTCAACATTGCATATACTGCGATGTGACTATTGCGGACACACACATTGCGGTATATGTTGTGCAGCCATAATTGTAACAATAGATTCAGGAAACACACCACTCAATGTTCGTGATCTTAGTTGGCTATTGATGGTTTTGGGAAACATACGCCAGTTTGAACTTCTCTAAGGCTGTATTTGCTCTTCTTTTGTGTAGAGATGAGATAGCAGATCCACGAACCTGCACTTGACCTGTCAGCACTGCGGCCAAAGAGCGCTTGTATTTACTGCTGCACTTCTGGACACTTGCTGTAATCCAGCAGCAGTCTTTGTCTTTTTTATAGCTCAGCAGACTCAACAGGCCAGCAGAGACATAAAATACGGCTTTAATGTGGAGCGCTTCGGTCTAGCAAGATGTTCACACGAGACTCCAGCCTTTCATGTGTGATATTAAACTTTTAAACCGCGCCGAGTGTAATATTTCACAAGGATGTCCGAAACCTTGACAGATAAATGCGGTGTAAATCGGTTTTAAGATGAAGCATGTGCCCGCTAAAGCACATTTATCTGTATGTTTTTGCCTCTTTCTTTTCTCTCAGCCCCCAAACACATTCAAGCATAGATCATCAGATCACACCGCCTCCCGTTAGGGCGTATTTACGGTTTCCAGCAAAGCTGAGCGAGCACAACAACAGAGAAACAAAGTGCCTTCTCTCATTCTCTCACTTTTCACCTCGGTCTTTGCTGAATCCAAAGACAATAGATGGCCTCATCACTTCAGAGTCTCCTGGAAGGCTTTTCAGACCGCCATTAGACCAAAGAATAATTAGACTTGTGTATTTTCTCAAGAATATACACTGATAAAAAATGGTTCATTGGATTTACTCAGTTTTTTTTTTTAAGTTGAGTGGTTGCAAACAATTTATATGGGCTGTATTTAAATAAATTAAGTTGGACATTACTAAATTTAATTTGTTTAAATTCAACCCATATAAATTGTAGTAATTGTAGTAATAATTGAAGTAAATCCTATTAATAATTTTTTTCAGTGTATGACTGTAATTGTTGGATGCTGGACAGTGGAGCTGGGGATCCATGTGCAGTTTATTAAACAGAGAATGGTCAGGCAGACAACAGTCAAATGGGTACAAATAGCAGGGTTCGCACATAGTGCTTAAAGTGCTTGAATTTGGCTTTTAGACATTCAAGGCCTGGAATACCTGGAAAATTGGCTTGTTTTGTTGAAAAGTGCTTAAAATGAACAATTTTGATACAATTTTTACGCCGGAAAAATAAAAATGTTTGCGAACTTTTGTGACAATTTAATGCAAAAATACCCGCACAAACTACAGTGATTCCGAAGCGGTGATTCGACTGACATGAAAAGTGGTCAATCACAGTCGACCTTGACTAGTTTTACAAGAAACGTAAGGGCGGGACTAAGGTCTTTTTACTAAGGTCTTTCTAAAGACTAAGGACTTTCTAAGGTCACTTTACTAACCCATGGGGGTGTTTAAACCTTTGAATCAAAATTCGAAGCAGTCACGTGGGTATAGGAGAAAGTGAAGCTTCGGACGTCACTGATCACGTGATGATGGCAAAACGAATCAAGCTCCGGTACACTGCTTCACTGCGAGATGTATCGTTTTTTTGATACATGCTTCGAAGCCTCGGCGCACAACGTCACATCACTATTTAGCAGTGTAATAGTATTTTTACTCGAGCGCAAATGTTCTGTTCTCTTTCCATCAGTGAGAGAACATCAACAAATAATAAAACATTTCACAAGCACATTTACTGCAGGGTTATTTTATCATTAATTATTAATATATGATTTATTAATTATGGCAACGCAGTGGCGCAGTAGGTAGTGCTGTTGCCTCACAGCATGAAGGTCACCGGTTTGAGCCCTTTGCTGGGTCGGTTGGCATTTCTGTGTGGAGTTTGCATGTTCTCCATGTGTTCGCGTGGATTTCCTCCGGGTGGTCCGGTTTCCCCCACAGTCCAAAGACATGTGGTACAGGTGAATTGGGTAGGCTAAATTGTCCGTAGTGTATGAGTGTCTGTGGATGTTTCCCAGAGATGGGTTGTGGCTGGAAGGGCATCCGCTGCGTAAAACATGTGCTGGATAAATTGGCCCCAGATTAATAAAGGGACTAAGCCGAAAAGAAAATGAATGAATGATGAATAATTAATTATTATATTATTATTAATGGTTTTTATTTGTATAAATCGATAGATAGTTACTATGCAGTATTTTTATAAATTACTGAGAAGACATTTCAGGTTTTCAATACGTTGCGTGTCAGTCTTGGTTTATTACATTATTAATTATTAATATATTATTTAATTAATTATTATTTTTTGATATTATGTTTGGATAACTCAATATATAGTTCATATGCAATGTTTTTAGGGGTTGCTGACATTACATTTCAGGTTTTCAATACATTGCGGGTCAGTCTTGAAAAAAAAAATAGGTGCTGGAAAAAGTGCTTAAAAGTCCTTGATTTTCACTAGGCTGTGTCTGCATGAACCCTGAAATAGTATCATAGGGGTATTCCAGAACTGTAGTTAAAGTCACAGGCGAGTGGACAGTACAGGCGGTAAAGATTCAATATAAATAGTTAAACAAGGCAAGGATTAAACACGGAAAGACTTAAGCTGCGGTCACACTGGGCTTTTCCTCCCATAGACTTCCATTCATACGCACACGAATGCGTCAGACCGGAAACGCGGGGTCATGCGTTAAGTTTCGCAGGTTGCTGCGGTGCAAAGTTCAAGATTGGTGAACTCTAACCTGCGAAATCGCATCACTTGGCTGCATGAGACCAATCGAGGATCAAAACAGGACCTCTCTGGGCAGAAATATAAAACATGAAGCAATTGCTCGCTTTTTTAAACGTCTAATAAGCTTGTTTAATCCCGCCCCTTTTCGCCGTGCAGCACGACAGAATTTCGCACACACAAAGCCCGGTGTGACCGTAGCTTTAGACAAAGAAACGCTTCATTGTGTTAGTCTAACAAGATTTAGCCCAGAAGTGTGAATGATCTTCACCTGTGTGAGTATAAGTCCAGATAGTTTGCAGCTGTAGCAGGTGTGATTGGTGCTAATCATCATGGTAGTTGTAGTTTGGTTCAGTGGTAGAATTGTAGCGATCTTCATAGGCTCGATGTATTGATCTAAACTGGTGCATTGATTAAAAAAATGATTAACATCTAATTTATGGTTTGTATCAGTGTTTGGCTTTTGGCAATTACACTCAGAAATTGCTTGTAAAAAAACAACAACAACAAAAAACAAGTGACGCTTTTACACTCAAGTTGAATGACTGAAATACTATTTCTTGTACATTTTAAAGTACAACAAAATTATTATTGTCATTGACAATTTCAACAAAGGATGTAAAGGAAAGTTGCAAAAAATCTGATAAAAAATAATGTGATGATGTTTAACTAGTCGGCTTGAAATAATTAGTACAGTGTAGGGCTTGATATTGGAAAAATCTGACATTGCGATATTTTCTTTTGCTGTGATATACACTTCCTGACAACAGACTTGTCGCCTATCCAGGTTTTAGGATCAACAAATAATAACTCGACTTCTAGTTGTTCATTTGGCATCAGAAGTGGCTTATATAAAAGGCAAAGGCCTCTAGATTATGCTTATTTGACCAAAATAAATTATGATCATGCCTTGATTTTTAATGATTTAATTATGACAGTAAGATCTGACTTTGCTTAGACGAAAGTCTTGTCACTTAACAGAAATAATATCCAGTATAGAATATAAAGTCAGTGGAAAAAGAGTGAACATTGTGTCTGACTCCATCATGAGCTTGGAGGACTGCATCTATACATCTCTGCAATCACTCAAATCACTTATTAATAAAGTCATCTGGAATGGCAAAGAAAGCGTTCTTACAGGACTCCCAGAGTTCATCAAGATTCTTTGCATTCATCTTCAATGCCTCCTCCTTCATCTTAATCATGCTCATTAATGTTCACATCTGGTGACTGGGCTGGCCAATCCTGGAGCACCTTGACATTTGCCTTTAAGAACTTTAATGTAGAGGCTGAAGTATAAGAAGGAGCACTATCCTGCTGAAGAATTTGCCTTCTCTTGTGGTTTGCCCTCTCCACCTCATGCTGTTGATATGCCATCCACTCTGCAGATCTCTCGCATGCCCCCATATTGAATGTATGTTACCATGCATCAGTTTACCATCTGGGGTATTTATGATCTCTAATTACCTGAAGTGGATTAGCATATCATCTAACTCATCTAACTTTATGAACAAGTAATATAGAAGTGTTAATCCAGACAGATGAAGTATGCTAATAATGCAATAGCATTAGGTTTTAACAGGTCATCAACATTCATGAACCTTTTAGCATTCTCCACATTTTCCTCAATATTCGCAATATCCTCTGAACATTTTGGGAAGAAGATAACCCATATTAAAAGACACAAGAAGTATTTGTGCACCATCCTGCTGTCACATTGTTTATTCATCATGTCATTGAATCACTCAATTGGGATTAAATTATCAATCATTGATTCTTTGTTCAACCCTACTAGCGTTTAATTTCCATCAAAACATTTTCCTTCATGTGGGGACGCTTGTTTTCGAGTGCCACTGAAATAGACCCATCTTACATTATTAGGAGGAACATTGAATCAATGAATTGATCGTTAATTTAAACACGGATCAATCATGGGAAACTAAGGAATCTGGCATTGTGAAAATGAATCATTTCATTACACATCTCTGACTGAATCTGACTCCTCAGACTCACATGAGGGCAAAGGGACACTGAGCTTTATGTTTTGCTCGGCTGCAGGGAATAAATTATTGATGTAGCGTGAAACAAAATAATAATAATACTTTTGTTCTGTATGGAATTTAGAATTTAAATGTGTTAGCACTAGTATCTAATAATGAAATTATATATATATATATATATATATATATATATATATATATATATATATATATATATATATATATATATATATATATATATGTGTGTATATATATATATATATGTGTGTATATATATATATATATATATATATATATGTGTGTATATATATATATATATATATATATATATATATATATATATATATGTGTGTATATATATATATATATGTGTATATATATATATGTGTATATATATATGTGTATATATATATATATATGTATATATATATATATATATAT
>NC_079444.1:39838341-39885841 GCF_903798145.1 Danio aesculapii
AGCTCATGTTTGAAATGTCATACAGCCTTCTGTTTATTCTAAACAAAGCAGTGTCCGGTGTGTATGTAAATGTTTAATACCCCTGATTTCTTGATTTGCTTTAAAAAGTAAAACATAAAACCATGTGCAGTTGACAAACAAACACGTAGTTCCTCTGGGGTTGCCACAGCGGAATGAACCGGCAACTTATCCAGCATATGTTTTACACAGCGGATGCATTTCCAGCTGCCACCCAGTAACAGGAAACATTCATATACACTCATTTACACTCATACACTACGGCCAATTTAGTTTATTCAGTTCACCTATAGTGCATGTGTTTGGACTTTTGGGGGAAACCGGAGCACCCGGAGGAAACCCACGCCAGCACGGAGAGAACATGCAAACTCCACACAGAAATGCCAACTGGCTCAGTCGGGGCTCGAACCAGGGACCTTTTTGCTGTGAGGCGATCATTCTACCCACTTTTTATTTTATTTTATTTATTTTTAACACTTATTTTGGGGTAAACCAGAAAATCTGGGTTATTGCTAACTAAACATGTAACTAAAACCAAATGTTTACTTTGCCAAATTGAATATTAACTGGAATAAAATATGTATAATATATACTTATAAATATTTATAACATATACTTAATACTTTATACATATACTATATTGACACAATTTCAATTTACTAGCACTTCTATGTTAAGCTGCTTTGACACAATCTTCATTGTAAAAGCGCTATAGAAATAAAGATGAATTGAATTAAATATATTAATGAGGACAATACGGTGGCGCAGTGGGTAGCACAATCACCTCACAGCAAGAAGGTCGCTGGTTTGAGCTTTGGCTGGGTCAGTTGTCGTTTCTGTGTGGTGTTTGCATGTTTTTCCCGTGTTTGCGTGGGTTTCCTCTGGTAGCTCCGGTTTCCGACAAAGTCCAAAGATGTGGTACAGTTGAATTGGGTATAGGCTAAATTGTCCGTAGTGTATGTGTGTGAATGGGAGCGTATGGGTGTTTCCCAGTGATGGCTTGCGGCTGGATAGACATTCGCTGTGTAAACATATGCTGGATAAGTTGGCGGTTCATTTCACTGTGGTGACCCCAGAATAATAAAGGGACTAAGCCAATAAAAAAAGAAAAATAAATGAATGAATGTATTAATAATTGCAAAGCATAATTCCTTCTTTTCTTTTAGCCCGCTAGTACTAAAATAAAAATGAATATGAATAATTTTGATCTGTTGGTTGACATATATATATTGTTTTTAGTTTCTGTGTTTCCTTTCAATTTTCTTTTCAGTTTCAGTGACTAGTTACTATGATTACTAGTGGTTAATTGATTGTGTTCACCTGTGTCTAGTTTAAGCCCTCAGTTAAGTCATTGCTTGCACTATGACAATGTAGAAATTGTTTTGAAATAAAATTAGAAATTTTGTATTGTATTGGCTGAAAAGAAATTTAGGAAAGCTTGAACAGAAATATATAAATTAGAATATATATATATATATATATATATATATATATATATATATATATATATATATATATATATATATATATATATATATATATATATGTGTGTGTGTGTGTGTGTGTGTGTGTGTGTGTGTGAGCGATTTCAGCATTATGGATGTGACATTTGCAGTACAAACTCAAAACATAAATTCACATAAATACTTTTTATTAACATTATATTGAACCATCTGTTTATATTTGCCAAAACAACTAGCCACAGAGTTGTGAGATCTGAAAAATATCAATCTGTAAACATGTTTTGTACTTTAAATGTGGAAGATAAACACGCGTTATGGATGTAATGAAAAAAGTCTGCAAGTTTACAGTATACAACATACTTTGTAGAGATTGTGTCAATTAAACTGCACAACCCCCCCCCCCCCCCCCCCCCCCCCCAAATAATTATGCTACTCAACAGGATAAGAGTTGGCTCACTATAGAACAAAAAAAGATTGATTTGACTTTATTTAATATTTTCACATTTATGAGGAAAAAGCTTCGTTATGGATGTGACACCTCTGCGATATGGATGTGACATTTCCATTCGTGTGACTTTGGTAAATCAAATTAAATTGTTTAAAAACATCAACAGACACATTTTTGAGTATGTCTAAAGTACTGTAAAATACTTGCTTACACAAAAAACATAGAAACGGTTCCGGTATTTTGTTGAAAACGTAATTTTTTTCATGGCAAAGTTGACATTTGCATGGAATTGCTCATGTATATTTCTATATATATATATATTTTTTTACAACAGTTCTGTCTGGTTCTTGAATCGGATTGGCTGATAGCCGTGCGAAATTCTACAATAACAGCACTTGTCCAGCCTCTTAACCCTTCACCCTTGTGTTTTACTCCACCCACAACAACCAGCGGACACTCTACAATTTGACAAATATTCCTGCTGTCAGGCAACATAGTTTACTTTTAAGGCTTTTTAGTTGAGAATGTCGCTGTATAGATTGCAACTAGGCAGCTTATTTATAAGGATCGTGCCTATTTTAAAATATTTATCATTTCTGAGAGACGTCGGTGGCCATTAGCCTGCCATACTGAGCAGAGCAAAGATGATTGACATTGTCTATCCACAAGATGGCAACAGGACCGCATAATAAGCCCTTAGAAAATTAAAAAAGCCTAATTTGTATCTCCAGCTGATCAAATCATTATTAAACTGGTAAGTATGCCTGCCAACAGTCATGTTTTTCACGGGAGTCTCCCATATTTCAGATTAATCTCCCGCAACCCTCCCGTTTTGTTATTTCTCCCGGAAAACTGTAATTTCATCCCGCCCAAAACCCGGTGCATAATACAGTTACTAACACCACAGTACAGTTACTTTCATATCAAATTTTCTGAGACAAATATTGGCAGCTATGCTGGTAAGTGATATTCTAAGTCGATCTCTCTCTTTTGTATGTTGTAGTGCTGTATTTATACCGCTTTTTACCATATAATTGTAGTTTATTAAGTGTGAGATATGGGACTCCCATATCAGGAATGTGTGTTGTGTTGGCAGAAAGAAAGAAGAAATGAAAGCTTGTGTTTAGCGTTTTTCCTTATCACAAACACAACAGCAGTCTGGTAGTGATTGCGCTGCTTTTTTCAGGGGTAATTATTGTGATATCCTGATTGCAACAGAGAAAAACTGTAGACTGTAACACTGTGAGAGGATATCTCTGTAGATGGATGGCATTTCATGTCAAGTTCAACCTTATAATTTTAAAATGTGAGCAAAATCACCTGTTTTGTCATCAGATTAGACATTACGCTAGAGAATCATTCAAATATTAGCACTTGAGTGACGTTGGTGAATTAGTAACAGCTTCTGCTGTTTTGACGTCAGCTGCAGATGTTAATGAATGGTGGAAGAAAGTAGTTCCTAATACAAAAGGGGTTTTAGACTCTCCGCGTTAGATTTTCTTTTTTATATACAAGATTATCCCATTGAAATGTTGTATAAACGCAATATCACATTTGTAGCAGTGCGATATGGCTGTATATCAGCACTGGTGGGAGTCCACTCACCGGTCACTTTATTAGGTACACCTGTCTAACTGCTCGTTAACGCACATTTCAAATCAGCCAATCACATGGCAGCAACTCAATGCATTTAGGCATGTAGACATGGTCAAGACGATCTGCTGCAGTTCAAACCGAGCATCAGAATGGGGAAGAAAGATGATTTCAGTGACTTTGAATGTGGCAAGTTGTTTGTGCCAGACGGGCTGGTCTGAGTATTTCAGAAACTGCTGATCTACTGGGAGTTTCACCAACAACTAGGGCTGCATGATTTTGGCTTAAATGAGAATCACGTTTTTTTTTTTTTTTTTGCTTAAAATCAAGATCACGATTCTTTCTCACGATTCTTTAGATGTAAAATAAAGGTTAATATGAGTAGGCTATTATTATTGTTAATTCTCAAACATATCGTCACCTTGGATTTATAAGGTTATATCTGCATTCTGAATGATTTTCAGATACTGAGCTTCAAAGTTTTTGCAATCCATATAGCGAACAGTATGTGTGTAACATTTGTTTAAATAAAAAACTCTTAAAATGTAAACAACAAGCTGTCATTTAAGAACTTGTCAATAACTAAATTTGAACAAAAATGTCAGATAGAACCTTATAATTCTAAAGTGACATTGTAAATGATATGGTAAAACAACAATAATAATATTAGGCCTGTGTGTAGGTCTACTGTTGCTTAAAATGCTAAATTTTGTACAGTCATTATGGTGGACTTGAACAGACTTTCAATTTGTCCTGTTTGTTATTTCACAATGAAATTATGACATCAGAATATAACTATTCATAATTATAAAATTGATTTATTATGTTAAGGACATGTGTCAGCATTATTAGACTATTTGTTTTCACTGGTAAAATCAGACATTTGTCATAATCAGATTTCTTTTTGCAATATATTCAACATTATATAAGTCAGAGTAGCTATACTGACACTGTAAAACATTTATCTTCATGTACAACACTTTGTGTTCGCTATTAAAGAAAAACATATCAAATGCTTGCTGTAATCATAACCGTAAAATGTGTTTTGATCATTTAAATAATGTGCGACCAGTTTCATTTTCACTTCCTAGTGCGGCTCATGGCTGCCGTCACTGTGATAAAACACACACACATGCAAATCATTCTTTCAGCGCGGCTCTCAAACGATCGCTCTGTGCAACAAACTGAACGTTATTTACAACTTTATTACCTGTTATTCACAGCCTATGCAGGTTCTGTTCACTAAAGTAGCCGTCATTGGCGCGCTGCGTGCACGCGTGCGTTCTCTGTAGCTCGTGGTCAGCTCACGTGTGATTTCACGGCCGCAAATATCATTACATGAAGACAGAAATGACATTTCTGGGTGAATTATACCTTATAAATACAGTATGTGACACTTTTAACACCATTTGAAGGTGTTCATGTTCCTGTGAAGACTCGTGTGTCCTCCTTTACTCTTCTCTCCTGACCTTGAAAATATAGCTGGCTGAATGGTTGAAAAGCTGAATTAAGATCGTGTGTAGGGTCATTCTATTAATCGTGCAGCCCTACCCACAACCATCTCTAGGGTTTACAGAGAATGGTCCGAAAATGAGAAAATATCCAGGGAGCGGCAGTTCTGTGGGCGCAAATGCTTTGTTGATGCTAGCGGTCAGAGGAGAATGGCCAGACTGGTTCCAGGTGATAGAAAGGCGACAGTAACTCAAATAACCACTCGTTACTACAGAGGTCTGCAGAAGAGCATCTCTGAATGCACAACCTTGAGGCGGATGGGCTACAGCAGCAGAAAACCACACCGGGTGCCACTCCTGTTAGCTAAGAACAGGGAACTGAGACTACAATTGGCACAGGCTCACCAATACTGGACAATAGAAGATTGGAAAAACGTTGCCGGGTCTGATGAGATTTCTGCTGCAACATTCGGTCAGAATATGCCGTCAACAACATGAAAGCTTGGATCCATCCTGCCTTGTATCAACGGTTTAGGCTGCTGGTGGTGGTGTAATGGTGTAGGGGATATTTTCTCGGCACACTCTGCCCGTTAGTACCAATATACAGTATATATTTATTTACTTATTTATTTTTCTAATTTCAAGCTTCCCAAAACTTTCAGCCAAAATAAATTGTTGCAACTATTCTACTTTTTTTTTTCTTTTTCAAACAGCAGGCAGCGTGCACAGCTCTGATCATTACCCAAGGCAATGATGTTTGATAATATGTCTCCCATTATCAGGATTATTCAAGCATACGGCTGTCGCATATGGCTGAGGTGTAGAGTCGTCTGCTTTGTCATCTGGCCGTGTGGGCATTATTTCTGCGATCAGAATGCATGCTGGGATTTAATTAGCTTGGCCTTCATTTAGATGCCTCCCTGTGTTAATGTAGAGAAGTTCAAACGCGAAGGGTGTTAAAGTACAGTAGCGGCACCGCGGGACGTCCACTTTCTGCGCTTTATCGCTTGGTGAGTGGAAAATGTGTCGTGATGGGAATCGCTGGGAGGCTGTGATGCTTTGGAAGGGAGGAAATTGGGGTTGTAACACAGATTAGCGCAGATTCTGTACGCCCACGACAGAGTATTTGAGATGAAATGTGACTGTGTTCATTCGTTTGGCCTCCTGATTCAATTTGCTTTCTTTCAAGGTTTGTGATGGAGTTTGGTTTGCTTGCCACTGTTGCATTTGGCTTATTTAAGATAACTGATTTATTTTCTTTGCCATAAGGACAGTAAATAATATTTGACTAGATATTTTTAAAGACACTTACATTTAAAAGCTTAACTAGGTTAATTAGGTTAACTAGGCAGGTTAGGATAATTAGGCAAGTTATTGTTTAACGATGGTTTGTTCTGTATATTATCGAAAGAAAATACACTAAAATAACTCTTTAAACATCTTTGACTTAAATATTGACTTAATTTAACCACTTTAAATCAGTTAACAAATAAATAAAAACATATTCTGTCATACGTTCACTTTTAAGATGGTTTCTATGCAAAGTTTTTTTTGAGACCCTTGATCATTACGCAAATGACCTTCTTCATCTCTAGCAATTGCTAATAGTCCATTCCCTCTGCACGTCATCAAGCTGATTTCCTGTTCACTGCAGAAAGTGGCTATTTATACTTTTACCCACCCTAATATACAATCAAGAAATACAAATCCAATTTTTTTTTTGCTCCTGCTCCTGTTGCTAGTGGGATTCTGGAATCGAATGCTTAGATTCAGTGCCGGCCTGTAGGGTTGAGGGGCCCTAGGCGAGATAAAAATTGGGCCCACTGGTGTAAAAACAGTAAGAAAGCACACAAAAAATACAAGTTTTAATATTTAAGTGTATACATTTTTATTAAGTGTAAGATATTTAACCTATAATACACATGTAAACATATTTACTCATATTTAAACAAATAAGTTTGTAAGTATGTCAAAGTACTACTATAAAATGTATTATGCATAGCAGAACATTACTTTGAGCTTGCTTTTTTCCTCTGCTTTTCTTTTCTTCTTTTTTTCGGCTCCAGAAAAAGATGGCGTTTGGACACCATCTCATTTCAGATTAAAACTCAATTGTTCTGTTACTTAAGACTTTTTCGGGTTCATATCGAACGTGAGCAATTTGGAGAGATGTGTGGATTCTGTGTAGTAATAAGTTACGTCACTCTAGTTCATTACGTCATTCTATGCAAAATAGAGGGTGGTGCTGCTGTGTATACTTGTAATATTTTCTGCTTTTATTCATACTGTTTTATTGTGTATTTATTATCATTTTCAGTTCTTCACTTTTAAGATGGTTTCTATGCAAAGTTTTTTGGCGAACCCTTGATCATTACGCAAATGACCTTCTTCATCTCTAGCAATTGCTAATAGTCCATTCCCTCTGCACGTCATCAAGCTGATTTCCTGTTCGCTGCAGAAAGTGGCTATTTATACTTTTACCCACCCTAATATACAATCAAGAAATACAAATCCAAATTTTTTTAGCTCCTGCTCCTGTTGCTAGTGGGATTCTGGAATCGAATACTTAGATTCAGTGCCGGCCTGTAGGGTTGAGTGGCCCTAGGCGAGAGAAAAAAAATTGGGCCCACTGGTGTAAAAACAGTAAGAGAGCACACAAAAAATACAAGTTTTAATATTTAAGTGTATACATTTTTATTAAGTGTAAGATATTTAACCTATAATACACATGTAAACATATTTACTCATATTTAAACAAATAAGTTTGTAAGTATGTCAAAGTACTACCAAAAATGTATTATGCATAGCAGAACATTACTTTGAGCTTGCTTTTTTCCTCTGCTTTACTTTTATTCTTTTTTTTCGGCTCTGGAAAGATGGCGTTTGGACACCTTATTTCAGATTAAAATTCAATTGTTCTGTTACTTAAGACTTTTTCGGGTTTATATCAAACGTGAGCAATTTGGAGAGATGTGTGGATTCTGTGTAGTAATAAGTTACGTCACTCTAGTTCATTACGTCATTCTATGCAAAATAGAGTGTGGTGCTGCTGTGTATATTTGTAATATTTTCTGCTTTTATTCACACTGTTTTGTTGTGTATTTATTATCATTTTCAGCTTTGTCATGTATAAATTATACAGAGCTATCCTTTTAAAGAAACGTTTTTTTTTTTTTCTCACCGTCGTTGTGAATTGTATCACATTTAGTAGGGTTTATGCAATCCACATTGTTCATGATTTAAACGTACACGCTTGTCCTCATGCTTATGTTTACAATAAATATTCAAGAGCAGCTTTCGTGGGGCCCTAGGCGACCGCCTATATTGCCTGTAGGACGGCCGGCCCTGCTTAGATTAAGAATCGTACACTTGTTAATAAATTAAAATTCCGATTACTCTTATCGATTCCTGTATGTGTGCACATTATTTTTTTACTTCACAATCGAAATTTGAATCAGAATCAATCAAATTCTAATGATACCCAACCCTAGTTGCTAGCTTGTTTCAATGATTACTGGGTAACTGATAATGCTCACCTGTGCCTTGTTTAGACCCTCAGTTTTGCCCAAATGACCTTCTTCATCTTTAGCAATTGCTAATAGTCCATTCCCTCCTCCCGCCATCAAGCTGATTTCCTGTTCACTGAAAAAGTGGCTGTTAAACCAGTTCCAGGAATGTATCAGTTTAATATAATAGGCATAGCCATGGGTCTCCAGTCTGAATCAGATGCTGTGTGTGAGCATCTGCAGTGGATCATCTCTCTTTAAAACCTCTGCATCCTGATTATGATGATTATGTTCACCTGTGCCTTGTTTAAGCCCTCAGTTTTGCCCTCGCTTGCACCGTGTCTTTATAGGCATATTTAAAAAAAAAAAACTGTTCTGGGGTCTCATTTTTAAATGAGACATATACACAATTGCCATTTCCCATGAAAAAGTTGGGATCTATAAGAACAAACTTGATGCAAGAATGTGCGCATCTAAGTAATCTTTAAGTCAGTGTTTCCCAACCCTGTTCCTGAAGGCACACCAACAGTACACATTTTCAACCTCTCCCTAATCAAACACACCTGAATCAACTTATAATAACATCAGAAGAGACTCCAACACCTGAAGTTAATGGGTCAGAAAAGGGAGACATCCAAAATATGTACTGTTGGTGTGCCTCCAGGAACAGGGTTGGGAAACACTGCTTTAAGTAAACACCTTATATAACAAATATTGACTTTGATCCACTTTAAATCATCATATTCTTTAGTTTTCATGCTTCCGTTCAGTTTTTCAGTTCCTGCTCCAGTGATTACTTGTGGAGAACTGATTATGTTCACCTGTGCCTTGTTTAAGCCCTCAGTTTTGTCCTTGTTTGGACCATGACTTTGTTGGCATATTTAAAAAATCAGTCCTACAGTCTAATTTTCAAATGTGGCATACACAAATAACACCACGTCCCATGCAATAGTTGTGATCTATAAGAACAAACTTGATGGGAGTATGTGCACAGCTTTAAGAACATTTAAGTTAACATCTTTAACTTATATATTGACTTCATTGATACACTTTAAATCGTTTAGGTTTCTTCACAAAGTCTTAAAAATGAGACCCTTGACCTTTAGCCAAAAGACCTTCTTCAGCTTTAGCAATTGCTAATAGTCCATTCCCTCCTCCATGTCATCAAGCAGATTTCCTGTTCACGGCGAAAATTGGCTGTTAAACCAGTTTCAGGAATGTATCAGTTAATATAACAGCATAGCCGCGGGTCTCCAGCCTGAATCAGCTGCTGTGTGTGAACGTCTGCAGTGGATCATCTCTCTCTAAAACCTCTGCATCCTGCAGCAAAGGCAACGAAAGCTGGAACCGCTTACTGGCATCAGGCCTTCAGCTCTCTCTCTGTGTTTCTCTCTCCGCAGTATTGCTGAATGTGCTTCAGGCAAACGGCCAGACGGAGATGAAGAGGGTGGTCGGAGACAACGCCACGCTGCCCTGCCACCATCAGCTGTGGCAGACCGACATCGCCCTGCTGGACATCGAGTGGATGCTGCAAATATCCAGCTCTCGGCAGAAAGTGGTGAGTGCTGGTGTGTGCCACTGCGACAGAGATGCTGATGCCGATGCTGATGCTGGCCTTCACCGTTCACAGTCTGTGATCTGCACTGCGGTGCTTTTCCCTGCTCCTCTTTCTGCTGCTGCAATCAGCACTGTGAAAACCACTCGCTTTTAATATGTCACTGCTTTGCCTCGTATTGCCACACACCCCCCAACAATTACTTTTATGACCTAATGATGTGGAATTGGCCCGGGGACAAGTCTTACATTTTAATCTGGCCACAGCTCAAGCTGCTCCCTGTGGGCCGTCCTGACACAATATATCCCAGAGGAAGGGGTCAAACCTTTTGCCGATTGAACTTCCTGCAAGTGACGACTCTTTTCGGAGATATATTTCGATATATGGCTTGCAGAGAATGCTAGTTTTAGTATCGCTTATGTGGCAGTTTTGTAGGACTGTCTGTGAAATTGATCTGTGTTCTAAGACTTTTTGAAATCACCAAGGCTGCATTTATTAGGTTGAAAATACAGTAAACTATAATATTTAGTAATATTATTAATATTTAAAATGATAGCTTTACTGTATTTTAAATGTAGTTTATTTTTGTGATGCAAATCTGCATTTTCTTGCATAATTTCTTAGGTTTTTCGAGTTCCGTAATCTTACTGAAGTCTTTTAAATGGGGTGCCAGATCAGCATATTTAATCAATATTTAACCATTGTTAACCAACTTAGGTCGCAAGTTCTAATGTTACAAACATACTTCGTTGATTGGGCGTTTCCCAAATTCATCGTTTCAACAAACATTCGCAAACTGCATCGCAAACTTGCAAACTTGCAACTACAGTACACCTCTGGAGCTGTAGTTAGAAACGAAGTTCCTGGCTGTGTTCTATTCCCAGTTATCCCCCCTATGCCCTATGCATTTAGAACATTCTAACATTTAAACTTGGAATTATATTTTAAAAAAGCAATAAAGTCATCTCTCTTAGGTGTAATTTGCTTTCAAAGTATTTTTTACACGATCTTCATATTGACAATTGTGTTCCCCTCGCAGTGCACTTTGAAAACATTGATGTAATTTTGAACACAGCCGTGGCTCATTATTTAAAAGCGGAATTTACGTTACGTCTCCATAGCTTGTAAAAACGAAAAACATAGCATACGTTAATGCTTTTAATTTACAGTAGGTTATTTATTAAGTCTCTGTTCTGTATATGACATGGGCCTGTTGGTTAGAACATTTCTGCAGTGGTTTGCATGTGTCAAATTGTAAAAGTAGACTTTAAAAAATAAATAAATAAATAAATAAACAATATCCTACTTAATAATAATAACCATCATCACCATTAATATTATTACTATTATTATCAAAGTATGATTTTTTTTTCATTTCCTATTAAATAATAAATATTCAATTTCATTTTTTTATAAATCCTAATTATTTAATTATGATTATTTTTTATTTATTTATTTTATTTATGGGGTTCTTCTCTAAAGAAGTTGTGACTCCACCCCGTTTAGAGCATCAAAATGGGTGTTATACGTTATAACAAACATGGTTCAAATGTACAATAAATCAACTCTGGTTTTGGGAAACACTCATCACTACATCATTCTTTTCCCAAACAATGCACCATACTATGATAGTTCAGCCACGAGTTACACCATTGTTTGGAAAACGCTCCCCTGATGGTTAAATACAGTTCATTTTCATTTTCTTTATAAAGAAATAGATTAATAGGAAGTTCAAATGACCAGGATTTCTTCAAACTAGGCTAAACTGTCTAATCTTTCAATTGAATTTAATTAAATATAATTTTTATTTGAGAGATTTTAGACATTTCATTAATTTTCTTTTCAACTTAGTCCTTTTATTAATCAGGGGTCGCCACAGTGGAATGAACCGCAAACTTATCCAGCATATGTTTTACACAGCGGATGCCCTTCCAGCCGCAACCCAACACTAGGAAACACCCGCACACTCTTGCATTCACACAAATACACTACGGCCAATTTAGTTAAACCAGTTCACATATAGAGCATGTGTTTAGGCTGTGGGAGAAACAGGAGCACCCGGAGGAAACCCACACCAACACGGGGAGAACATGCAAACTGACCCAGCTGGGGCTCAAACCAGCAACCTTCTTGCTCTAAGCCGTCCATATTTTGTACATTTGATTAAATTATTTTAAATATGTGTACAACAGACAACTTCAATGTGCCAAAATCTTAGAAAAAGCCCCAGACAACTACACATGCATAAGTGTGTGTGTGTACACTCCATGTTGATTTTGAGCTTTAGCATGAGACATTTATAATAACATTTATTTATTTGTGAATCAGTGAGTGTTTCAGCTCGTCCTGCAGGCTTTTTTTGTGACTCAGAGACTAACGAACTCTCCTCATGCTTTCTCTCTCCTCAGCTGATCACATATTCCGCGGGTCGGATCTACGACACCAATGAGAGCGAAGATGGTCGCCTGTCCCTGGCCGGAGACTACCTGAAGGGCGACGCTTCGCTCCTGATCAGCGACCTCTCGCTCAGCGATTCGGGCGACTACACCTGCAAGGTCAAGAATGGAGGGAAGTACATCTGGAACACAGTCAAGCTCATCGTGCTCTGTGAGTCTGCCGCCCTGCAGCTGGGCTTTAATCAACGGTTCTTTTAGGCCTGCAGATCCAGAAAGACATGACAGATGCTGATGTCATTGAGACACAGGCCCAAAAATAGCACCGGGATGCTTTCTCTGGGCCAGTTGTGCCGTGATCTTGCCGTGAAATGACATTCAAAGACGGCGTGACAATAAGAATGATGTATTATTAGTGATAGCATGGGGGGGGGGGTCGGTATAGTACATGATTTAAATAACTTGCTATTGAGCAATTTACAGCGTTATGGATGAGATATTTGGAGTAAAAACTCAAAGCATAAATTCACGAAGTTAACATTATATTGAAACATCTGTTCATATTATTCAAAACTACTAACCACAGAGTTATGTACGTGGTCAGGAAGCGCAAAACAACATTAGAAAGTGTGAAACACTTTTACGAAGCTCAAGACACGATTACATAGGAAAAGCGACGAACAAATTTACGTTTTAGAAAAAAAATTAACAAGAAGCAAAACACTTTTACCAGAACCGAAACAAATTTACAATGACAGATTATTTACGGAAAGGGAATTCTGCGATTTCACCTCGCTACAAGAAGGCCTCTGGTTTGAGTCCCAGCTGGGTCAGTTGGTGTTGCATGTTCTGCCAGTGTTGGCGAGGGTTTCCTCCGGGTGATCCGGTTTCCCTCAAAAGTCCAAACACATGTGCTATAGGCGAGTTGAATAAACTAAAATGGCTGTAGTGGATGAGTGTGTATGGGTGTTTCCCAGTACTGGGTTGCAGCTAGAAGGGCATCCACTGTAAAACCAACACAATCTCACGGCAATTCGTAACTTTTTGATTTTGTGGCTAATTCATATGAATTTGTACGATCTAATTCGTACAATTTAGCACGATTTGCTCATCCCCCAATGACGGTTGGGTTTAGGGGTGGGGTTTAGGTGCCACGCCTCCTTTTTAAAATCGTACAATTTCGTACATCTGAACTCGTATTCGTACTCGAATTCGTACGAATTACCCACTAAACTGACAAAACGTAAAATACTTACGTTTTCTCATGAGATCAGGCGACCGATGATAAATAAGGGACTAAGCTGAAGGAAAAAGAATGAATGAATAAAAATAAACAGACATTTATTTTCTTATTTATATGATTTATTTCTTTATTTATTTTGGAATAAATTATGCATTTTTTGTTTCATGATTTTTGCATTTATAAGCTAAAAACTCAAGTAAAACAGTAATACTGTGAATTATTATTACACCTGTTATGATTGTAATATTTCTACCAAGAAACAAATTGACTTGCTAGTCAAAAACATTATTGTTTTAAACATTATTATTTTTAATCTTAACAGTTATTCTGTTTATTTAATTTTATAAGGGTTTTTTGTGTTTTCATTTTATTGAATTTTAAAATGTATTTATTTAGTGTTATTATTATATATTGTTATTGGTTGTTTAGGATCTGTTGAGTTGAAAGTTTAAAAAACAGCATGTATTTCAAATCGAAATCTTTCAACTCAAATTGAAATTGAAATCTAAAGTTTATTTACAGTCTAATTTGATCGTTTTAATGCATCCTTGCTTAATAAAATAATCTTTTTTTATTCCAAACACTAATTAAAGATAATATTATGCATGATAGTATGGGAGAAAAAAATGTCTGTCAAAATCATTCATTCATTTTCGCTTTCGGCTAAGTCCCTTTATTCATCAGGGGTCACCACAGCGGAATGAACCGCCAACTTATCCAGCATATGTTTTACCAAACAGATGCCCTTCCAGCTGCAACTCATCACTGGGAATCATGCATGCACACTCATTCACGCACATACACTGCAGACAATTTAGCTTCCCCAATTCACCTACACCAGTGTTTCCCAACCCTGTTCCTGAAGGCACACCAACAGTACACATTTTCAACCTCTCCCTAATCAAACACACCTGAATCAACTTATAATAACATCAGAAGAGACTCCAACACCTGAAGTTAATGGGTCAGAAAAGGGAGACATCCAAAATATGTACTGTTGGTGTGCCTCCAGGAACAGGGTTGGGAAACACTGACCTACACCACAGGTTTTTGCACTGTGGGGGAAACCGGAGCACAGGAAGGCCATGCAAACTCCACACAGAAATGCCAACTGACCCAGCCGAGGCTCAAACCAGCGACCTTCTTGCTGTGAGGCTATTGTGCTACCGACTGCACCACCGTGCCACTCCTTATGTCAAAATCACTGTAGTCAAATAAAATAAAAAAGTCTAGGGTACTCAACAAGTGAAAAAGTTAAAAACTTGATGAACTTATTAAAGGTCCTGTGACGTGCTTTGAAATGTGCATTTTTATTCGATTTTCAACGTAATCTTAACTAAAACATGAAGAGAGGGCGGGACATAGAGTAGCCCCTCCCCTTTTACAAAAACAGCCAATAGGGTTTTACTTTATCACCGCTCTGCCAGTAAGAGTGCTTGAGCTCAAGCGCATCAAATGAAAAGCCAATGAGAAGCATCTTGAAGGGGGCGGGGCATATCAGATACTAGAGAGCATTTGATTGGTCACGATTTGATGAGAAACTCTAGTATGGGGTGAATAAAATCGTTGATCTATTTAGGCAAAAATGACAAACTACAAGCTTTACATGTTTATATTAGTTGGTCATGGGACCTTCAACTTTAATATACCGTACTCAAACTTCAAAAACACACACATCAGTCTTAATATTACAGTGCGGACATGTTGAATAAACATGTCTTCCTGCATAGAAACATTATAGGTCTGTCCCCCCCATTGTTTCTACATTCCCTCATTTCCTCGTAGCCGCTTGGGAAGCTTTATAAAGACATTTAAGTGCGCCACAAATTTACACATGCATTTGTCCAAATGGTCCGTAGCTTTCAAACGACACGTTCGATTCCGAGGGCCAAACATTAGCATTTGTCTTGTTCAACATGAAGATAATGGTTTGGCCGCGGACGCGCCTGCAGTTTCCGTAAGCGATCCTGACAGAGTCTGGAGATGGAGGGACCTGCATCCCACTCAGCGGCTGTAATTGCATCCCCTCCTGCGTGTGTGCCGGGGCAAAATTATCCTGGCTCAGCAGATAGAGGTGCAGGAGCAGATGCTGATGGCACACGCGGGGGGTCAAGGACCGAATGGTGAACGGGTTGTTGTACAGATTCATGTTGTCGAGCTCGCTGGCGTCACACTGAGTTTCAGAGCTTCATGATGCAAGGAAAAAATAGATCAGATCTAGTTTTACTTTAATGCATTTAGAGTTGTGAATTTTAGAATCAGTGTTATTATTATTTCTTTGTCTTTTAAAGGGATAGTTTGCTCAAATATTAAGTTTTATTACTCGGCCTCAGGTGGTTCCAGAGTTTCTTAATTCTGTTAAACACAAAAGAAAATGCTTTGACGAAAGCTGAAAACCTGTAACCATTGAATTTATTGTAGGAAAAATACTATGGACGTCAATGGGTACAGATTTCCAGCATTCTTCAAAACATCTTCTTTTATGTTCCGTAGAAAATAGAAACCCAAACAGGTTTGGAACTGTCAAGGGGGAGGAAATTTTAGGTGAACTATCCATTTTATGAAGTTAAATAATGTGAAGCTGGATTTGTATTAAAAAAAGTTATTAAAAATCGAATTATTCAGTGCTCGTTAATCTGTAAAGCCCATTAATCTTTGGATAATTCAAAATATGAAGTGCTATCTGATTATTATGGAGCCATAATGTGACAAAAATATTTGAATTTGACTTGTGTTCATTTGAGTTATTGTCTGGCACACGTGGGGGGTCAAGGACCGAATGGTGAACGGGCTGTTGTACAGATTCATGTTGTCGAGCTCGCTGGCGTCACACTGAGTTTTAAGAGCTTCATGATGCAAGGAAAAAATAGATCAGATGTAGTTTAACTTTAATGTGTTTAGAGTTGTGAATTTCAGAATTAGTGTTGTTATTATTTCTTTGTCTTTTAAAGGGATAGTTTGCTCAAATATGAAGTTTTATTACTCGGCCTCAAGTGGTTCCAGAGTTTATTTATTCTGTTAAAAACAAAAGAAGATGCTTTGACGAAAGCTGAAAACCTGTAACCATTGAATTTATTTTAGGAATTATACTATAGACGTCAATGGGTACAGATTTCCAGCATTCCTCAAAACATCTTCTTTTATTTTCCGTAGAAAATAGAAACCCAAACAGGTTTGGAACTGTCAAGGAGGAGCAAACTTTAGGTGAACTATCCATTTTATAAAGTTAAATAATGTGAAGCTGGATTTGTATTAAAAAAAGTGAATAAAATCGAATTATTCAATGCTCATTAATCTGTAAAGCCAATTAATCTTTGGATAATTCAAAATATGAAGTGCTATCTGACTATTGTGGAGTCAGACAAAAGTA
Source organism: Danio aesculapii (assembly GCF_903798145.1). Classification (NCBI taxonomy): domain Eukaryota; kingdom Metazoa; phylum Chordata; class Actinopteri; order Cypriniformes; family Danionidae; genus Danio; species Danio aesculapii. Next base: position 39,855,382 of record NC_079444.1, read on the forward strand.
TTTGTGATGTGACAAAAGTATTTGAATTTGACTTGTGTTCATTTGAGTTATTGTCTGGCACACGTGGGGGGTCATGGACCGAATGGTGAACGGGTTGTTTTACAGATTCATGTTGTCGAGCTCGCAGGCGTCACACTGAGTTTTAAGAGCTTCATGATGCAAGGAAAAAATAGATCAGATCTAGTTTTACTTTAATGCGTTAAGAATTGTGAATTTCAGAGTGAGTATATTTTTTTGTGGTGTTTTAAAGGGATAGTTAGTTTGATAGACTCAAAACTGAAAATGGGCTCACCGTTTTTCTCAAGTGGTTCCAAAGTTTTAGTAGTTTTTTTATTAGATTTTCTGTTAAACACAAACGAAGATTTCTTGAATAAGCTGTAAACCTTTAACCATTAAATTCCATAGTAGGAAAAATGGAAGTCTATGGGTACAGATTTCCAGCATTCTTCAAAGCATCTCCATTTATGTTCAAAAGAAAATAGAAACCCAGGAACAAGTGAAGAATGAGTAAATGATGACAGAAATTTGAACTATCCCTTTATGAAGTGAAATAATGTGAATTTATTACAAATAAAATGATTAAGAAGTGAATTATTCAATGCTCATTAATCTGTAAATCATTTATTACTTCGGATAATTCAAAATATAGATTGTTACCTGATTATTATGGAGCTGCTGATATAATTTTATCTGAATTGGGTTAAATTTTAATTATTGTCAATTGTTATTTAATAAGCGGGCGTCACGGTGATGCAGGGGGTAGCACGATCGCCTCACAGCAAGAAGGTCACTTGTTCGAGCCTCGGCTCGGTCAGTTGGAATTTCTGTGTGGAGTTTGCATGTTCTCCTCGAGTTAGAGTGGCTTTCATGTGGGTTTTCCGGTTTCCCCCACAGTCTAAAGACATGTGGTACAGGGGAATTGAATAAATGGCCATAAAGTATGAGTATGAATGCAAGAGTGTATGGGTGTTTCCCAGTGTTGGGTTGCGGCTGGAAGGGCATCTTCTGCGTAAAACATATGCTGGATAATTGGCGGTTCATTCCGCTGTGGTGACCCTTGATGAATAAAGGGACTAAGCTGAAAAGAAAATGATTGAATGTGTAGGGGGTCAAGGACCAAATGGTAAACGGGTTGTTTTACAGATTCATGTTGTGGAGTTAAAGCCCATAAATCTGTAAAGCATTTAATACTTTGGATAATTCAAAATATGGGTTGTTACCTTATTATTATGGAGCTGATGCTATAATTTAACCTGAATTGTGTTAAATTTGAATTATTGACAACTGTTATTTAATAAAACTGAATATTATATGAAATACATTCAAATGTAGCATTTGAAATGTACCACAGCTGATTTTAAAGCAGATTTTTACAGACATTTACATTCTGAATGCTTAGACGACAAATATCCAGTTTGTACAAACATTAAATTCAATATTCATACAGCATTTTACAATTATTTACACAATCATATTAGCTGTATTAATATATATTAGAATTATTAGCCACCCTGAATTATTAGCCCTCCTGTTTATTTTTTCCCCAAGTTCTGTTTAACGGAGAGAAGATTTTTTTCAACACATTTCTAAACACAATAGTTTTAATAACTCATTTCTAATAATTGATTTCTTTTATCTTTGCCATGATGACAGTAAATAATATTTGACTAGATATTTTTCAAGACACTTCTATACAGCTTAAAGTGACATTTAAAGGCTTAACTATATATATATATTATTAATACTTTAACTTATCAAAATTAATACTACTATATATATATATATATATATATATATATATATATATATATATATATATATATATATATATATATATATATATATATATGTATATGTATATATATGTATATATATATATATATATATATATATATATATATATATATATATATATATATATATATATATATGTGTGTATATATATATATATATATATATATATATATATATATGTATATATGTATATATATGTATATATGTATGTATATATATGTATGTATATATATATATATATATATATATATATATATATATATATATATATATATATATATATATATATATATATATATATATATATATATATATATATATATATATATATATATAGTAACACAATCTTGCAAGAAATCCAGCTTCACATTAGGGCTGGGCAATCGAAATCAACATTGAGAACCTATAATCGATCTAATATTTCTAGGTTGAATTTTTAATTTTTTTTCAATTACTTTCCCTACTGCGTGTGGATTCACGTGACTCCCTGCTGTGTTACTTTGCACTACACTGACGTTGATTGAAAGCTGGGCCAGAGATTTGTGATATGGCATATTTTCTATTACATTAAAATTATTATTTACATTAAAGTATTTGTTTACAGAAGATGCAAGAAATGCACCATTTAAAATAATTAAATATTAATTAATATAAATATAGTTTAAATATAAATTCATATAAATTAATATAAATATTAATTATAATAATTAAATATTATTTACAGGATATGCAAGAGTTATTTTATTTACAAGAGATACTGCTTATTTATTTTGAAAAACATTGAAAATAACTTGCTGCCAAAAGTGCATGTTATTTATTTTCACTTTTTTATAAAAAAAAAGGGACTTGGTTTTAGGTAATGTGTGTTTTAATTTCAGTTGTTCATAGTTGATTAACGTCAATAAATAATCGTAGATTGTTTGGGTTTCCTTAAATTATTTTAAAATCAAGTAATGCACCCTTCATTCAAAAATCTCTCAATTGTTATATCTGAGCATATTTACTCTACAAAATTTGTCAGTAAACTATGAGGGCAAAAAAATTAAATAAATAAAAAAACTATCGTATTTTAATCGTAATTGAGTTAAAATGTTAAATTAACCGTGATTTTCATATTAGGCTAAATCGTCCAGCTCTACTTTACATTATGAAACACTTTATATATTATATACTTTATGTACTGTAAGTAAAACCAGATCCTCACACTTTTACTCTTTTAGATCTATTGTTTCCCCAGATCATGAAGCTCTGAAAACTCAGCGTGATGGCAGCGAGCTCTATAACATGAATCAACCCGTTCACCATTCAGTCCTCGACCCCCTGCTCATGCCATCAGCATCCGCTCCTGCTGCCTATATATGCTGAGCCAGAACAATTCTATATTACAGTACCTAACCACGGTGTTATATATTATCCTATAGCCAAAAATATAACTCCCATCTTTGGAAAATCAGAAATATTTTATATTACATCAGTTTTTCATTTAGAAATATGATAAAAGTTTGGCTTATATTAAAATTAATTAAAAAACGTATTAAATATTTCATATTTTTGGATAAGCCGGAGAATTTCAATTGCAAGTCTGTAACTCATTTTTCTTGGATAACTAAGTGAATTCTATATCACAGAATTAGTATTTTATTTAGAAATATAACAAATATTTCGCTTTATATTTACACACTAGTAAATGAATTATTAGCTAAGTCCTTTTTCCCCCTTGAAGTCCCTGTTAAAATATTTGTTGTGAAATTCTACAGATTATCCAAACATATGCAATAGTATAATTTCTTTGCCGTATTTCAGCTAAAATAGATGTTATTGTAACTTTAAATTTACTGGAATATTAAAAATATATCACTTTTTGGTTGTGTAATATTTATTACAATCAAAAGTGCCAAGCTAAAAAAACGTTGTGGTGTAAGTCATTGAATTATCCAAAAATGTGCAATATGCGCTTTCTGATACGAGACAATTCTTTATGACATTTCTAGCTAAAACACCTATATGGTGTCATAAGTACTTGCATTGTGATGATATTATTTTGTCATTCTGGCATTATATAATGAGAGGCATAAAATGGTCTTAAAATGACTATAATCATTTATCGCAACATGTTTTGGTGCAATATATCGTAAAACAATATTAGATGGCAGGTTTAGTTCTAGCTGTAATACACATATTGTTATATAAGATTAGTTGAATTATCAAAAATATCAGATTATTTAATATTTGAGGCATTTTTTATTCACAATATTGTTATTTAATAAGTCAAAGATTTGTTCCATTTTCAGTTCAAAGACTGATATTGTTCACTGTATTTGAAAATATGCATATTTATAATAATATAATATTCAATGAATAATCAAAAATATCCAGTTATTCAATGTTTAAGGATTTTTTTTCTTAAAATTCACAGTATTGTTCCTTAATATATAAATCAAATATGTTACAATTTCAGCTCAAAAACATATTAAGTTCACTCTATTATATATGCAATTCTTCAGGGTAATTTTTATATATTTTTCATATAAAATACCTATATTGTGATGAAATTATTGAATCATTCATTATGCATTGTGAAATCTGTATCGTTATGCAATTATTTAATGCACATGGGGACTCTTTGCTAAGATATTGTGCTATAATATTGCTCATATCAAAAGCAGGTTGTATTTTGTGGTTATTTAATATATAAACCAAATTCTCAGTTGAAATTCCAACTTTATTTCACTTATTGTGTTATAAGATTCATCGGATAATCAAAAATATCCATTACTGTGTGATTATTTAACATTTAAGGCTATATTTTGCAAATATTTGCAGTATTAATATTTAATATATAAGTAAATTATTTGTTCAATATACTTGATATATAAAATACCTATATTGTGATGAAACTATTCCTTTATTATTCATTATGCATTATGAAATATGGATTGTTATCTTATTATTAAATCATAATTGGACTTTTCTCTAAGATATTGTGCTATACTATATCTCATACGATTATTTACCTGACCGTGTGTGTTTTGTGTGTCTTCTTCACACACAGTGAAGCCATCAAAACCCCGCTGTTGGATGGAGGGTCGACTCCTGGAAGGAAGTGATGTCAGATTGAGCTGCAAATCCACAGATGGTTCAGACCCCATCAGCTACAAGTGGGAGAGAGTCCTGGACAAGGGGAAAAACGCCGGCAAACTCCCGCCTCTGGCTCTCATTGGTAAGTCCTCAGAAGCACAACACTACAAGCTCATTGTATTAAAGGGCTCCAATTTTGGACTTTATACAGGATGTTAAATGAGTCTTTTGTGTCTCCAGAACGTGTCTGTGAAGTTTCAGGTCAGAATACCCATCAGAGCATTTATTATACCCTGTTGAAAATGTTAACGTATGTCAGAGGGAATTGTAGCGGTTTTTGGGGCCTGTGCCTTTAAATGTAAATGAGCTGGTCCCCCCGCCCACTCACTTCAGAGAAGAATAACTAGGGTCAGATATCTGGATACACACAGCAAAGTGACAGCAACTTGATGAAACTCAGACACAATGAAACAGAGACACACAAGTTAGCCACACACATTTGTCGTTGTGTAATGTTTGCTGTGTGTGTCAAACAAAACATATACGCCAGCGTTAAACATGTGCTGTTTTTTGCTCATGTACTCCTGGCAAATGTGACAGGATGCCCACTTAATGCTAAATATGCTTTTGTATACAGATCCATTATAGCTAAAAGCTGGTACACACCAATCCGATGGTCGGACGCCACTTGTCGCCTTATCGTCGGTTTAACTTCGAAGCTCATTGGAGCAATTCAGCATGTAGCATCTGCGTTGGCTGTAGATACCTCTCTGACTGGTTATTTAGCAACGAATCAGAGCACGAGTGTGATGTAGTGAAGTGGCATAGCAAGTAAACATGTCAAGAAGAAACAGAAACTTCTGCAAATTATAATAGGCTGTAATTTCACTACATTTCTCAAATATTTGCATATGAAAAGCATTATTAGTCAGACACAAATGCTGTTACAACGTTCGCTGAGCATGTATGCACAACAAACAAACGCGTTTAACACGTCCTCGTGCGGAGGTGCAGAACGTGGCTTTCTTTTCAGTCGGCTTTCGTTCGTTTGGTGTGTTCACGTGCAGCTTTTTGGTCCAGACGGAACCAGATGCGAGCCAACGTGAGGCAACAACACAGTTGAGTTTTGTTGGTGCAAGTTTTTTGATGTCAGATTGGTGTGTCCCGGCCTTAAATTACTGTACAAAATAAACCAGATTTAACATCTACAAAGCGCGACACTTGTTGTGTGATTGAAGCGTCCTCGTTTAAAGTTATGTACACTCTGCTGCTGTGCTGATTCCAGTGGTTATGTATTACATAGCTCTAAAAGTAAAGTTCTAAATGCTATAAAAACTACAAAGTGGCAGCACTTACTGCTTATTGAAGTGCAGTTTGATAACAGAGAGTTGGAACAGATATTTTAATCCTAGTTTCTTTGCAAATCCTGTCTTGTAAACATTTTTACATGAGTTAATACTGAGACATGTTAATACACGGCTGTAAGTCACTATCGGTGGGAATTGGATCCTAATTTAACATCAGGATATAAAAAAGACACTTGTTGTGTTCATATCACTCCAATAAGACTGAGTAGAGCTGAAGATCTTTGCCCAAACCCAAAGGAACCCGACAGGACCCGACGGGTTCGAGTGGGTTCGGGCTTAATTACTATAATTTTAGACGGGGTTGAGCCTGGCTTGGGCTTGCGTAAATGAAAAGTCACATGATGCATTTCGATTAGCGCTAGAAAGTAATCAAATCGTTTGTTGCAACAATAAAATCCATCCCTGAAAAGGTGAAACAAATGATGACGGTGAAGTCAAAAAGAGCGAATTTTGACTGTGGTCAGACCAGCCACCAGTTAAAAAAGAACGGTCATTCTAACCGGCAAGGTATTTTTGCGGTCGCTCATACACTGCGTATTACGGTAGAGCGCTAAACAGCAATGTACAGCATGTACAGCAAGCTGACAGGGAAAATGACGAGGTCACTCGATACATTGAAACCGCTGTCATGGAAAATGAAATGAATGTTCTTGGCTGGTGGAAAATGAACAAACAATCCTACCCAAAACATACAAAATTAGCCAGATCAGTAGTATGCATCCCAGCCAGTGGCAGCAGCTGTGAAAGGGTGTTCAGTGCTGCTAGACGCACCATCAGTTAGCGCTAAAGCCATTTACAGTGGATTCAATAATGTTCCTCCACAAAAACACGTAGCCTAATCCTGGTCACTAAAGGACTTTCAAATTATAACTAAATATTAAAATTAAACCATAAAATCATAATGTAAACAGAGTATATAGGCTAATGTTGGCATTCATTTTTTATTATTCAGCTTCACCGTCGCCTTAAGGCTGGATTGTGAAAAGAAGTGGCGAAACAAATCCCGCAGAGCCTTTATCTTAATTTCTTTATTGCCAAATACCCATCATCATTTAGAATTTAGAATCTATTTAATTTAATTTTTTAGGAAAGACGTATTTTTATTGGTGTGTTGGTTAATTTAAAGGCTAAGTGTATGTACCTAGGCCTACTTGGAGTGCTGAGATGTTACGATGTTAGAGGACTTATTTTATTTCTTTGTTCCATCTTTTAAGTGGCATAAAGCCTACGTTTGTTATGAATAAATTATGTTAAAACACGTATAAACGACTCATGCTTGAAAAAGGCAAGAGCTTTGTACATGAGCACATTTGAATAATGTTGGGCTGTAAACGGGTTCGAGCTTTTAAAAAGCTGTCAATCAAAATGTACTTGTCGGGCTCGGGCCGAATTCTGTCGGCTCGGGTCCTGCCAAACCTAACTTTTATGGCCCGATAACAGCTTTATGTTTGAGGACACACTATATCTACATCGGTGTTGGGTAAGTTGCTTAAAAAAGTAATAGATTACAAGTTACTGATTACTACTGGAAAATTTACTGATTTACATTTACTAATTACTTTACTTTGAAGTTACTTTGAAAACATATTAAACATATAAAAATACAAAATAAACTGCAGCTCTTTAAGTAATTTAATATTCACTGAAAACATTACAATTGGTTTAACACAGCAGCTTGACAAATTCAAAGGATTTAAAGAGATAGTCCTCCCAAAACTTGCTCCAAACCTGTTTATTTTTGTTCATTTGAACACAAAAGAAGACATTTTGAAGACAACCGGATACCTGTAACCATTGACATTCATAGTAGTAAAAACGCATAGCTCACTATATCTGCGGTTGTGGAGACTGTAACTGTAAACGCTCAAATGTTGAATACGTGAAATCTGGAATACGTGAGTGCGCCAAATACATATCGCTCCCAATATTCATGCACAAGCCACATGCTTCCATTGGAAATAGCGAACTTGTGCGTGCAAAAGGCGCGCTATGTGAACGGCCACTATAAGCTTCTCTTCAGATTTTTAGGAGTTACCTTCAGTCCTAATCCTGCAGAAAAAGTGCTTGAACAAGTTGCTGGTCGAGTTAAAAGCAGTCGAAAGTTCTTTAGAGACTGAACATGAACTGCAGACTTGTTTTTACGCTCAATGAAGTCGAAGTAATGTCTGTATTTCTACTTGAAGAAACAAGCACTCTCATCAACAGCTATTTCACAGCAATTTTCAGCAATTTAAAAGCAAAATCGAATTTAAAAGCGCATGCTTATTTACTGACTTCTTTCTTCTGTCGAGCAAAAAAGTAAAAAATTTGAGGAAAGCTGGAAAATCTGTAACCATTGACTTCTATAGTATTTGTTTATTCTACTAGGAAAATAAATCGTTACAGGTTTTCAGCAAAATCTTCGAAATATCATCTTTTTTGTTCAACAGAACAAACTCATAAAGGTTTGAAAACCAATTGGTGGTGGAGGAAATAGTGAGTATTATTTAATTTTTGGGTGAACCATCCCTGTGAAAATTTAGAAAACTGCAAGATCACAGTTAGATCTTTTTTTTCTGGCAAGTTCAAAACATTGGAAATTCTGTGTGACATGGATGCTGACAATCTAAGAACACATGTTTACATGAGGTTTTAAAATAACGCATCATTATAATGTTTTCTCCTATTTTCTCCTTCACCACAAGAACGAAAGCTACATGAGTGTCCACACCATCAGACAGAAAAGCACTGTTTATTCTACTGAAGTGCTGCTGCAATTTTGTTCTCTGCCACATTTCTTTAAAGCAGGATGTATCCTGATTGGCTGTCAGTGATTAGAGCATTCATTCCTTCATTCTGTTATATTTGCGGTTTGGGCTCTTTTCTAAAAATCCTTCCGGATGCAAAAGAATAGCAGTGTCTTTGTGAAGTTTAGTTATAAACTAATTTCGAGAGGATCACGTGCTTATGATTGCTAGCGGCTGGATCCGCATTATCCAATTCTCAATGCACCAATCAGATGACTCCTAAGCTACTACAAATACCCTAGGTTACGTACCATCGCTATCTTCGTTTTGAAGAATCCCCCCATCCACCCCTACTCCTCCTTCTTCCTAGATGGGTGACACGGTGGCCCAGTGCTTAGCACTGTTGCCTCACAGCAAGAATGTCTCTGGTTCTAGGCTTACCAAACCAGCAGACATTTCTGTGCAGAGTTTGCATTTTCTCCCCGTGCTCACGTGGGTTTCCCCCGTGTTCCCCGGTTTCCTCCCACCGTCTAAAAAACATGCAACATAAGTTAATTGACTAATCCAAACCGGCACTATAGACATGCTACTAGTAAATGGTTATCTCTCAAGAGCAATCACTGGCTGTTCATTGGTTATTACAGCGGGGGAGTTCTCGAGATCTACCTGAGCTCAAGCTTCCCTCTCGCCTTGCAACAGGAGGGAGCCCCGGGCTCGAGGATCTTATGAGCTCTGGGCTCTCTCCCGGGACAGCATGCCAAACAAGCTTATTATTAATCATCAGCTAAGTGTGAACTCTTGAAATTATAATTACTGTTATCACCCCCTTGGTGTGAACAGACTTTAAGACATTAGCCGCGTTTCCACTATCGCACCTAAAGCGAGCGAGCCAGGGCGAGCCAAGGCCAGTCGCGTTTCCACTATCAATTCCGGGGCGTAATCGGGCCAAAGCGGGGCTTCCCTGGGGCCAGCGTCCGGCCTTTTTCGGCCCGCCGAATACCTTGGGCCAAGGAGGGCCAACTGGGGCTTCGGGGCGGGGTTACGTACAAAGGCGGAGTTTTCCTGTCAGGTAAAGAGGAGACAAGATGCTTTCTTCCCTTACATTTGTTTTGCTATAGCGCTTGATCAACTCACTAAGAAGAAGAAAAAATGGATAGAAGACAGTACTGGTCAGTTGAGGACACCAGGGCTCTTCTGAACATTTGGGCCGAGGAAAATGTTCAGAGGCAAATAGACGGCGTTAAATGCCGCCGAACTCGAATGTCCTTATCCAGGGATCGCTGTCTGGCCTTACACCAACAGACCACAAACAGTAAAAAAGCAATCGCTTCGGTGTTCTCCATCTTCCAGCTCTCGTAGTGATGCCAGGTTGTGTTTGTGGTTATAATTTGAGTTCCCGCTGAAGTGGGCGGGTTGTGTGACGGGTTGTGTGACGCTTGATTCGGGGGACGTCCTGGGGGCGGTGTTTGCGTGACGCGCTGCGAGCAACTAGCCCGACAGTGGAAACGCGACATGATTTCGGCCTCATTTCTCAACCTCCCGGGCTATTGGCCCGGCCTGGCCCGATTAAAGCCCTGGCTCGCACTGGCCCGATAGTGGAAATGCGGCTATTGTTCCAGGTTTCCAGACTTTATTAGAGTGTGATTCACAACCCCTCGATTCGTTTGTGATAATTAATTTAGATATATTTCAATTGTAATCTCAATCTGCAGATATGAAAGCTGCTTTTTTTCTTTATACGCTAAAAGACACGGCTCTTTCGGGGTGAAACTTTTTCCAGCTGAAAAAGTGATTTAAAAAAAGCAAATATTGTTTTATAAATCTATATTTGTAATGCAAGTAACGTAATGACATTGACTTTAGTAACTAATCAAATTACACATTTAAAATGTAATTGTTTACATTACTGTGTTCCCCAACAATGTAATTATAATACAGTCACACGTTACTGTGCAACACCTCACACCCAGCTCTACTCCACACACAGTTCTGTCCAGCTCCCAAAAGTTGATTTTGCATGATATGTGCCCTTTAATGCTAATTATCACTTACAATAATGGGAGAGTGTCTGCGGCACATTAAGATAATGTGATGTACTGTAGGCCATCTTTTGTCTCCAACCTGTTGCCAAACCGATTCTCACCGCGCTGATCTCTTTAATACTGCTTTCCTGTGAGGCAAAAAAAAACCGCAGCGTTAAGTTTATCTTCCAAGCGCGGGGAGTAAATCATGTGGACGTCTCCTCTCTGGAGGAGCAGAAAATAGATGAAGACACTACAGGGCCAATTTAACACCGCAAGCATTCTCAAATTAAATTTACATCAATTCCATCAGCACTTTTTACCCCACATGCTTCACTAGCTCCTCAATTAGCCTTTCTTATGAGATGGGATTGGAGATGTGACGTATGTGTATAATGTAATGCGCTTTTAACCTTCATGGAGAATTTTTGCACAACACGCTCTGTTCATTCAGCTGAACAATTTTAGCAGTTGTTTCACATCATAAATGAGGTTTCGATGAAATCAACACTAGCCAGAGGGTTGTGGGTTCAATAACGGAGGTTTGAAGCATGAAGGCTTGTCTAATTATGGCATATATTGGGGTAAAGTGACAAATAATCTTGTTAATGTTGTAATCAGACGTAAAAAAACGCATTTCGTTTAGTTGAAATGTTTTTGTTATGTCACTGAAGTTCAATAGTTTAAGGTCAGAGTTATTAAATAAATAAAATACAAATAAATAAAATACAAATAAATAAATAAAATACAAATAAGAATAAATAAATAAATAAATACAAATAAATAAAATACAAACAAATAAATAAATACAAATAAATAAAATACAAATAAGAATAAATAAATAAAATGTAAAAAATTAAAAAATAAAATACAAATAAATAAAATACAAATAAGTATAAATAAATAAATACAAAAAAATGAAATACAAACAAATAAATAAATAAATAAATAAAATACAAATAAAAATAAATAAATAAATACAAATAAATAAAATACAAACAAACAAACAAATAAATAAATAAATACAAATAAATAAAATACAAATATATAAAATACAAATGTTTAAATAATAAATTAAATTAAATGCATATAAATAAATAAATAATAAAATACAAATAAATAAAATACAAGCAAATAAACAAATAAAATACAAATAAATAAAATACGAATAAATAAATAAATAAAATACAAATATAAATAAATAAAATAGTAATAAATAAATACAAATAAATAAAATACAAATATATAATATACAAATATAAAAATATTAAATTAAATTAAATTAAATGCAAATAAATAATAAAATATACATAAATAAAAATTTATTTACAATTTTTAATAATTATAATACAAAAAATCAAATAAAAATAAGTAAATAATAAATTACAATAATAATAAATACAATTAAATATAATATAAATGAAAAAATAAATAAAAAGATAAAATACAAATAAATAAATAAATAATAAATAAAATACAATTAAATAAAATATAAATGAAAAATAAATAAAAAGATAAAATACAAATAAATAAATAATAAATAAAATACAATTAAATAAAATATAAATGAAAAAAAATTAATAAATAAAATACAAATAAATAAAAAATAAATAAAATACAAACAAATAAATAAAATACAAATAAATAAAAAATAAATAAAATACAAACAAATAAATAAAATACAAATAAATAAATAATAAAATACAAATAAATAAAATACAAACAAATAAAATACAAATAAATAAAATACGAATAAATAAATAAATAAAATACAAATAAAAATAAATAAATAAATAAAAAATAAAATACAATTAAATAAAATACAAATTAATAAATAAATAAAATAGTAATAAATAAATACAAATAAATAAAATACAAATATATAATATACAAATATAAAAATAATACATTAAATTAAATGCAAATAAATAATAAAATATAAATAAATAAAATACAAATAATTATAATACAAAAAAAATCAAATACAAAAAAGTAAATAATAAATAAAATACAATTAAATATAATAAAAATGAAAAAATAAATAAAAAGATAAAATACAAATAAATAAATAATAAATAAAATACAATTAAATAAAATATAAATGAATAAATAAATAAATAAATAAAATACAAATAAATAAAATACAAATAAATAAAAAATAAATAAAATACAAACAAATAAATAAAATACAAATATATAAAATACAAATGTTTCAATAATAAATTAAATTAAATGCATATAAATAAATAAATAATAAAATACAAATAAATAAAATACAAACAAATAAACAAATAAAATACAAATAAATAAAATACGAATAAATAAATAAATAAAATACAAATATAAATAAATAAAATAGTAATAAATAAATACAAATAAATAAAATACAAATATATAATATACAAATACAAAAATAATAAATTAAATAAAATTAAATGCAAATAAATAATAAAATATACATAAATAAAAATTTATTTAAAATTTCAAATAATTATAATACAAAAAATCAAATACAAATAAGTAAATAATAAATAAAATACAATTAAATATAATATAAATGAAAAAATAAATTAAAAATAAATAAAAAGATAAAATACAAATAAATAAATAATAAATAAAATACAATTAAATAAAATATAAATGAAAAAAAAATAATAAATAAAATACAAATAAATAAAAAATAAATAAAATACAAACAAATAAATAAAATACAAATAAATAAAAAATAAATAAAATACAAACAAATAAATAAAATACAAATAAATAAATAAAAAATACAAATACAAATAATGAATAATAAATAAAATACAATGAAATAAGATACAAATAAATAAGTAAAATGCAAATAAGTAAAATACAAATAAATAAATAAATAAATTCATTCATTCTTTTAATTAATTAATGAATGCATTCATTCATTTATTCAGCAAGGATGCATTACTACTAAACAAAGGTGACAGTAAAGACATTTATGTTACAAAATAATTTTAAAATATAAATACTTAATTGTTTAGCTTTTGGATCGTTTAATTACAAATCAACAATACTGTTTAAAAGTTTGGGGTCTATCAGAGTTTTTGTTTGCTGTTTACTTGATTAAATGATTAAAATTGTTAAAGTAACAAAACATTTGTTGTCATCATTTTTTTCATGTAATTTTTTCAGTATAATATTTTTCAAAGCAAATCAGCAATGACAATCAAACCTAAAGGATCATGTGACACTGAAGACTCGAGAAATTATGTTGCAAGTTCATTTATAAATTGCAGGAATAAACTATACACTGAATTAAATCAGAATACAAAAGATTTAATTTAAACTGTAACAAGTAAATACGGTCTTAATGCATTTAGAAGTTTCTTTAATTGAATGAATTAATGAATTAATGAATGAATGGAATGAATGTTAATCTTATCGACCCCAGCCTTTTAAAGCAACAGTGGTGTGAGAAGAACAGATTTTTGGGACAAAAAGTATTCTTTGCACATCATGTTGCATCAGGAAGACTGCCGTGCAGTATCATTAAAGAGGACCTATTATCCCCCATTTTTAAGTCTCTGATGTTCCTAGAGTGTGTATGTGAAGTTTCAGCTTAAAATAACCCACACGTAATGTATTATAACTCTTTGAAACAGCCCATTTTAGACCTTGATCCTAATTGTGCCATTTTGGTGACTGTCACTTAAAACTCAAATGAGATTGTCCTTTTTTTTAAAAGAGGGAGGAGCTACAAGTGCCTGTGTGTCAGCATAGTGTCCTATTCGAAAACAAGACTTACATCCTATGCTAATGTGGGAGAGATGGTCACTAATGGGCGGGGCTTTCCACCTCTGATGACACGTACAAAGGGAGAATGTCAATCAAAATGTTTCTGCAGACTGTTTTTATCAAGTGCGATTATAAAAAATATAATTAATAAATGTTTACCATTAAAAGCTGGTTATATTCACAGACTATAACAACTGTGTTATAACCCCTTATAAAACTGATTTGTGCATAATAGGTGCCCTTTGACATATCAAAGTAATTGTGTGTGTTTTTGTCTAAAGATCTGAAGAACCCCGAGATCGTGACGTTGAAGAATCTGACGAGGGAAAGCGCTGGTGTCTATAAATGCACCGCCAGCAATGATGTCGGAGAAGAAAACTGCACTTTAGAGGTCAAAGTTCACTGTAAGTATTTGTGCATGGATGCATGCAGAGCGTGCCAATACCTGCTGTTTTCTAAAAATAGCGCGCAGTGTGCAGTGATAAATGCTTTAAGCTGTAGTAAGCTACACCGCTGACACATCCCCTCATTGGGCTTTGTGTTTAATTTAGCAAGTGTCATTCAGTTTTTCATTACTAGGGCTGGGCGGTATATTGAGTTCTGGGGATATATCGACGTTATACCCCAACGCCATGCAGTATTATCCAATATCTTTCATATCGATATGGTTTGAGGCCACACGTGCGCATCCTGCGCGAGACAGACCACTCCAATGTAGCACGTGAGCTCCACTTGCACAAATGTGCGCATGCGCAAATGAATGACTCACTCCATGAGTCATACAAAAGATTTGTTCAAAATGAACGAATCATTCAAGAACGACCCTTCACTGACGCCACATGGAGGAACATGCAGTGCCGGTGTGGTATTGAAATCTGACTCCCCGGATAAATACCGCATTTCAAAAGTTTTAAAATTAGTCTTATGTTCTCCACTTCTCTATGACCACCACAGCAGCTGCTCAGGATACGGCCTGGTCCAGGATATGGAAACCTTGGGATCATCTCGTCGTTGGTCTTGGATCGAATCAGTGACTCTGCATAGGCTGAGGGCCTCGGGAAGAGTATCCCCAGGTGGAAATGGAGAATAAAGAGAATAATTAGCATAGCTGCTGTTCATAGTGTAAATAAACAAGATGTGGAAACCCGCTAAGTGGTGCACTGAGTGTATGCTTTACTGAACAGATAGGTCTTTAATCTAGTTTTGAATTGGGAGAGTGTGTCTGAGCCTCGGACGTTATCAGGAAGGCTATTCCAGAGTTTAGGAGCCATAAATGAGAAGGCTCGACATCCTTTACTCGACTTTGCTATTCTAGATACTACCAGAAGCCCTGAGTTTTGAGATCTTAAAGAGCGAGTTGGATTGTAGCGAGACAGAAGATTGGTTAGATAAACAGGAGCTAGATTATTTACAGCTTTATAGGTCAGAAGCGATATTTTAAATTCAATACGAAACTTAACAGGCAGCCAGTGTAGGGAGGATAAAATTGGGGTGATGTGATCAAATTTTCTAGACCTGGTAAGAACTCTGGCAGCTGCATTTTGTACTAATTGAAGTTTGTTAATAGAGGATGCTGGGCAGCCAGCAAACAGTGCATTACAGTAGTCCAGCCTAGAAGTCATAAAAGCATGGACTAGCTTTTCTGCATCTGAGATGGATAGAATACTTCATAACTTAGCGATATTTCTCAGATGAAAGAAAGCAGTTTTTGTGACATGGGATATATGATTTACAAAAGTTAAATTGCTGTCTAATATGAGTTGAAACCACCTCATATTTACTGATTATAAGTTCAGTATTTATTACACGACGGCCTCTTCTTTACATTTACGTTATAACAATAGCTCTGTGTTCTAGTCTGTTATAATGACTGATTACATTTATATGCTTAACCAGAATTTCATTACAGTACTCTGAAACAATTTCGTTCTCATATCTATAGTCTATTCGTTTTCATCTCCTTATTTAATATTGAGTAAAACAAGTTTAGTCAAAACAAAACAAAAGAAAGTGTAGGATTTTTTACATGGAGTGAAAGACTTCTCTTTAGATATCTGCGATATGTGCACTGTTTAATAATTGTGCACAATACAAATATGTACAATATGTTAACTAAAAAAACATATACAGATAATTTAATTGTTGTTTATAAATCACACAACTGTGCTGTACAGGATTACTTATAACAACACTGTAATTGTGACATAAAATACTGTGTGTTTCATGTTTACATTTGTTTACACACTCTTAAAGTTTAAACTTTCATAGAAAATTAGGTCCAGTATTATAGAATGAAACCAAAGATCAAAAGCTGTTGTTAGGTGCAAACATTCGTTGCTGTCAGCAAAAGGTTCATAAAGCCTTTTAGCTTTTGTGTGGATAATGTTGGCATCTATTTATTGATGTTTTGTTGTTAAACTAATTTTTAGCTTTATGCCTTACCCAGAATATAAAAATACATATAAATACATTTAGATCATTTACTTTATTCATTACTATTGGAATGTGAAGAGACTTTCAACCTGCACAACAAAAACATGTTTCTGAAGGCCTACTGCACCTTTAAAAATGTGCATTAACTAAGGGTGTAACGGATCAAGGTTGATCTGCGATCCACACGGATCACAATTCGCGGTTCGGAACGCACTTGATCCGCAGATTAATAACTTTTTTGAACTTGTAGGTTAATCTAACATTTCTAACAATTGCACAATCTAAAAATTCTACAATCGCCTCCCGCATCATTCAAGTCATGTGTATGAAAGCATTTCGGCTTCCCTGTGAAATATAATGATGACGGAAAAGTTGTGGTGGGACCTGCCTAAATGCTTTCTTAGGCTACTAATTAAATGTGTTTTCTGTCATTGTTTGTTTAGCCCGCGTTAATGCATTCAGTGTAAAGCTGCACAATTAAACATTAAAAAATTGTCAATTCAAAGCCGCGCAACATGAATGATAAATGATAATAATGATTTGCAGATGTTTATTAATCCTTCTAATAAGCGCTGCATTCAAATCTGCATCAACAGAGATTCCCTTTTTACACTGTTTCAGTTTGTTACAAACAATTAAAAAATAGTTTATAGTTCAGATATAAACACTGATGTTTATGGGAAAGATTAAAATCACCGGTTAATGGAACTTAACGCTGGAGAAAGCAATTACATTGTGTAACCTACAGGTGGCGACAAACAACCATCAAAATGATGTCACTGAATAGTTTTTCAGAAATGATCCACCTATTGACAAATAACTATGTTTGTAAACATTCAAAATGCGCACGCAGGAAGGTTGCAGTAAAAAACCGGGAGCGCTAGCATTTACAGTGAGGGAATGACATCCGATGCGGTACAGAGTTTGTTGTTGTATTTGAGATAAGTTATATTGATTACATATTATATATATTATTTACATAATGCTTTCAGCGTATTATAACAGCTCGTCACCCAGTGATAAGCACAGTTATTCTGCAAAATTAACGTTAAAGTGAGCGGTGTTCATCTGACAGGTCCATTTGCGATAGCACCCTCCCAATGGATATTGGATAAGACGAAATGACCAAGCATCCAGCCCCAAATATACAATATCTCATAGAAACTCCAAGTGATTTTACAAGAGATAAGTTAAAGGGCTACAATTCTTTGGATGCCTACAATTTTGTTCTGTGTGGTCATGTGTAAGAAATAATGTTCCATGGCTATCAGATTCAAAACTTTGTAGTGCTAAAAACCGAGATTCTGCCTAGCCAAAGACAAGGAAAGAAGACGAAACTGTACAAGGCCTGGGTAATCACCAACAAGCAAAACGACTGCATTCTGACAGCGAACTGCACCTGTACGGCAGGGTATGTGCACATACACATAGAGGTAAAGTTGGTTTTATATTCGCACATTCGGACTTTCTCCTTAATTATATAATTTCTTAAAAATATTAT
The DNA here is from genome assembly GCF_903798145.1 of Danio aesculapii. Classification (NCBI taxonomy): domain Eukaryota; kingdom Metazoa; phylum Chordata; class Actinopteri; order Cypriniformes; family Danionidae; genus Danio; species Danio aesculapii. Next base: position 39,874,070 of record NC_079444.1, read on the forward strand.
TTGCAAACTCTAAATAGAGAAATCATATTAGCAGCCAATGACTATCAAAGTACAACATTGTTGACAGTCAAATAAACAGTGTTAATGTTGTTTTCAAGTCAAACCTACAGGTTATTTCAGAGCGAATATTCAAAGTGTCGTGGTAAACAATATAGGGAGTGTGTCACAAGTTGTCACTGAATGAATGTGTGAATATAAAACCAACTTAACCTTAATAACTCACACTTTCACGTTTCATTTTTAGCATTCAGGATCCGCAGTTTAATTAACCATATTTAACTGTTTATGCTGAAAAACGAGTAATGAGTATGATTCAGCATAGCGTGAACTTACCTGATATAACATGAGAACTACAAAGTCCAACATTTTTAATTAGGTCCTCACTCCATTCAGCTCCCTTTTAGCCAAAGACTTCTGCGGTTGACATTAAAAGCAGTGTGGTGTACGGTAAAATTTAACTTCTCTATTTTTGGCATCGAATTTGGCATCCTACTGCACAACACGACATGTTTGCTGTTTCAACCGGTCTCTTTTTGCAACCGGGAACACGTGTGACATCATGTGTGGCGTAGGTTGGTAATTCATCTATAACGAAACAAAGTTTTATGTGTGAATTGTTGAGTAATTAATTGAAGATAAATATGACATGTACGAGATGTTAGATTTCTATTTTTAGCACTATCAGCAACAGTAGCAAAGATCATATTTCGTATTGAATACTTTTCTTTTTTCAGCTGGTTCATTCTTGATTTTTATTTTTATTATAATTACAGGTTCTAAGTTCTGTTTGTTAAACCAATGGTTGCAGTGATATTTTTGTATAAATGGAAAGCAAATGTCATCTGTCTTCCCCCCTTTTTGCTGATCTGAAAAAATGGACCGATCCGTGACTCAAAAACCGTAGTGTGATCCGAACCTTGAGATTTGTGATCCGTTACACCACTAGCATTAACACAGACTAACGGAAACCCAGCTTATAAGAAACAATGCAGTATGAGAAGTATTTTGTAGTTATTCAGAACTTTCCCACTGTATTTTTGTCCGTTTGTCTGACACTTTGATACAGATGAAAAGCTTCATGCAAATCATAATGCTCATTTTTTGTTTTGTTTGCTTGCTTTGTTTTCCTCTTGCTTCTGACACTTAATTGAATTACTGTCAACACGAGTCATCGCAGTATCGCCAGTATTCCTGCGAACTTTCAGCCCCATTTAACATCCAAATAAAGAATTCATCCTTATCTTTATCACAGTGTTCATTGATTTAATTCCTCCCTCCAAACCTTTCTCAAACAAGCTCTGCTGCATAATTAAATATCAGATGATGGAATTAGAAGAAATAATTAATTACGTGGCGGAAAGAGAAATTTATTCATGCAAAAAATGGCATATTATTAAAGGAAGGAGCTCAGCGAGTGCGGCGGGTTGATTAATGCTGTGCTGTTTTCACTCCTTCAGGTACAGTATCTGCAATGCAGAGGGGCTGCTGCTCACCGGCTGCTTTTGATTATGCTACTATTTTATGTCTTTTAAAAGAATGTGGAGTGTTTTTTCACATTACAGTAGTGTGTAGCGAGTGTTTGAAAGGTGTAGTTTGAGCTCTGTAAAAATAGATTCGAATAAAACAAATCTACGAGAAATGTGCAAACAATGTTAATGTGTGGTGGGTGGTTGCTAAAGTCTTGCTTTGTACTTTCTACATTGTATGTTGTGTGGTCAAAGATAAAAAAGGTTTCAAGTAGGTCTGCACAATATATCGCAAAAATATAGTAATCGTTATAATAGTATATGCAATATATGTTATACACTAACCGGCCACTTTATTAGGTACACCTTTAGTACCGGGTTGAACCTCCTTTTGCCTTCAGAACTGCCTCAATCCTTTGTGGCATAGATTCAGCAAGGTACTGGAAATATATCTCAGAGATTTTGGTCCATATTGACTTGATAGCATCACGCAGTCGCTGCAGGTTTGTCGACTGCACATCCATGATGCGAAACTCCCTTTCCACCACATGCCAAGGGAGATTACTTTAGATTTTTTAATACAACTTTGTTATTAACTCTTTACTTTTGTTAATTTGTGATCAGGTTAGTCTTTTTGTAATATGTTCACAATAGAGTTCACCCTTAGCTGATGATTGATTATAAAGCTTGTTTGGCATGCTGTCCCGGGAGAGAACCTTGAGCTCATAAGATCCTCGAGCCAGGGGCTCCCTCCCATTTGCAGAGTTGAGGGAGTTTGAGCTCAGGCAGATCTCGAGAACTCCTCTGCTGTTTGAAGCTAGTAAGCAATTAGGGATTGTTATGTTATGAAGATATAACTACTTACAAGGAGCACATCTATAGTAGCGATTTGGATTAGTTAATTAACTTCAGTAGCATGTTTTTGGATGGTGGGAGGAAACTGGGGATCCGGGTGAACCCATGTGAGCACAGGGAGAACATGTGAACTCCACACAGAAACGTCGACTGGCTTGGTACGGACTAGAACCAGTGATGTTCTTACTGTGGGGCAACAATGCTAACCACTGGGCCACCATTTAGCCCCTCAAGAAAAGGAGGAGGAGTAAGGGAGGAAGGGGGGGGGGTTCTTCAAAATGAAGATGACTATGGTATGGAACTGAGGTTATTTATGGAGAATTGTCTAATTGGTGAATCATGTGTTAGCTAATGCTGGATCAGCTGTGATCAATCATAAGCACATGATCCTCTTGAAAATATTTAATAAATAAACTTCACTTATGTTAGTAAGGGAGTGAGGGTATTTTGATATTGTATTTTGTATTTTCTTTTCTTTGATAAATAGTTTAGTTCTTCCCTTTCTATCAGTTAGATAAATTTTTGTTTGTTGTTTTGGCTTGAACTCCCTCTTGAAGCTTTCTTGAAACCCGCCCTTAATCATTGAATAAATCTTGTTATTCCTTTGTTTTCCTCTCTGGGTAATTTCTTTTTTTAGTCTTTTGGGAGGTTGCTCATGGGACCTCATTTCTGACACACACACACGCACGCACACACACACACACACACACACACACACACACACACACACACACTCCACTAACATTCTGTTGTGAATATGTGTGCCTCTAGACAGAATTAAGGAAATGTAACATGCTCTTTTGGATTGAGCTCTGGTGACTGTGGAGGCCATTTGAGTACAGTGAACTCATTGTCATGTTCATGAAACCAGTATGAGATGATTTGCGCTTTATGACATGGTGCGTTATCCTGCTGGAAGTAGCCATCAGAAGATGGGTACGCTGTGGTGATAAAGAGATAGACATGGTCAGCAACAACACTCAGGCAGGCTGTGGCAAAACACGATGCTCAATTGGTACTAATGGACCCAAAGCATGCCAAGAAAATATCCCCCACACCATTTCACCACCACCAGCAGCCTGGATGGATCCATGCTTTCATGTTGTTGATACCAAATTCTGACCCTACCATCCGAATGTCGCAGCAGAAATGGAGACTCATCAGAGCAGGCAACGTTTTTTCAATCTTCTATTGTCCAATTCTGGTGAGCCTGTGTGAATTGTAGCCTCAGTTTCCTGTTCTTAGCTGACAGGAGTGGCAACAGGTGTGGTATTCTATTGCTGTAGCCCATCCACCTCAAGGTTGCACATGTTGTGCGTTCAGAGATGCTCTTCTGCAGACCTCGCTTGTAACATGTGGTTATTTGAGTTACTGTTGCCTTTCTATCAGCTGGAACCAGTCTGGCCATTCTCCTCTGACCTCTGGCATCAACAGAGCATTTGTGCCCACAGAACTGCCACTCACTGGATATTTTTTCTTTATCGAACCATTCTCTGTAAACCCTAAAGATGGTTGTGCGTGTAAATTCCAGTAGATCAGCAGTTTCTGAAATACTCAGACCAGCCCATCTGGCACCAACAATCATGCCATGTTCAAAGTCACTTAAATCACCTTTTCTCCCAATTCTGATGCTCGGTTTGTACCGCAGCAGATCGTCTTGACCATGTCTACATGCCTAAATGCATTGAGTTGCTGCCATGTGATTGGTTGATTAGAAATCTGCGTTAGCGAGCAGTTGGACAGGTGTACCTAATAAAGTGGCCGATGAGTGTATATTTTCTCATTGGTTTCAGTCTTGGATTCAGTCTATAGATTTTAATCCTAAAGGCAACAAATAAAAAATAACAAAGGAGAAATTTGTCTTAGTAAAGCTCATAATTTATTATAAATGATGTGTTGTTCTGCAGATGTTCGAGGGATGGGCGTGGTCGCCGGCGCAGTGGTGGGCGTGTCCTTCGGCGTTCTCCTTATCATCCTCATCGTCTGGCTTGTTTTCCGCAAGAAAGAGAAGAAGAAATATGAGGAAGAGGAAGCACCCAATGAAATAAGGTAAAAAATTATATTAAAAAAAAATATATATATATATATATATGTTAATTTATGTTAATTTATGTTTTAAATATCGGAAATAGAACATGATTGCAGGTTATAGCCTGACACCATTTATAATGCTTGTTAAAGTGGCGACTCTATTACTAATTGTTGACTTGCATTCATGTCTAGGCTAATTTGCGGGTGTCAGGATGAATTATGCAGGTTTGGAGGATGAGTGAGCATTAACAATGCAAACGACAGCGAGATACACACATTCACACTGAGGTTAAAGAGATACACAAGTCACTTTCCCTCCACTTGTTAGCCTGTAGCCTGAGGGTTTGAAGGTGCTTGAGTGTTACTGGATTCATCACAACATTTTATATAATGCAAAGTGCATGTAGGCCAAAAATAGACTCTTTTTTTTATAGGGAGTGACATGTTGCTATTTTAGAAAGAATCCTGAAATGTTCTCCATTCATTCTGTTAAATAGAGACAGTAACAGCTGGTGAATTTATATTTCAATCCTAGATTTTTAATATACAGTCTAAGACAGAATTATTAGCCCCCCTGTATATTTTTTTCAACACATTCTAAAGGTTCTTAGTTATAATAACTCAACTCTAATAACTGATTTCTTTATTTTTGCCATAATGACAGTAATTAATATTTTACTAGATATTTTTTAATATATTAGTCAGCTTAAAGTGACATTTAAAGGCTTAACTAGGTTAATTAGACAAGTTAGGGTAATTAGGCAAGTCATTGGGCCCTATCATACACCCGGCGCAATAAGGCCCAAGCGTGTTTGCCGTGTTTAGTTGCTATTTTCATACAAACACAACTGTAATGTTCACGTTTTGTGCAACATGGTTTAAATAGCAAATCCATTAGCACCACTTTGTGGACTCATGGGTGTGCTAGTCTATAAAGGAGGTGTGTTAAGGCACATTGCTGACATATTGCTATTTTGAAAAACTGAAATAGACCGCGCCATGGACCAACTAAAAGCTGATCTAAAGTACAGCGCAGAACGCGTTAGCTATGCACTTATGCAGGTCCAAATGCTTACACATTGCTTAATAAACACAGGATGTACAGCAATACACAAATATCTTTACAGATGAAGAAAATTAAAGGATCAAAAATACAAAAATAATTATTATTTACAACATAAATATGAAAACCACTGCCTCCATGCCTCATCTCGAGGGATTTTTTTAGTTTATGCATTTGTGTAATATTATTATTAGCAGTATTATTTATTATATGGATATTTAAATTTGTTTGAATAAAAACAAGTTTAGATATGTCCATCTGTCAGGTTTTGGAGACGTCTGCACCACCATATAGGGGCATTAGAACAGGAAGTGCGTTTGGATATAACTCAGTTGTTTGATCACACTTCTTTATTATTGTTCATTTATTAATTTGATGGAAATTAGAACTGAATTTAGAAATAGTTTTGAAACAAATCTTTGAGCTTCACAATCTAAATTAAATGTGTAGGCTAATGGATGCCTTCAGTGGAGTGAGATTCCACAGTTTTTCTTACTCCACAAAAGTAAAGGAGTAAAGTAAAGAGTAAAAGTAAAGAGAAAGTAAAGAGGCCGAATGGAGGAAGCTAGTTCTTTATCATCGCGCTGCAGATGCTCTGTTTAACTGTTCTCGCTAGTAAAGCGTTCAGTTTCCACTTACAAAGTCCGCCATGTAAATAGCAAATGCGCCATGGTGCGACACAACTGACTATTGGAATGGGAGATGAGACTCTGATTGGTTTAATGAACGTTATGCTCAAAACACACCCATAACTCAATAAGAGAATAAGCACAACCCTGGTAGACCATGCACCGCGTCGCAGACTGTATTTTTCCATCCTTAAAATAGTAAAATTGGATACCGACTTGCCCTTACTGCTTTAGACTTTGTGCCTAGATCGTTAAAATAGCGCCCATTGTCATCAACCATGGTTTGTTCTGTAGTCAATAAAAAAAATAAATATTGCTTTAGAGGGCTAGTAATATTGACCTTTAAAATGGTTTTAAAAATTTAAAACTGCTTTTATTCTAGATGAAATAAAACAAATAAGACTTTCACCAAAAGAAGAAATATTATAGGAAATACCGAAAAAAAAATAGTTTGCTGTTGTCAAATTGTTTGCTGTACATCATTTGGGAAATATTTAAAAAAGAAGTAAAAATTCATGGGAGGCCGTATAATTTTGACTGTACATATAATTAAGTTGTGTGAATGTTTATAAAATATATTCATGGTCACATGGCACTTTTTGCCTCATTGACTTCCATTCATACACATGTGAATGCAGCAGACAGGAAATGTAAGCTGTATGCAACGAGACTGCATGTTTGTAATGCACTGGCCAAACCGGATGAAGAATGATTTCTCTCTCTATGTATGCTTTAGGGAAGATGCGGAGGCTCCCAAAGCCAAACTGGTGAAGCCGAACTCTCTGTCGTCGTCCCGCTCTGGCAGCTCACGCTCCGGGGCATCCTCCACTCAGTCAATGGTGCACAACAGCGCCACCCGTGGGCCCAGGCCTCGACTGCCTGTGGTGGCTGCGCTTAAAGAAAGCGGACAGCCTGAAAAGTTCCCTCCGGTGCCACCGCCGTACAACCACGTGGTGCCCAAACCCCCCGAGCCCAGCAGTAGCCCCAAATCCAGCCCGGCCAAACTCAGCCCAGGGAACCTGGCGAGGATGGGAGCCACGCCGGTGATGATTCCTGCCCAAACCAAGGCTTTCCAGACTGTTTAGGCATACACAAACAGATAAAACACACACACATTAACTCCCGCATCTGCTACCAGGAACATTCCCAAAGGATTTCCCATTCCCTGAGGAAAATCCAGACGGTCAGGTCTTTGATTCAACATTCACATCAGAAAAATATGCTTTTGTTGATTTCACGTGCGCACTGAAGTGGAAGGAGACCCCTTGTGGAGTGTATGCATTTTTAAAGGGTAAGGACAGAGGAGGAAAAAAGAGGTTTTGATGTGGAGGCCTGTGCCTTGTGTTGTTATGATGGTTCGAGCAAACAAAAGAGGCAGATCTGAACAGAGACAAAGCTCTGGCTTTACCCAGACAGACAGGCTGTCTACCTGACCACACACTTCCCGCTCTCGCCGGCTTTGAACTGACAGCTACAGAACTGCAGGAGAAACTCACATAAGCGGACTCTTTCTGCCACCTGCTACGAGGAGTCACATCTGCCACTCATTTTTTCAGCCAATCAGCATTCGCCAGGCGGCCCAGCACGCATCACACCCCAACAGCCAATGGCAGGGCACCTGCTGGGTGCTGACATGCTGCGATTGGCTCAGAATGAGGAGAAATCAACACACAGGCACATAAACAATAACACAACAACTGTACATTAGTTTGTTCCTCATTACTGCTATAAATATGCCATAAGATATTCCATATTTAATAGGTATTTATAGGAATATATTTGAGTTGAAGTATCTAACAGCATTGGTAACGTGTGCACTCTCCCTTTAAATCATTCATTGGCATTCTTGAGGATAATGCACACGGTGTCTTCAGTAACGAGGTTGAAGCTCTCTGTGGGGAAATGGTTTGGCTCCGCTTTTGGTTTCTGGTATTTTGCAATTGAAATCAGATGTCTGGTTGGCGCGTCCCATTGGATGCAAGTATGATGAGATTGGGTCAGGCTGATTCTGTGCTGGTTTCTTTCAATGTGAAGTGTCGAAGTGATTACAGAGCAGGCCCACACACAGTCTGCATTCATGAAATGCTCTGAATGGTTGTTTTTTTTACGCTAAGCTTTGCATTATTGGTTCTCTTTTTGACTTGGCACCATTTTTCAACTGAGATATTAGCCCCTTTCACATATACAGACCTACAGAAATTACTGGCAGTTTTCTAGGAAGGGATCATGTGTAAATTAAAAAATACCGGCATTTTTCCAGAAGGAGAAGTTGTAACATTACCGAAAATTTGCCGTAATACTGCTCTGTGTGAACGCAGAAGGAAAATTGCTGGAAAGAGCGCGTTCAAGTTGTCTCTTCCAGCCAATCAGAACACACATACGCATTCACATCCGCACTGTTTATGAAAATAAAAGCCATTGAATATTTTTCCAGACACACTTAGCTGCTAGATGTTAGTCAGATTACGTTTCTGTTAGGGTTGGGCGATGCTGACCAATTTGGCATCGTACGATGTCTAATTCGAAACATCGCGATGGCAGATGGCATCGTCGTTGTAGGCGGTGGTGAATTATTTCATTCCTTCATTTTCTTTTCGGCTTAGTCCCTTTATTAATCAAGGGTCGCCACAGCAGAATGAACCGCCAACTTATCCAGCATATGTTTTACGCAGCAGATGCCCTACCAGCTGCAACCAATCACTGGGAAGCACCCATGCACATTCATTTACACACATACACTTCACCAATTTGGCCGACCCAATTCACCTATAGCGCATGTCTTTGAAATTGTGGGGGAAACCAGAGCACCCAAGCGACCTTCTTGATGTGAGGGGACATCGCTATTCACTGCGCCACCGTGTCGCCTAATTAATTATTCATGAGTTAATTAATTTATGACAAATTAATTATTTGTAGCTTATTGTTTCAACTACCTGACCCACATGGTCTTTGATTTACCCATAACCCAATCATAAATAACCAAAAATAAGTTACACACAAATTACCACCTGTCAATCATTTTTTCCACGAGACTCTGGCATGAATAGGCAGAGTGATCTGTGTCCTTATAATGGCGTCCATAAACTTGTTTGCTAAAAATGGTGCACAACCAACAGTACAAGCATGAAAGCGAAAGATTGAAGCAATGTATTGACGCTGTGACACGTTACCTGATAGATTCAAAAGACCGAAGAGTCATTAGATAAAGGCAAGATAATCATAATCAAGATTAAGATTAAATATGTTTAACAGCTATAGTGAGACGCGATCGAGAGGTACATCCTTGATAAACTGTTTGACGCGCACTGCTCTCAGGGGTTTTGTGCTGACTGCCTGAAGCTCAGACGTGCGTATGCACTGCAGCTCATGCCAGAGTGTGTGTGTGGTCACGTAATGTGTGCTTTCAGCAGTATAGTGTGGAGAGAGATCTGTTCAGAAATGCTAGGTTAAACGCTGGTGTGGACGTGGATCCTTTTCGTTCTAAAATGCCATTTTAAAACTAAGACGTATTAGTATAAACTGGGCCTAAGTGTGTATTTTTCGCGAGCAGGTTGCTGCTGCGACGAGTGTGGGGTGGAGGATCGTGATGTCGACTCAGCATCGTGATGTCTGTTGGCCATCGGCGATGGATGATGGCATCGTCTGTTGACTCAACCCTAGTTTCTATGTTCCTTCTTAATGCCAACTGTGAAAATAATTAGCTCTGCTTCAGTTGCTTGACGTGTGTGCACGTGAAGGAGTGCTCCGGTAAGCGCCAGCACACACACACACATATTACATACATCTCGACATGTGAAAGTGTTCCTCCATATGTTTTCATCGAAGTTGTTCACAATACTGATCCATCCACAGAATTTGTAATATAGTCAAGTATGTAAACTTTAAGCTGCAGTTCACGCTTCTGCCTTTGGATGTCTCTGGGACAAAAGCAGCTGCATGAATGCTAAAGCGTTAAATAAAAGTGAAACCATCAACAAAAGCCCGACCACTTCTATGTTTACAAATTTAAGCACAGCTATTTAGAGGTCATTTCTGGTTAATGATGTCAGAATTTACCGCTATATTGGAATGGATGTGTAGATGGGCTTCTCCGTAAAAATCCAGAACGTCCTCCCCTGTGTGAACAGCGCTTTTTTGAATCCACCAGTAAAGTCATTCGGGAAATTTTCCGGATATTTACAGGTATCACTGTGTGAAAGGGGCTACTGATTCTCATGCTGCAATTTTGGCTGAAAACATGACAACATTGATCATTTTGAAACATTTTTAGTAACCCTCCTGTTGACTTTTGGGTCTGAAATGAAACGCCCACAACATACTGTAAGAGAAAATAAATCATTTTCTATTTTGATACTTTCCTGAAGACACATTTAGGGTACAAAAATTGTTCTTGGGGTCAATTTTGACTTTTTACCAACTATAAAACCATTTGACAAAACAAAAACTTCTGGAACACACTGACACACACATGCACCACTTTAAAGTCACCATGAAATCAAAACTAAGCATATTGATTTTGTTAGCTCATATTGCAATTCATCTGTGCATGTCATTAAGGAAAAAAAAATTATATTTTGACCTTGTAATCCTTAATTAAAATCTGAAAATGCACTTCCTGTTTGTTTTCAGTTAAATTATCAGATTACATCAGTCTGAGGTATTGGGCGTGGCTAACACATAACCACGCCCCTCCAGCTGTAAGTTTTGACAACAAACTGAAATGTGCAGGAGGAGGAGTCTGTTAGGGTGTAAAAACTCTCCCCAAACCCTTTTCCCCATCTTTTAGAATAAAATGTTTACTTTACTACATCCAATCAGCTCGCAGTAGAAAAAAAAGCCACACCCACTGTTTTCTCATTTAATATTCAGATTCTCTAGGAACTGCATCACAATACGCAAAAAAAATGTTGCAGCTTCCGGTTCATGTGGACTTTAATGCAGGTACCTTTAGCATTAGAAATATAGCCTTTAGTCAAAAACGAGGATTGCCCTCTGATTAAACATTGATGGAAAGCTCCACACTAATGAGGGAAAACCTAGACATCCACAGAGTCTGTGATGAAGATGAGGTTGTTTCTTTGTGCAGAATAGATTTGAGGATGAGGGCGGCTCATTTTTGACTGAATGACCGAATTCTAAGACAACAGGAGGGTTAAAGGCTCAGTTCACGTGGCAACTTGAGGCTCAATAAAACACACAGGTGAAACAAAATGAATACCTGTTGCGAATACAACTCAGTGTCTGTTTCCTATACATTTACATTTACCACATGTTGTATTGCATTCACTTTTAAGAACATTTTCCTTTTCTGATCCATAGAAATCTTCAAGTAACTGTACATCTATCCTTGCTAAAGCAAACCGTGAGTGTTAACATTGAATTAGTTAGTTTTATGATTTATTTTATGATTCTTTAATAAAAACAATAGTTATTTTGCAGGGGAGAAGATTTTCTTTAACATTTTAATTAAAGTAAGTGTTTTTTTCGTTAATTATGTGGAGGTTTGAGGCCACCACTCCACATAATGCTTAATATTTGTATGTTTATTAAATATTATGGCTAGTTTGCGTTCAGCTGTGAAAAGAATGTAGTACTTTCTGCTCCGTTTCAGGCATTTTATCACGTTTAAATCATTTTCTTTAAAAACTCAGAAAATGTGGGAAAAAAGTCTGAAGGAATGTTTTGAATGGCTGATTATTTTTATTTTTTCCTGTCTTTTTAACTTACA
>NC_079444.1:39890841-39965841 GCF_903798145.1 Danio aesculapii
TTTTGTTATAAATGTTGTTAAGTTCACAGACTTATAAGTTTGTCTTTTTTACCTGATTTTCATGTCTTATTTGACAGTCTTTCAGCTCTTTACTATCTCCGGGAGGACGAAGGTGGAAGTCCGACTCATTGCGAACGTTTCATTCAAAAGATTCGTTCAAAGAACCGACTCAAAAGAATCAGATGCAATTTACGTGATGGCAGATGGATCTAATCAGGTTGTTCATTACGTTTATTAAATTAATTAGGCTAACATGGGTGTTTTCTGTGCTGTAATCTTAACAGTACAGTCGTTATTCATTTTGTGAAACTGGACTTGATATATAATAAAGTTTTATATATATGTGTTTTATGTTTTATTTCTTAAATTAAAAGATGAAGAGTTCAAAGTTCAAACTAAAAGTTATTTTTGTCCCCTATAATAATAATAAACAACTTTCATATATGCCTGTGGACAAAACTCATTCAGTCAAGATGTAAATTTAAAGTAGCTTATAGTCAATAGATTTTGTTTAAGCTCATGAGTCGTCATTAGGCTACATTTTCAATATAAAAATGTGACAGGGCCTGACTTAAGCTTGTTGTCCTCAAAGAAAAAATGTGACAGAGCTGACAGAAACATGAGGACAATTGTACATTTATTTGTATTATATATTTGTAGTAGAATTTATTTATAATTTCATGTTTTTGATCAATTGATGTGAAGGATAACAACCTAACCTTGCTATTTCTGAAACGTTTTCTTCTAAATAACAGTTTTTAGCAATACAAAACTATTAAAGCTGTAGGTTTAATTGGGCTGAGGACAAGAACAATGACCGGGTTTGTACATCTGTAAAGTGTTTTTAATAAAGAAAAACAATTTGAGAACTAAATGAATGACATATTCCTCTACAGAACAACTCACAGAGATCAACCATCAGTCCATTTTAGAAGCTTTTTGGGGATGAAATACTCTTTATTCACTGTATTTATGTTTGTATTTCAGGGGCATATAATGTACGAGCTGGGCGATATGGCGAAAATGCAATCTTGATTATTATTTTCCATATTGAATGATAAGAATATATATTTTATTATTAATTGTTAATGCTTTCAGATTTAAAAGAGTAGCCCAACAATGACTGAAGCCAGAAAAATTAGAGGGTGGATTAAATGGCATTTTTTTCTATGATAATTTTTCGGTGGCTGAAAATTCAATCCATCTCTAATATCAATACACTTCTAGATTCCCATTGTTGCACATTTCTGCTGTGTGATTGGCTCTTAGATCAATATAGAGTAAAAAAAAAAAAGTTCAGAGTTTATCATTCTTATTGTCGAATTTTATTTATTGACAAATTTTTATCGCGGTTCGATACTGTATAATATCATTCATCGGCCCAGCCTTAAGTGTACGTTTCTGGTAGACTGTCACATAGACTGGATATATGATATATTATTATGTTTTTTATGTTTTATTTCTTAAATAATAAAAGATGAAAAGATAAAAGTTCAAACTAAAAGTTTTTTCGATATAAGGTGTTAATGTTTCCAGATTTAAAAAAGTACCCCAATAATGACTGATGCCACAGAAATTAGAGGAACCCGTGCATTAAATGGCATACCATATTTTCGGCTGATAAATTTTTGGTGGCCGAAAATTTGGTAGTCTACATTTCTAATATCAACACACTTTTATTCCCATTGTTGCATCTGTGTGATTGGCTCTTAGATCAATATAGAATAAAAAAGCCCAGAACTAATCATTGTTATTGACAAATTTTATCGCGATTCAATTTAATATTATCGGCCTAGCCTTAAATGTACGTTTCTGGTAGAATGTCCCATAGACTTGATATATGATATAGAATTATGTTTTTTATGTTTTATTTCTTAAACAAAAAAAAGATAAAGTGTTCAAAGTTCAAACTAAAAGTTATTGTTTGTCCACTATAATATTAATAAACAACTTTCATTTGCTGGTGGGGATGTTGTTTATGTTTTATTTCTTAAATACAAAAAAGATGAAGAGTCCAAAGTTCAAACTAAAGGCTATTTTTGTTCCCTGTAATATTAATAATCAACTTTCATATGCCTGTGGATAAAACTCATTCAGTCAGGAAGATTTCAAGTAGATAGTCAAAGGATTATGTTTAAGCTCATGAGTTCGTTATTAGGCTACAATCAAGCATAGCCTAATGCTAATCTTTTTAAAGTTTTAATTTACAGTTAAAAAATATATATATTGTTTGTTTCTTCCTCCTCTTCTTGGAATTTTAATGGCGGTTAGCATATAGCATACCAATTTTGGGTAGTTTAAAGTTACACTTTTTTAATGAAATGTTTTATTCGAAAAAATCGAAAAAAAACAACAGTTAATTTTAAATATTTGACCATAGCATAAATGATTAAGGTTTACTCATGCGTATAATTAATAATTTTCGGAAACGAATCTTTAGGACGGTTTAGTGAATGAGTTCAATTGATTCATTAAAAAGATTCAAATCAAAAGATTCAACGTAGAATCGAACACCGGTTAAAAGCGCTGAGACTTGTGGGACAAAAAAATAACATCGACCATAAAAGTGAGCATTATCATAATAACACTACACATAATTCCTAAAATACGAAGCACTGATTAATCTTTCAGCATGATTTCGCACGATTACGTGAGGTGTCACTTCTTGAATTCACAAATCACTCGAGTCAGTTCGTCAGTTTGCCAAACCCTGCAGTCCAGCGCATGTCCAGCTTCACGAACAGACCCTCCTGACCGTCCCGAGACGAACTTTTCTTCTCTCTGGAGCTTAGAGACACTGTTTTGTGGATAAAAATGGCTTGTACGGTTGGAGGTCAGATTATCCCGCAGTTAAACGTGGAGGAGGCGCCGGAGGACGGAAGCCCGACTAGGAGCATCTCCAGCCGGCGGAGCAAATCCTCCTTCTCCCCCTTCAGCTCCAGGAAACAACAGAGGTAAGAAGACGCTCTATATAAACGCAGTGATGGATTTAGTGTTTTGGGGACCATGGGACCTTAATATGAACCCTTTGTCGTTTTTATAAATGTATTAAATGTATTTTTTTATATATTTTTATGTATGTAGCCTATTTGTTATTGTCTGCTTTTTCTCTAAACACTCACTATTGTTTTGTACATTAGTATCTTATTCCACAATCTGCATTTTAAATGATTTGTTTACTAAATGTGAAATTAAAACGAATTCAATTGAGGAAAAGTTGGTATTATATTTACACATTCACATCTTCTTCTTAATAATATAATTTCACAAAAATATTATGTATATAGTGAAATTATATTAGCAGCCAATGACTATCAAAGTAGCTTATGACATCCTTCACAGTCAAATGAATAGTGCTAATGTTGTTTTCAAGTCATATATGTGATTTCAGACCGAATATTCAAAGCACCATGGTAAATAAACAATATAGACAGCATATCACAAGCTGTCACTGAACGAATGTGTGAATATAAAGCCAACTGTAACTTACTACGAATTCACTAGTAAATAATGTAATCTGATTTGACTGCTGGATGGGCAATTACGCTGACATTTTATTTGTTAGACCCACACTATAAAACATATGATAGAAAATTATGTTAAATATAATTTATAGAGACTTCTACATATGTTTATTGGAGGCTGCTTACCTCGCTTTTTGGTTAAGTCTATCCCTGTCTTGATGATCAATATCTTTAACATATGTTATATACAGTGCTCAGCGTATATAAGTACACCCCTCACCAATCTCTCATTTAAATTAATACTTTTATAGGAGGTTTTCCAATATTATGTTTGTGCATATACATTAGTTTAGTCAGTACCGAAGCCAAATCTGGAGCTAATCCAACAAAATAACTTACAATAATGGTTCAAAAATTAGTAGGCCAAATTTATAGAAAAGTTATAGAAAAATATTTAATACAAATTTTCAAAAATAGCAAAAATCAGGATTAAACCAAAAATATTAAACGTTTTGTTGAAATTATTTATGTATTATGTATTATGCAATATTTATGTATTATATATATATATATATATATATATATATATATATATATATATATATATATATATATATATATATATATATATATATATATATATATTCCCTGAACAATGGATAAAACTATTAATTTTTAAAATGGCCTACTCATTTATGCTGGGGTTTACAGTTTAAGTAAGAATTATTAGCGTTATTAATTATTAATTTTCACAGTATGTCTGATAATATTTTTTCTTCTGGAGAAAGTCTTATTTGTTTTATTTCGGCTAGAATAAAAGCAGTTTTTATTTTTTTAAAAACCATTTTAAGGTCAAATATTATTAGCCCCTTTAAGCTATTTTTTTCGATTGTCCACAGAACAAACCATCATTATACAATAACTTGCCTAATTACCCTAACCTGCCTAGTTAACCTAATTAACCTAGTAAAGCTTATAAGCTTAGTTGTGCTCACAAAGCATTCACATGGCCTCCATTTCCCAGGTGAGTGAAATTTTATACTTATACCATCTCTATAAATGTATTTGTTTTATTTAAGATCATTTATAATTTTTATTTAGAACTTGAATGCACTCTAGAATCTGACAGATTGATTAGCTGTAGGCTATAGAACAGTAATCTGACATGTTGTCATACAGTGTTATGCCCGGATTTCATCAATATCCTTGCATTTACTAACACAGACTATATTTGAAGTGTTTGGAAGTAATTAGCATTTTTCTCCTGTTGAAAAACGTCATAAGAACAATGTTTAGTGGCTCAATGTATTACAGTAGTGTTTTTTAAAAGTCTAAACACTTTATTGATATAGTGTACAACCAAGCACATGTGGTCAGAACACAAACAAGTTGCAGGTAATAAAGTATTAAGCGTTTCTCCCAAAGAAAAGTCTGTTGCTCCGCTCACGCTCCGGCTCTTTGCCCTTGTTTGGTATCCCCTTGTCGGCAAGATGACGCGCGAACAAAGTGGCAACAGTTGACCACGCCCACTTGCAGCTTAATTTGCGCTCTTCAGAAACCAATGGGTGACGTCACGGATACTACGTCCATATCTTTTACAGTCTATGATATTAACGTTCTTGCCATTTATTAATGTTGAAATGTTCTCACCTCTGAACATAGCCTTGGTTGATGACATGGCATTAAATAAAAAAACCATCATCATCATCTCATGTAGGGCTGGGCGATATGGCAAAAAAATAATCACGATAATTTTTTTCATATCAGTCGATATCGATAATTATCAGGATAAATGTCAAATCTTTATATCTATCAATTTTAAAGGATTTACAGCATTCCTATCGCTTTGTGCAGCTGATTTAACAAAATTTGTAAAAAGTTTTAGCTGTCTGACAATAAAAATAATAAAATAATAAACAAACGAACAATCTTGATTCAGCATTTACTGTTCAAGTTTTCAACAACCAAAGACATTATCCCACAAGTTATTGGATAATTCGTTCAACATCAGAACAAAATTAAAACAGGTTTGAAACAAGAAAAGGGTGAGTTAATGGTGACAGAATGTTCGGTTTTGGATGAACTCTCCTTTTAATGGTGAAGTATCCTTTACTATATTTTATTTAGGGATGCTAACTTGATGATCTATTGATTTTCAATATCCCTTTAATCGATAGACCTTATCGATGACTGCTTAGGCATGGACATTTAAAGATTTAGTTATGCTTTGCGCTGTGAGACGCGTCCATGCATTGCATAATCAAGTGTGTGCAGTTTACCTTACCTTATGGAGTCACACTCTTGACAATATGCGTCCCGCAATATGCGATTATACCATGTTATATCTGCGGGTGTTTTAATACATTTTATCTGACATACTGACCAATAGGCTTATGCAGACTCTCATTTTGAAAATCGCGCATCACGGCCGACATGCGGGGAGCATCTCCATTCACACAACAAGTTTTTGAGCTCTCTCATCCTTCTGAATGAGTTTATTCTTCTGAGGTAATCTAAGAATACTATCAGTGCTGCAAATAGTTTGTAAAGACTGTACAGCTCATGCTTCTTAACCTGCTTAATTAAACGAATTAAACTGAAACCGTGAAAACAGTTTATTGGATTGTTTTGGCGCTAAAGCAGCGGACTTGTTACGCTCCATGGAAAATAAGGATTAAATTAATGATCCACTACTGTTGTAAATGTCTGTCATATATTTGCTGCATTGTTAATATGTCATTATTTTAAAGATTATGTCTCGAGCATCTGATTTCTCCTCAGTGAATATGTCCTTTAAATATATAAAGGCTGGTTACTTTACAGTCGATGAGGGACAATAATGGTATTACAGATTTCAAGGAATATATTTTAATATTAAAAAGGAAACATAAGCTTGACAACAAAAGATCCTATCAATGTCGTAATAAATGCCCTTAAATAATGCAGCCTGTAGTTTACAGCAAGCATCAAGTGTTCATTGAGATTGTGTTGTCTGTCATATCTTTCGTCTGTCTTTTCTAGTTTTTTTCTCGTAAGGCACGGCTTTCCAAAACGATGACATGAAACTGCTGGGTGGTTGCGCTGTTTTACCAACACTTGTTTGGGTCTGTGATTTCTTAGCATCTTCATAAGTGTGGCATTGTTTTAAATGATGAAACAGGTTTGTGGTGTTGCCTGCTTTTGATGACACGACTCGTCTGCGCAGTTTGCAGTGCACGTTGCTCTGATTTGTGTCGGATTGCAAAAAAAGTACAGTAGCTCCAGACTACTCAAGTTTAGTGATGTTTCTTGTCAACAATGTCTGTGATTGTGATCTTTTTACCTTATTTTTTTAATCTTACTCTTCCAACTAACACTGTATGGCTGTAAACTTCTACTGCATGCAGCATCCGGAAGGCCAGGCTGCAAAATGCCTGCACAGCGTTATGCATAGTGCGTAAATATTATCGAACACTTATCGAACTGTCATTATCGTTTTATCGAGAAAATATATATCGTGGTAATTATCGATATCGAATTATCACCCAGCCCTAATCTCACGTTTTACTAATTTCAGACTTTTATGAGTTTTTTTATTCTGTTGAACACAAAAGAGGATATTTTGAAGGATGATGAAAACTATTGACTTCAATTTTAAGCATTCTTCAAAATATCTTCTTTTGTGTTCAACAGAATAAAGAAACTCAACCCATGTTTGGAACCGCTTGAGGACGAGTAAATGAACTATCCCTTTAAATGACTTTTGCTGAAACCCATCAAGCACAAACCATTTATTTCAGACATTCTCCATTTATTATCCTTACAAGTGTCACATTAAATTTCTGACAAAAAAGAGAGAAAAAATAAGCGTCTAAAATTAGATTATTTTTTCCCCATGTCATCTTTGAAGTCATTTCAATCTCTGCAGCTTTATTAAATCTGCAGGGCGTCCAAACATTCTGTGCTTTTGCAGAAGAGCAGAAGCGATCGGCTGAAAATTAGATTGCGAGCAATTACAGCAAATGCACCAGAGGAGTCCCGAAACCTCATTAGCCGACTATTTAATTAAATGCTTTTAGTAGATCTGTAAATAAACATGCGCTGAGCACATATTTTTCAGCCTCGTTTGGTGACCTCTTGGTTCATGAAGGTTTACAGCCAAAGGGAACATGCGAAAGTGTGTGTGTTCTGGATTTCAGGCAGATTGATTAACCATTGAGCTGGTGTGTGAGTTTAGAGGACACTGCAGAGGGAACGAGAGCTGCAGTGTTTTCTACAGCAGATTGGATATCAGATTTGTATGAAATCAGTCTATCTGACCTTCACCGTGTGTTTGTGGCCTCGCTCGGATCAACCTGAAGGCCTCAATGCATCGTTAATCTTCAAACACACTTGCGTATGACCTATAAATGCATTTAATTTTTTGCCTCCAATTTTTTTTCTTCCTGGTTTTCAATTGAATTCAATTCAAGTTTATTTGTCTAGCGCTTTTTACAAGAAATTATTGTTTTAAAGCAGCTTTACAAAAGGTGCACATTATTCCATTAAAATCAAATTAAGTTAAATTACGAAGCATGCTAACGATCTCAGATGCCGAAAAGCTAGTTCAAGCTTTTATGACTTCTAGACTAGATTACTGTAATGCTCTGTTCACTGGTTTTGTATTATGCTCTGGTTTATTTACAGTTGAAGTCCGAATTATTAGCAGAATATTAATTCTTTTATGTTTTTTCCCTAATTTCTGTTTAATTGAGAAATTATTTTTTTCAACACATTTCCTAATGTAATAGTTTTAATAACTAATTTCTGATAACGGATTTCACTTATCTTTGCCATGATGACAAATAATATTTGACTAGATATTTTTCAAGATACCAGTATTCAGCTTAAAGTGACAGTTAAAGGCTTAACTAGGTTATTTAGGTAAGTTAGAGTAATTGGGCAAGTCATTGTATAACGGTGGAATGGTTTGTCCTGTAGACAATGGAAAACAAATATTCCTTAAAGGGGTGGTCCACTACGATATCATATTTTAAACTTTAGTTGATGTGTAATGTAGCTGTGTGAACATAAACAGCATCTCTGAATGTAAAATGCTTAAAGTTCAATGCAAAGGGAGACCTTGGCTTTTACAGAGTTAGCTTAGCAAAGCCTACAATGAACGAACTTTAGAGACTACAAAAAAATACTTCCGGGCCTGTGAGATCACAAAGGTACTTTTACCGTGCACACACACTGCACAGCTAAGGGGCGTGGCCAGAGGCACTGTAATGTTACAGCAGAGAGAGCAAAAATGCAGTTCAAACGCTGCTATTTCCAGCTTCTTCTGTGTTTGCATATGGGCTTCCAAAGGACACGATACAAAGAGAGAAGTGCTTACAGTTCAATATTAATTATGTTCCAGAGAATTATAAAATACATAGCAAGCATGATTTGACAAAACAGAGTTTCCAGAATCTCTCCCAGTTCAGTGCTGGATTCGGTTACAATCTCCTCAAAGAAGGACCAACTCCATCAAGCAGAAGCTGTGGACTCACAACCTGTAAGTGCTTTTATTTGTTAAAATTGATCGTGACATGTATAGTGTCTAGCATTAACGGGATGCTGTAGCAAAGATGTAAAAAACGGGAAATGCTGAAATGCCAGTCAAACCACTTTTAAACACACACACCCTCTTCACCAGCACGTGCAGCGTCTCTCTATGCGTGTGCGACTGTGCGTGGCACTTTATAGGCAGCTTTACCTGCGTTCCACATCTCAGATAATGAGCTTGCAAAAGATATGTGAATGATTCATGTTACTTACACATTCATATCCCGAATATATGTGAAAGACGTAGTGTAAAGCGTTAAGGAGTTAAAAAAAATACAGGAGAGCTCGCCTAACTTGTGTAGCAGCAGAAAAATCAATCAAGGCTCACACAGGACGCATCCTACATCTTGTGCTTCATTCTTCTGTCAACAGCGTCACTTTATATTACAGAGAAATAACTTAATCAGACTGGTTTCTTGAACATGACAATGAGTTCACTGTAGTCAAATGGCCTCCACAGTCACCAGATTTAATCCAATAGAGCACCTTTTGGATGTGGTAGAATGGGAGATTCACATCATGGATGTGCAGCCGACAGATCTAAACAACTGTGTTATCTTGAAGGATTA
Source organism: Danio aesculapii (assembly GCF_903798145.1). Lineage (NCBI taxonomy): Eukaryota > Metazoa > Chordata > Actinopteri > Cypriniformes > Danionidae > Danio > Danio aesculapii. The sequence goes on from NC_079444.1 coordinate 39,900,446, forward strand.
ACGCAGTTCTGAAGGCAAAAGGGGGTCCAACCAGGTACTAGTAAGGTGTACCTAATAAAGTGCCCTATTCTCATTTACTGTAAGACGGATCACAGCATGTTAAATGAAAATCATCTGGTTTACTGACACAGTTTTGTCCTTGTCCTTTTGTACGTCGTGGCCTATAAATCTTGTGCTCACTGCTGCGTCGGTCCTGCTGTGAGAGTAGCAGATATTAACTCTTTCATTAGCTCCATTAGACACATTATAAGTCCAAGAAAAGAGTGCAGAATCACTAATAACTGACGGAGAGCCACTGCTTAATCAAATGATTGATCCAGTGGGAAAGAGCCTGTAGTTTTATCCAGCTGTAACCTTCTCCTGATGACCGTCAGACACTCAAGGACAGCATGCTTGGCGAAATAGTGACTATATACAGAAGACTTTGCTTTTTTCTTTCTCTTTTTACTGAAGCATGGAAGTTCACTTGTATAAGATTATTAAATATTAAATTCTTTTTCAAATATTTCCCAAGTGATGTTTAACAGAGCAAGGCATTTTTCACAGTATTACCTATATAATATTTTTTCTTCTGGAGAAAGTCTTACTTGTTTTATTTCGGCTAGATTTAAAGCAGTTTAATTTTTTTTAAACCATTTTAAGGTCAATATTATTAGCCTCCTTAAACAATATATATTTTTCAGTAGTCTACAGAACAAACCATCATTATACAATGACTTGCCTAATTACCCAAACTTTCATAAGTAACCTAGTTAATGTCACTTTAAGCCGTATAAAAGTGTCTTGTAAAATATCTAGTCAAATATTATTTACTGTCATCATGGCAAAGATAAATCAGTTATTAGAAATGAGTTATTAAAACTATTATGATTAGACATGTTAAAGAAAATCTCTCTGTTAAACAGAAATTGGAGGAAAATATTACAGGGGGCTAATAATGCAGGAGGGCTAATAATTCTGACTTCAACTGTAAATCAGAGGGGTGTTTTTATAGGCCATTGAATCGATACATCAGTTTCTGATCTGTGAACTGTGTCTTATTGACTAAAGTGTGGTGTTAGAGCTTTGCGATATGGAAGAGAAAATGCTAAAGCATGGTAAATAATGTGATATTTAATATGCGATATGATTTAGGGCGGCACTGTGTTGTTAAATAAACAATAGTTGTAATAACTCATTACTCTGCCATAACTCTCATTGTCTTTGTCATGATAACGGTACATAATGCGTTTTTTAAGGGTAACACAGTGGCTCAGTGGTTAGAACTGTCACCTCAGAGTAAGAAGGTCACTGGTTTGAGTCTGGCTGGGCCACTTGGAATTTCTGTGTGGAGTTTGCATGTTCTCCCAGTGTTGGTGTGGGTTTCCTCCAGGTGATCCGGTTTCCCCCCCAGTCTAAAGACATTAAGACATCATAATAGACAAAGACACTTATAACGCATAAGTGAATTGAATAAACTAAATTGGCTATAGTGAATGAATGTGTTAGAATGCGAGAGTATATGGGTGTTTTCCAGTACTGAGTTGCAACTGGAAGGGCATCTGCTGCATAAAACATATGCTGGAGTAGCTGGCAGTTCATTCCGCTGTGGCAACCTCTGAAAAATCAGAGACTAAGCCGAAGAAAAATGAATGAATGAAATTAATGTTTTTCTACTTATTTTAACTTTAAGTGCAGTTTAAAGGGTTTGTAGAAAACCTCTGACATGCTCCCTAAAGCCCTGTCCACTGTTTGTTGAACCTCTTTGATGCACGCATTGAAGGCCTACCACATGGTTCACAGCTGCACCTTATCACCCTATTCATCAGCCCCTTTAAGTAATGTGGCTTCAGAGTAGCAGTATGCTCTGGTCTTTCACTGCTCTGGACTCCTCATGTGGTGTTGTGGCTGCGTACAATGTGAGTTATGTTTTCTTGAAGTGTTTATCTATGAAGTATTGTTTATTGATTTGGTCTGTCTTTGTGTATTTATGATTAGAAACCAGTCTGATACCATGTTAAGAGTTATGTACTGGCATTGGTGAATAAAATCCAACGAAATCTTGTTTCAAGTGTTTTGACTGACACTCCATTGTGATACTCCCCCTGCGAGTCAGCATTACCTTCCTAATTTCTTACAGGGTTAATTAGGTTACGTAGGCAGGTTTAGACAAGTCATTGTTTAACAGTGGTTTGTGCTGTAGACAGTCAAGGAAATGATCAAAGGGTGCTAATAATACTGTAATTGACTGTAAAATTTGGGGGGAAAAAGAAGGTTAAAACAGTTTTTATCCAAAACAAACTAAAGCAAACAAAACTTTTTCTCGAAGAAAAAATATTAGCAGAAATACTTTAATAATTTCCTTGCTTAGTTAAACATCACTTGGAAAATATTTTTTAAATAATTGAAAAAAACAATACATGGAGGGCTAATAATTTTGCCTTCAACTGTGTGTATTATATTATATTATATTATATTATATTATATTATATTATATTATATTATATTATATTATATTATATTGTATTGTATTGTATTGTATTGTATTGTATTGTATTATATTATATTAACTATGAAGGTTTAATGTAAAACTATACAGTTATATATATTTAGTGACTGTTATTGATTAGAAAAATTACATCATTTAAAATATTTTACATTAAAAGTCTCCCTTTAATGACCTTTTATTTAGTTAATGTAAAGTTTTTATGATTTTTACAGGTCAGTTTGATTAGAAATAATGCATTGGATTACAAACATTATTGCTTATCGTTCAGCCATAAGGTTAAGATTCATGTCTAGATTTTATTTACAAATTATAGTTAAAAATTAAAGGTTGCTGGTTGGCAATTTTTCGTGTGCTTTGCACCCGGCACTGTAAAAAAATATTCATAAATTAGCAGTTTTTCATTTTTTGATATTCATAACTTTATTTTGTATTTACCTATTTATTTATGCTTTAAAATTGCATTTTGGGACCTTGATCAACAAATTTTACTGTCACGATCACTAGCGATTAAGCATTTGCAGATCACTGGACAACTACACATCTGCCACTTCAATAAACTACATTTCCTATCATGCACGTCACACACACCAGTTCCTGATTGCCCCTCATTATACACGCACAGCTGGAAGCTCATGATGGACTGATTACTAGGACTGTAAAAGACACTTAATTAACACACACTCTTAGCTGAGTATTGTTAAGCTTTTGCTGTCAATTCGTAAGCGTTTCCCTGTTCCTTGTTTTCCGTGTTTTTGACCTTTGGACTGTTTATCGTGTGTTTGATTTTTTGATTTTTTTTTGCCGCCTGTTCCGACCAATTGCCTGTTTTTGGATTACGCTTCTGGATTGTCTTTTACCCTGCATGTTATGGTTTTCGACCCTTGCCTATCTGACCATTCTCAAATAAAGCTGCGTTTGGAACGACCCCTGTCTGCACATTCATCCCATATGCGACATTTATTTACATTTTAAATAGTTTGATGTGGTATATTGTCTGGGTTTGAGTTGTATATTACGCTACAAAAACCTTGTAATAATCTACCAGCACATTTTCTGTTATTTTACAGATTTATTTCTCTATTTATTATTATTTTGTATACATTATATTATTTAAAACAACTAAAATGTCAATTAAAGTCACTTTAATGTTAAACTGCAGTTGAATTTTCAACATCAAGCATTGAAAGAGCAGAGATCAACATCCCATTAGGCAATTCACAACCGTAAATCCACACCTGTGAATCGCTAAATAGCAAAACAGTTAACTAGCAGATTTTTTTTACAGTGTGTCATTCATGCACAATCTTCTCAGCTGAATTTTTACATAGTGTTTAATGCACTGTAATCCACTATGAGCTAACTGTAAACAGATGCCACACAAACAGTGAAATGAAATCGTTGGGATCATTATTTCCCCAGGCCTGTTCCGGCTCACTTTACCCACGGCCCGTTCCAGTTCTGTGCTCATTATTGACTGTGTGTCCATTACCTGTGACCTCTACGAGACGTCCAGTAGCCCTGCCGCGGTTACACACCTGTGACATCATATCCTGTCTGAGATCATATTGTGCAGTTTGTGCATTAAACCGAAGAGGAAGTCTCAGATCAATCTATAGGTCAGACAAGACAATGCAGGTGAATCGGTAAAAAAAAATTACGCTTTATTTGAATGTACAATTATCACTATTATCAAACCATTAACAGATAGAAGGTTTCAAAAATGTATTTAAATATGCATACATTTCTACAAAAATAGGAACATTGGACAAAGTCAAGTTTAGAGTTCTTGAATTTATTTTTAAGACTCCATAATTCAGAAAACAGAAGATAGATGGATAATAAAAGGAAAAAAAATAACTAAATATTGAATACCCCTTAAAATATATATTTCAACAAATAAATAATCTAATTTCTAATCCGCCAATAACATGGCAGCAACTCAATGCATTTAGGCATGTAGACATGGTCAAGACAATCTGCTGCAGTTCAAACGGAGCATCAGAATGAGGAAGAAATGTTGATTTAAGTGACTTTGAATGTGGCATGGTTGTTGGTGCCAGATGGGCTGGTCTGAGTATTTCAGAAACTGCTGATCTACTGAGATTTCAACGCTCAATAATCTCTAGGGTTTATAGAGAATGGTCCGAAAAAGAGAAAATATCCAGTGAGGGTCAGTTCTGTGGGCGCAAATGCCTTGTTGATGCCAGAGGTCAGAGGAGAATGGCCAGACTGGTTCCAGCTGATAGAAAGGCAACAGTAACTCAAATAACCACTCGTTACTACCGAGGTCTGCAGAAGAGCATCTCTGAATGCACAAAACGTCCAACTTTGAGGCAGATGGGCTACAGCAGCAGATGACCCCACCGGGTGCCACTCCTGACAGCTAAGAACAGAAAACTAAGGCTACAATTCACACAGGCTCACCAAAATTGGACAATAGAAGATTGGAGATACGTTGCCTGGTCTGATGAGTCCCAATTTCTGCTGCGGCATTCGGATGGTAGGGTCAGAATTGGGTGTTAGCAACATGAAAGCATGGATCCATCCTGCCTTGTATCAATGGTTCAGGCTGCTGGTGGTGGTGTAATGGTGTGGGGGATATTTTCTTGGCACACCATGTCCATCCCTTTAAAACCACAGTGTTACTTTCAGCAGGATAACACACCATGTCATAAAGCGCAAATAATCTCAGACTGGTTTCTTGAACATGACAATGAGTTCACTGTACTCAAATGGCCTCCATAATCCCCAGATCTCAATCCAATAGAGCACTTTTGTGATGTGGTGGCACAGGAGATTCGCATCATGGTTGTGCAGCCGACAATCTGCAGCAAATGCGTGATGCTATCATGTCAATACGGAGCAAAATCTCTGAGGAATATTTTCAGTACCTTGTTGAATCTATGCCACAAGGGATTAAGGATTGATCTAAGAATTGATGAAGTAGTTTCTGACTCAAAATAGAGTTTAAATTAAAACAGTTTATTACAGTTTCAAATAAAACAGTTTATGAAAAAACAAAACGTCCAAAATCTCAAAATTGACAGGTGCATAAAAAACTGTTTGTGGCTTAAAGGGGACCTATTATGCCCCCTTTTACAAGATGTAAATTAAGTCTCTGATGTCCCTAGAGAGTGTATGTGAAGTTTCAGCTCAATATACCACACGAATAATGTTTAATAACTCTTTGAAGCTGCCCCTTTTACACTTTGATCCTAATTGTGCCATTTTAGTGACTGTCGCTTTAAATTCAAATGAGATTGTGCTCTTTTCAGAAGAGGGTGGAGCTACAAATGCCTGTGTGTCAGTATAGTGTCAGTATAGTGTCAGGGAGAATGTCGATCAATTTGTTTTTATCAAGTGTGATTATAAAAAATACAATTAATAAATCTTCATCATTAGAAGCTGGTTATATTCACAGACTGCTGCCACACAATTGTGTTTAAACCCCTTATAAAAGTGATTTTTCCATAATAGGTCCTCTTTAATAGAACCTTTTAGTCATATTTTAGTGGCTGATCTCATTCAAGGCAAAAGATATGAATATGAAATGATGTGGATTGTTCTTTAGAGCTGCTCAGACTCTCTCAGGAGTGTGTCCTTGAGTGTGTGTGGTGTGATTCAGAAGAGCCTTGAGAAGTTCAGTTCCGCCTGAGGCCTTCAGCATTCAGAGAACACAGATAACGGCGTCATGATCAGCACCATGGACAGCTCCACTACTGCTCTCATATACAGTATGCTGACTTCTGCTCATTTAAACGGCCAGTCAAATTAATATAATGCTTTTTAGATATTAGTATTAGTTTGTTAGTCTTAGAGATTGCGTAATTGCGAAATAAATCAGCAATGGACATCAGCACATCAACTTTTTCATATTTTTTCCCATAAACTTAAAGCACGGGGGTCAAATTCCTCGAAGGCCGCAACCCTGCACAATTTAGTTCCAACCCAGCTCCAACACACTTACCTGTACAGTAGGTTTCAAACAAGCCGATCTATCTCTGAATGGGAGAGTTTTGTTATCAAAATCTAAAGGTTTATCTCGATTACTTTAGATTGCAATGGCTATAGACATTCTAAAACGTATAATTAAAGAAAGAAATAAGTGTATATATAATTTTATTTGTAAAAATAAACTTCTTTACTCACTTTGTAATCCGTTTAATCAAGGTGGGCTAAACGTACTTGACTTTAAAATATCAAACGCTATTTTTAAAATGAAGTGAATACAAAATTATATGCGCTTAAAAAATAAACTATGGTATTACATCCTTAATATTATTTTTGAAAAAGTAGATGGCATTGAATTTCTTCTTAATTGCAATTTTAATATTACTAAGCTTCCTATTAAACTTTCTAATTTTTACAAACAGCATTGTTATCGTGGATTATTATATACAAACAGAAATTTTCCCCTCACAAATGCTTGATTTGGTATAATAGATATATTACACACCAAAATACATCTCTTTTTTTGAATAATTGGTTTAGAAATAATATTTTGCTGGTTTCACAGCTTTTAAATAGTAATGGTCATGTGCTTACCTATTTAGAGTTTCTAGACAAATTTTACTTTTATATACCTGTCAAAGAGTATATGATGGTAATTATTGGTATTCTCTCAGAGCTTAAGAAATTATTAGAAAATGATATAGTTCAAAATACAAATTCAGATTTTAGTCTTAAATTGGAAGGTATAAATGTAAAAGAAAAAAATTTAATAATACTTATCTTAGAATGATTTGCCAGAGATTGTCAGTGTTCCTTCAGCTATTGGTTTTTGGAGATCACAATTTGATCACAACTGGAACGAGACTTTTAAGATTTCCAGACATTTTTTTATAACAAATAAAATTAGATCTGTATCATTTAAAATTGTTCATCATATTTATGCTGTAAAACAGGCAATTGCAATGTTTATAAAGATGTTGATTAAAAATGTGCTTTCTGTAATGATGAAGAAGAGAGTATTGTTCATTTATTTTATGATTGTATTAATACACAATTGTTTTGATGTGATCTTTTCTCCTTGTTAAGCAGAGTACGAATATTGCTTTGGAATTCAAAGAAAATTATGTTTTTTTTATAAGAATACAGTCGACTTCAAAATTTGGTATATTGTTAATTTGCTCATTATATATGGAAATGTTTTTATTCATAAATGTAAATGGGCAGTGAAAAAAAACAAATTTCACTCACTTTAAAATAGAAATAGGTCATTACCTATGTACGATAAAAGAAACAAAAAAATACTAAAGCAAAAAGAGCTGTTAATTATTTTAAAGCCTTAAATTTTGTCTTTGAATAATTGTCTTTTTTTTATTTATATGTTTGTATTTATTTTGATGTCAATATATTGTTATTATTGCCCCTGTATGTTCTGTGTTCTAAAATTGCAATAAAAAAGGTTTCAAACAAGCCTGAAGGACTCAATTAGTCTGATCAGATGTGTTTAATTAGAGTTGAAACTAAACTGTGCAGAGCTGCGGAGTTTGACACCTGTGACTTAAAGAAATAGATCACCCTGAAGATTCTGGGATCATTTACTCGCCCTTAACTTGTTTAAAACCTTATGAGATTCTTCTGTCTGAAGATGTTTTGAGGAAAGTCAGAAACCTGTAACCATTGACTACCATAGTATTTGTTTATCCTACTTTGGAAGTCAATGGATACAAAGTTTCAACATTCTTCAAAATGTCTTATTTTCTTTTCAACAGAAGAAGGATTCTCATAAAGCTTTATGAGCACTTCAGGGTGATGATATTGTCACTTTTGGGAGATCTATTATTATTTTTTAATAACAAAATAAACACTGTTAAATGTAACTTTAGTAAATGTTAATTATAGTTGAACATTTTACTATTGAACAAAACTACGGTTGAGAAATGAGCGTGGGGAAGATCTGAAAAATGCATAAATATCATTTTCTGGCAGCTGTTCATTCTTTTTCCATAATAAACAGTGTCTAACATAATTGAGTACACCCCATTTTGAAAATGAATATTTTAATTAACTTCTTAGTGAACATAGGTCATATATTATCGTTCATTTGAACAAAGCAGATGTATTAAAATAATATTTTAGTCACTGAAACATCTTTAAAATAGAACGATAATACAGCAAAATATTGCAAACAAAATTGTACTACAGTATATAGATTTATATTTTTCTCAAAATATTTTATTTAATATTTTCCTCTAACATATACATTTGGATGTACTAATTTTAGACTGTTAAGTTACTTTTTTAGATTAGCTCCAGATTTGGCTTCAGTACTGACTAATCTGATGTAATATGCACAGATATAATATTGTAGCACTTCCTAAAGAAAATGTTCATTTAAATGAGAGATTTGTGTGGAGGGTTGGACTCATACAGTATATATGCTGAGAACTGTTTAATACTTCAGATTTCATTTCAGGACACCAGAGGGCAGCACTGAAACATCAGTCCATAGTTTTCGGCTTGACTGTCTGTATAGTCTGTATAGAACTACAATTATTTCATAATGACATTAATCTTTTATTCTGACTTGTATGTCCGTTTGACAGCAAATGAGATGAAAGGGGAGTAAGAGAGAGAAATTACCTTTTTTTTAATCATGTGTCATTTTCATCATTATGAATCAGGCTGGTGATTCAGAATGAGCTTCACTGAAATAGGTCATTATGAAAAATGAACAGCGAGGAGTGTGCGTGTGCCACATCAATATGGTAAATAAAAAGATGAGTCATTTTTTATACTGCACAAAGAGGTTTTTTTGTATTCATAATGCTGTCAGATATAAAGAGCTGTGACATTATGAGTAAAGGCTGCATAATTGTGCTTGAAACTAAAGTTTTTTTGTTTTTTTTCCATGTTGTGACATATCGTCATGTTGGAATTATAAAGCTCTATCTAGCTTCTAGTATAAGGTTTTTGACCTTCAAAGTTTTTGCATTCAATATAGCAAGCAATATGTGTGTAATAGTTCTCTTTCAAACATTAACATGACAGAGACCCTAAATGTGCTCTAAATGTAAATTATCAAAATTCTCTTCAACTTGCAAATTGGGGTAAAATAAACAGGGCAAATGCAGATAGAACCTTCTAATTCTGAAAGGTCATTTTCTACTTGGAACTATAAGGTTCCATCTTGCAGATCATTCATTGAAGCATTACAATTCAAGAAAGACAATCTAAAAACATAAAAATTGGTGTTGTCACAATATGTTGATGGTTTAGAAAGTACAATTTTTGTTTTCTATAACATTTATTTAATGTTTTCAATTCAGTTTACCTTTATTTGTATAGTGATTATACAATGTATATTGTGTCAAAGCAGCTTCACATAAAAGGTCACAGTAAATAGGAACAGTGTAGTTCAGTTTGTAGTGTTTAAGTTCAGTTCAGTTCAGCTCAGTTCAGTGTGGTTTAATAATCACTACTGAGAGTCCAAATACTGAAGAGCAAATACTGAAGAGCAAATCCAACGATGCGCAGCTCTACAGATCCCAAACCATGCAAGCCAGTGGCGACAGCGGAGAGGGAAAAAAACTTCACTAATTGGCGAAAATGAAGAAAAAAAAACTTAAGATAAACCAGGCTCAGTTGGGCACGACCATTTTAATTTCTCCGCTGGCCAAACGTCTTGTGCAGAGCTGCAGTCTCAGCGGCGGTGGCTGGAAGCTGGCCTCAACGAAGACTCGTCTGTCCCTGGAGCGTCACAGGAATCAGTCTCATGTTCTCCACTCTTCCATGACCACCACAGTAGCTGCTCAGGATACGGCCTGGTCCAGGATTATGGAAACCTTGGATCATCTCGTCGTTGGTCTTGGATCGAATCAGTGAATCTGCATAGTCTGAGGGCCTCGGGAAGAGTATCCCCAGGTGGAAATGGAGAATAAAGATAATAATTAGCGTAGCTGCTGTTCATAGTGTATATAAACAAGGTGCAGAAACCTGTGTGGAAGCCCGCTAAGTGGTGCACTAAGTGTATGCTTTAGGATGTTTATGGGTGATTATTTTTTCTTGTTCAAATTAAGCATGCAAGGCCGTGCTAAATATTTTGTCCAGTGCAGATGTTGATTTTCAGTAATTAATATGGTAATATTTATTGAATTATACTTTATATGAATTATTGAATTATATTTATTGAATTTTATGTCCCTTTAAGGCTTAATATCAAATTTAAAGCATTTAAAAGAAAACGGACAGTGAGCAAATGAGTTTAATAAACACTTAAAAATTATTAACTGGGGCGACACGGCGGCGCAGTGAGTACCGCGATCACTGATCAGCTGGATCAGTTGGCATTTCCGTGTGGAGTTTGCATGTTCTCCCCATGTTCGTGTGGATTTCCTTCGAGTGCTCCGGTTTCCCCACAAGTCTAAAGACATGCGCTATAGGTGAATTGATTAAACTAAATTGGTAGTGTATGAGTGTGAATGAGGGTGTATGGATGTTTCACAGTGATGGGTTGCAGCTGGAAGGGTATCTGCTGTTGGCGGTTCATTCCGCTGTGGCGACCACTGATTAATAAAGGGACTAAGTCGAAAAGAAAATGATTGAATGAATGAATGCTTATGTTGAACCTCTCTTCATTTGCATTGATTCTAACCTTTTTTTAATTGATTCATGCACAACAAACTGGGTTCTTTACTTTTTTGTATTCCTTTATATTTATTTACAGCTTTTTAAAATTTTACAACAGAACATTTTACATGAAATAATTGAAAAATACAATAATAATATTAATAATAAATAAATAAGAGACAATATTTGAGGGTTTACGTTGTACCGGGTTCAATGCATTCAACAGTTGTTAACATTGCAGTATCAATCTATGTGGCAGCCACATGGCATCATTGTCAAATTCTTAAAAAATATAACTTGTTACGTTTTAATGTTTTTAAAGTTTAAATTTTTTCTGTATTTATTTTTTTGAAGATTTATTTCTGGCCTTTTTGCCTTTATTAGATAGGACAGTATGAGATAGGAAGCGAAGTTGGAGAGAGAGAGGGGAGGGGGTTGTAGGGTTGGTAAATGTCCTCGAGCTGAGATTTGAACTCGAGATGCCCTGACGTGCTACAGCACCATATGTCGGCGCGCTAACCACTAGACTATTGCGCCGACAAACCATGTTTACATGTTTGTGAGTGGATGCATAAATTTAGCAATGATGGGGCAAAGACTAGAGTAAGTGGCAGTAAGTGGGAATTGTAAAGTCCACAGATGCAGAACCACTATGGGTCAGTCATCCTTTTTAGTAAAAGGTTCACATCTATGGAATGCCATGCCTGTTCATTTAAAGTTACAATCAGAACTCCCTGTTTTTTTCTGTAAAGCTGAAAAAATGGTTGAAATCTTTACAGCAATGTGAACATTAAGTATTATTCTTTTAGGTTGATCAGGTTTTCATTTCTCTTTAGTAAGCTGTGTTTGTGTCTCGTCTCTGTATATACTGTACATGTTTGTTGTATTGAGTTTTTTGTTTGTTTTGTTTATTTCTTTTTTCTAGCCTAACCAGGGATGAGGGCTGCAAATTAGCTTCATGCTATTTGCCCTATGTATGTGACTTTGGCTGTCTTTGTATAACAATGTCAGGTGTATTGTCCCAGTTAAACAAACAAATTTAAAATAAAGTTTTAGTTTTTAAGTTTCCAATGTTTTAGAAATAAGTCCTTTTTAAGTCTCAAAATAAATGTCAACTCTTCCATATTGCTTACTTCCTTCACAATTTCCATCCAATCACAAATAAAGAGGCTGTCGTACTTATACCAGTAAACTGTGTTCTTTCCACCAATCAGAATGCAAAGCTTGCCAAAAGATATTTGGCTCCACCCACTCACATAAAGCACTGCAAATGAAATAATTAACCTTCAAAATTGTGTGTGTGTGTGTGTGTGTGTGTGTATGTGTGTTAGAAAGTGGCAACTGATCAGAATTAAACGTGTTTTCATTTGTTGTGGTTGACATCTAATAAAAACAGATATACGTGTGAAAACTTGGCACCTTTTTGGTACTTTATGCAAAAAAAGTAACTTTTTATATAGGATTTTCTCTATTACACAGTAGGCATGGGACGATAACCGTTTTCAAGGTATACCGCGGTTTGGAAAAGTCAAGGTTTTAAAACCACCAAAATTTTCTGTAATACCGTTCCTAAGGTATGTAAGTTTTTTTTGGTTTGTTTTTTTGGACAACAGTCCAAATCTCCAATCTCCAGCAGAAAAGATATCCAGAGATGCCGTTTTAAATCTGTGTTGTTAAAACTAACCAAGACAGCAGAAGTCAATGTTTCATTTTCATTTTTAGACAGTTTACTGCTCCAAAATGTTTTAAATCTTATGTTCAAAAGGGGAAAAACGTGTTGTTTTTACCCTGACATTGAAAAAGACATATTTTAAGGAGCAGTAATCTCAATACCGTTAAGTGGGGATTTTTATTTTTTATTTTTTTTATCCAAGGTTATCACACCATCAGAATCTGTCTATGCCTATTACACAGCCAGGTATGATAAAAATATAAAGAAGAATACAAAGAATAAACATATTCTGCATTTTTTTTTCATTTTCACACCTGAGTTTAAGGCTAAACCAACATTATGGACATTATGGAGAAAATCTATAAAATCTCTGTTAGAGAGAAACAATAAAAAACAATGGAACTATTATATTTAGATAACGAAATGCTTTTATTTGGATCACCAAAAATTGTAACCAAATTAAGTTCAATAACTTTCTAACGAATCATTCTATAACTTTAAATTGTAATCCAAAGAGATTTTTAGGCTTCTCATTAAAAAAAACAAAAAACCAGTCATTAAAATTAATAGATAGAAATAGAAAAAAATACTATGCAATGGCTGTTTTTTCCACCATTCTTCAAAATACCTTCCTTTGTGTTCAACAGAAGAAAAACTAAAGTTTAGAAGCACTTGAGTGTGAGTAAATGATGACAAAGCGTAATCTTGGGTGTTTGCATCCAGTTTATTCAATTAAAGTCATTCACCTCATTATCAGTACCTGTCACTAGTGATGTGCCCCAGGGTTCAGTTCTGGGTCCCCTGCTTCTTATCATCTACCTTCTCCCTCTGGGTTATATTTTTCACAAACACCAGATCCATTTTCACTGTTATGCAGATGACACCCAGCTCTATCTAGTAACCAAGCCCAACTCCAAACTCCCATCATCATCCATTACCAGCTGATTCACACTCATTCACACACATACGCTACGGACAATTTATCCTACCCAATTCACCTGTACCACATGTTTTTGGACTTGTAGGGGAAACCTGAGCACCCAGAGGAAACCCATGTCAACACAGGGAGAACATGCAAACTCCACACAGAAACGCCAACTGATCCAACCCGAGGCTCGAACCAGCGACCTTCTTGCTGTGGGGCGAATGTGCTACCCACTGCGCACGTTTTTATTATTATTATTATTATTACGTTTTTTTATTATTATTATTATTATTATTATTATTATTATTGTGAATATCCCAAAAAGAACATAAAAACTCATGGATGTAAACATGTTAATGTGAGTTGCCATGCAAATGCACAAGTACATGAAGCTCAGTGCAGTGCCAAACGCCTACAATTGATGACTCTCTGACCCTCTATTGATTGAATCTGTGGTTGTCAGTGTGACAGTGCTCCAGGCTGAAACTAGCACACAGATACACTCATACAAGAGTTCTGGTGCTTTAGAAAAGCACAGTTGAAGTCAGACTCATTAGCCCTCCTGTATATTTTTCTCCCAGTTTCTGTTTAAAATAAGGGAGATTTTTTTTTCAACACATTTCTAAGCACAATAGTTTTGATAACTCCCCTCGGGACGGGAGCTAAGGAGAACACGGGGAAGGTCACCTGATTGAAAACAAAACACACAAGGAAGACTGGGTTGTGACATACACACTATAAATCATTTAGTAAGCATTAGCAAAAAGTGAATTCATTATCTGTTTAGCATTAACTCTACATTAATAGACATTAGTAAGCAGTTTATAACTGCAGCTACACATGCTCTATTCTTGACTGATAAGCACATTTATAATCTGCTTAATGATTGTACTTCATATCTTGTTAATGATTTATTTTTCATTACTAAATTAGGTATTTCATTATTTACAAACCAGTTAATTAAGAATAGTTGGTGTTTTTTATGATCATTCAGAATGAGTTAGTAAATGCTTAATAAACTATTCAAATAAACATTTATAATTCTTATTATTCAGGCGCAAATTAATAGTTAATTTGTATGTTAATAATTGCTTTATAACTCAACTTCATCCAGTTTTGTGACCTAATCTAAAGTGAGGAGTATTTATGCTTTATAAATCCCTTATAGATGACCATTAAACGACATTATTTATTTCTATTCGTTTGAAGATACACAAATGAAACCGTATCAAATAATAAAAATCTTTGCAATCTAAATGAAAACAAAATGACTGTACAGTTTAGACATTGCATCCTATTATATTGTTAAATTATTTTATTGTTGTTGTTTTATCCAATGTGATGTTATATTTTGACCCTCCTGTTATTCAGCATTGTTTAAAACTTTACAGTAATTTAACTTTTTAAATAAGATTGCAAAGAGTATTGTTCATGTGACACCAAGCCTTTAATTGTCATTTATAAGGGATTTATAATGCATAAATAGTCCTCATTTTAGATTAGGTCACAAAACTGCATGAAGTTGAGTTAAAAGAATTATTAATATACATAGTAACCATTACTATACGCCTGAATAATAAGAATTATAAACGCTAATTTCAATAGTTTATTAATCATTTATTAACTCATTCTGAATGATCCTAAAAACCTTCAACTACTCTTAAATACAAATGGTTTGTAAATAATGCAAATACAGAATGAAAAATCAACCACACTGAAAAAAAATATTTAAAGATGATTCCTTGGATTTAATCAATTTTTTTTTACGTTAAGTGGTTGTAAACAATTTAATTAGGCTGAATTTAAACAAACAAATTTAGTTGAACATTGCTCAATTTAATTTGTTTGTTTAAATTCAACACAATTAAATTGTTGGCAAGTTTTGCATGCAACACTTTTTTCAGTGCAGTCACAAAGTATGAAAACACATAATTAAGCACGTTATAAATGTGGTTATAAGTCAATAATAGAGTGTTTGTAGCTGCAGTTATAAACTGCTTACTAACGTTTATTAATGTAGAATTAATGCTTAACAAATAATTAATAGATGCTAATGCTTAATAATGATTGATAGTGTGTAGTTATTATAAGTGTTACCAAGTATTCTTATATACGTGGCATTTAAAGGCTTAACTAGGTTCATTATGCAAATCATTGTATAATGATGGTTTGTTCAAATTAGCCAGAGATCAGTTATCAAGAATTAAAGGGATCTGCCAAATCATCTTAGATCATTTAAGCGAGGTACGAAGAACGGACCCCTGGTTTTGTCCATATTTTACCCAAAGTTGGGGTAAAACAACAAACTTTTTTTTTAAATGTACATGTTTAATGGTTATTTTTTTATATTAACTAGATGTATCCTTACATGGGGGGGCATATATGGGGTGCTTGGCCCAGGGTGCTAATCAAAACTAGAACCGCCACTGATGATTGGATGTAGTACAGTAGGCATTTCATTCAGAAGACTGGTTTCTGGAGAGTTATAACAACCTTACAGACACCTCTTCCCCACAATTTCTGTTTGTTATCATAGCACTGACAGCTGGAGGGGTGTGGTTAAGTATGTTAGCCACTCCCAATGCCTCAGACAGCCTTAATCTGAGAATTTATCTGAAAGCAAACAGCAAGTGTATTTTTAGATTTCAGTTAAAGATTACAAGGACAAACAATTAAATATTTCTTAATGACATGCACGGATGAATTGTTCACCACAAAACTAGCAATGTGAGCTAACAAAATCAGTATGCTTAGTTGTGTACTTTACATGTGTACTTTAATGATAAACTTCATCGTGATCATTTTTTTTTTCGAGTGTATCATCCCAATCCAACATTGCAGATTCGCACATTGCAGCTATCGATGCTGAACCGATATATATTCTGCAGCTTTAGATGTCACTGATCCTCACTGATACTGTCATCTGGAAGCTGTGCTGTCTCGCTGTTATGTCATTTTCCCGTTTTTCACTTCATGAATGTCTGACGCTCCCCCCAAAGGCAAATGCTATCTCTCTCGCATTAGGCTTTACATCGCTGGTGGCTGACTTTGAATTTCAACATTCAATTTCACAGCATTTTAAGGTTGTGGATGCTTTAGACACATCGGCCCATGAGGGATACTGTATATGATTATGTTGTCTGATCCAATCCTAATTCAGACGTTGACTTCCTGGAGGCTTTAGTATTAACTTTATTCTGCAGAGTGGAATTATTGAAGACACCCTTCCTCTATTCCCACCCTACTCTAAACTAACAAATAGCAGGGATTTGAGTGGTTGTAAAAAGATGGTAAAAAGGCTACTGAGTAATTTCAAGAAATATCAACCTTGCCATTGTTGCAGTGGCCAGCTAGAGGAGTGCTGTGCAGGTACACCTCATTCCTATTGACAATCTGTCAATAGAGGCCAATGTCTTAAGCCTCCTTTGTAGAGCAACTGACCCCCATGAGGAAAGTCACCGGTTCGATGTTAGTACTTTAAAACATTGGTGTATAACACTATAGGTAATAAAATGCAGTAGATTATGGTAAAGTTGTGAAATTTCCTTTACAGTGCTGTATTTTTAACAAAATTTCTGACATATACAGCTGGTAGTTTTATTTTTCAGGGTTTTCCGTGGGGTCTTAAAAAGTCTAAAATGTAAACATATCGAAATTTTAGGCCTTAAAAAAGCCTTAAATTCGCTGTTCTAGGTCTTAAATATTTCTGCACAGGTCTTATTTTTCCGTTGTACATGTAAAGCTACATGTAATGCTCATTTAAATTATTTTTGGTTGTTGTTGCTTTGTTTTCGTTGCGTTGTAGTTCTTTATTTCACTAGTTCTAATGTAATTTGTGGTGTTACAACTACAAATGAGACCAACATGCAATAGCCAATCAGCTTTCTGTTATTATACTCAGTGCGCACGGCGAATTTGGCGTCATCGCTGTGTTTGCGGAGGTTCGCTTTGGGTGCGAGTGACATGATTTTGGCTGGCGAAGCGCACTTTTCTTTTTTGAGACTTGAGCGAACAGTTATCGCGACGCCGCGTTTGATTTGAGTTGAATATGAAACACTTTGAGAGATTTTGTCTGAAACCGGTATGACTGTACACACATCTTCATGATCTCTCCATGCTTGATCATAAGGAGAAACCAGATGACCAATTAATTCTTCGCTAGAAATTGCAGACGGAAATGGGAAAGGAGGAAAGTTTTTGGAAAACCTGAGGGATACGTTCCTTAAAAACAAAAAGACAGGGCCATGGCAAAAGTGGAGACCCAGGTGGTTTTAATATTACAGAATATGTTTTTCCACCAGTCAAGGTTTTACACTGATGTATATATTACAATTTACAATTACAATTTACAAGTTACAAGCTAAAATGTAGTAACAAAATTATATCCTTGATAACTGGTAAGGAATAATTGAACCTGTCGGTTTACAATATACTGATGCCCAATTTCTAGGCTTTATTGGTGATAATGGTCAGGAATGTTGGACCATAATTGTCTTTTTAGCATATAGGCTAAGTAGAGGACAGAAACTAATGTGTGCTTTGTGAAGTGGAAAAAAAAAGCATCAGTATTTTAATAAGTGTACTTTTTTTGCTTTTATTCTTGCCATAATAAAAAATATAATTGTAGAGCAACCTATGGCATGTTGTCATTAATATTTTATTAAACTTTAATAGGTAGAACTGTCCTAGATATAAACAAAAGCAAGTGATGCAACAAAGTTTGATTTAAAAAGAAACCTGAATGGTTATAAAAATCTTTATAATCATCATAATAAATTATTTAAAAAAAATTTTTAAAACGTCTTAAAAATCTTGAATGATATTAATGATATGACGTAGTTCCGGAAACTTTATACTTCTGTTTATCCGTCTGACTTCACGGTGGGTTTCTTTTGAAACGCCCCCTGTCATTTTAAAGAATATTACAATGGCGAACGCATCAAGTAAAAGCCTCGTCCGTTTCGTGAGGTGCGCATGCAGTCAGCGGAGGTGCGCGATGTGGCACCAGGCAAAGTATAAATCAGCCTTAAGATGTTTGTTTGCTTGTTTTTTTTTCCTGTAGCTCATTGGTGCATCTAACCTGTCTTTACTACTGTTCAATTTGAATATTTTTATTCTACCTCTAGTTTTGTGATTTAGCATTTTCTCTTTATGTTATACGTGTTTTTGATATTGTGATATAGGTCTAAATGTAATACTAATGGTCTCAAAAAGGTCTTTAAAAAGTCTTAAATTTGACAATAATATCTGCAGAAACTCTGTTTTCTAACAGTTTTTTTCTAGCATTTGATGTCAGTCTTGCTTCTTCATAATGAGTTGCTAGATGCCTTCCTCATTTCTGTTTCACTTTCGATAAAAACATCTGCCAAATGACTAAACATAAATGTAAATACTTTGATAGGATCCATATTGTTAATGTGGGATGAGATTATTGCAAATGTCACCCACTTTGATTGTCTCGGGAATTCAAAAGTATTGACTCTGTAATAGACACTGCAATTTAAATGCAATTAGAAAGACACTTTTAAATATTTATATTTATATTTATATCTTTTTTTTATTATGTATCAGCAAATGTTTTCCAAGTTATGATAAAGGCAATATTTTTAACAAATGACCAGCAGAATAGGATCAGAGTTTAGAAAATAAACTTTTGGAAATCCAGCCAGAGGAAGAAATTCTAACTTTTTTTTAACTCAAGACATGATGAGATTGTTTACAGAAAACTCACACGTGAACATTTACTCAAAGGAAAAGAATCCCCAAAATGTTAATATTTGCAACAAAAAGCCAACTGTGAAACATATACATGTGGGCATGCCCTGTATCAGACGTTGTTTTTTATCTGGAAAGACTTTAAATGAAATATTTCGAAATGTGAATCCCAAAAGTAAACCTTAAAAAGTTTTTAGTTCTCGTTCTTTTTATCTTATATATATTATTAAGTATTTTACTGTATGTATTATTTGTTGATGTTGATGACTTTTTTTGGTCACACTTTATTTTGATGGTCCGTTTGTTGAATTTAAGTTACATTGCATCTACATGCCAACTAATTCTCAATAGATTATAAGTAGACTGATGGGTTACGGATGGGGTTAGTGTAAGTTGACATGTTCTTGCAAAGTTTCCTATAGTCAGTTAAATGTCTGTTGAAGGAGCAGTACCAACAGATATTAAGCAGACAGTCTACTAATACTCAAATGGACCATCAAAATAAAGTGTTACCCTTTTTTATTGTTAAAATATCTTTATAATTATAGAAAAGTAATATTTATTACCTGATCTGGTTTTTTTTGTTTTGTTTTGTTTTTTGCCATGACGTAAACCAGAGAAGCTGATATGGCAAAAAACTCAAAAATATATCTATTCCCAAGAAATGCTTAACAGTGCAAGGCAATTTTTCCTCAGTATTTCCTATCATGTTTTTCTTCTGGACAAAGTCTTATTTATTAAAGTTTAACTGGAATAACAGCAGTTTTACAACGTTTAATGTCAATATTAGGAGATTGGCTACAGAACAAACACTGTTGTCCAATGAGTTGCCTAATTAACCTCAATTGCACAGTTAACCTAATTAACCTACATAGTTAGGCCTTTATAATAGCATTTTAAGCTGAGTACTAGTATCTTCCGAAAATAACTAGTAAATTATTATATACTGTCTTCATGAAAAAAACTAAATAAACACTACTTATTAAAAATTAGTTGAAAAAAAAACTAATGAAGTTATGAAATCAAAATAATATCCCTGTATTCTTTTTCTTTTATAATGTAATATACAATTTAGATCCAAATTAGAGAACAGTATTTCTTATTTTATTGTAATATATTTAAAATTAATAATACACTAAAAACAATGATGAATTATTATTATTTTTATTTATTATTATGTTTATCACTTATGCAATATTTATTGAATTTCATCAAAATTTATGCTTAAAAACCTGCTCTTTTATATAAATAATAACTCAAGAACGATAATGCATCATTTGCAACTCTAACCACTTGTTAACACTACTTTAACCATACCTGTACTTTACAACTAGGTTGCTGTTGGTGGTGTTATTTAGGGGCACTCAATCTGTAGTTTGTGAGAGTTAATTCAACAGTAAAGAGAAGGGGACACTATACTGTCAGTGAGCGCCATCTTTCAGATGAGACATTAAACTGAAGTCCTGATTCTCTGTGGTCATTACAAAAAAAGCCCATGGCACTTCTGGTAAAGAGTAGGGGTGTATCTCCAGTATCTTGGCCAAATTCCCCTCTATTGGCCCTTATCCTTCATGGCCTCCCAATCATACCCATCCACTGAATTGACTGTGTCACTGTCTCTCCACTCCACCTATAGCTGGTGTGTGGTGAGCGCACTGGCATCGTTGTTCTGTGGTTGCCGCCATATCATCCATGTGAATGCTGCACACTGGGGGTGGTGTGGAGAGAGTCCCCTCATGATTGTGAAGCGCTTTGGGTGTATAGCCATACACGATAAATGTGCTATATAAATACACATTACATGACATTATATTACTTTACATTTTAAAGAATGCTTTATGCTGTTATTTGTGGCACCAAAGCTACTAACTAGCTAACTGTGGAAAAAGTGCGGTGGTGGACAGTATTGAGGACCAGTACTTTTTATGGTAAGTAATGTGTTACGCTACTTTTGAGTTACTTTTGTGTTAGGCTTGATCTCTTTCAGAACTTGTTTTTATTTTTATTTCTTTTTTTAATAGAGGGACCCTGTGGGTAACAGCAACACTGTATATCCTACACCTTCATTTACCTTTAAAAAACATTTCCAAATCTTATAATTTAGGATATGTTATCTGAAAACCTCCTGACCCCAGAGCTACACATGCCATATACAGACTAATGAAGGTTTTAAAGCAATGGGATTGCTACTTTTGTACCGTTTTGTCTCAAGTAAAATCACTTTTCATTTGAGACTATAATCCCCTTTTCCTTTTCTCTAATGCGTTTAAAATCATAAACACCACTGCGGGATTCATTGACTAACTTAATTTTAATTGAGCTATTTATTTTTCAAAAGCTAATTAATTAAACTAAAAAGTAACTCATATTATCTAAATATGATCACTTAATTTTTAAAAGTAATGCGTTACTTTACTCGTTACCTAGAAAAGTAATATATTATTACGTAACACACATTACTTGTAATGCATTACCCCCAACACTGGTGCTGGAGTCTCAATCGAGTCTTACTTACTTGCTTTATATCCAGGGCCGTTTATGTCCAAGTTGATATTTAGCTGCACCATGTTGGTGTTTCGTAACATCTAATTTTTTGCGAGGTGGGTTGTTATCCCAACACTCAACCCCCAACCACACCACGGACAATTTGGCTTACCCAACTCACCTATATCACATTTCTTTGGACTTGTGGGGGAAACCGGAGCACCCGGAGGAAACCCACGCCAACACGGGGAGAACATACAAACTCCACAGAAATGCCATCTGACCCAGCTGAGGCTCGAACCAGCGACCTTCTTGCTGTGAGGCGATTGCGCAACCCACTGTGCCACAGTGTTGCAATTTATTTTTAAAAGCAAATCAATTAAAATAGAAAGTAACTCGTATTACATTTTTAAAAAAGTAACTCAAATATATCGCTTAATTTTTAAAAGTAATGCGTTACTTTACTCGTTACCTAGAAAAGTAATATATTATTATGTAACACACATTACTTGTAATGCATTACCCCCAACACTGGTGCTGGAGTCTCAATCGAGTCGTACTTACTTACTTTATGTCCAGGGCCATTTATGTCAAAGTTGATATTTAGCCGCACCATGTTGGTGTTTCGTAACTTCTCATTTTTGGCGAGGTGGGTCGTTATCCCAACACTCAACCCCAACCTGTAGGACCAGGACATACACTCATACACCACGGACAATTTGGCTTACCCAACTCACCTATATCACATTTCTTTGGACTTGTGGGGGAAACCGGAGCACCCGGAGGAAACCCACGCCAACACGGGGAGAAAGCAAACTCCACACAGAAATGCCAACTGACCCAGCTGAGGCTCGAACCAGCGACCTTCTTGCTGTGAGGCGATTGCGCAACCCTCTGTGCCACCGTGCTGCAATTTTATTTTAAAAGCAAATTAATTAAACTACAAAGTAACTCTTATTACATTTTTTGAACAGTAATTCAAATATTCTTATTTTAAAAGTAATGTGTTACTTTACTCGCTACTTAGAAAGGAATATTATTTCGTAACTCGCGTTACTTCTAATACGTTACCCCCAACACTGGTGCTCAAGCTGTGCACAGGGGGGTGGCCCGGTGTCTAGAGCCACTGCCCCTTTGCCTTCATTGGCTGAGGTGCCCCTTTTACTTGATCGCTCCCCCGACCAACCCCCTCCCCCCCTGCTCTTCACTTTGCGACCCCCCCCCCTCCCTTCATTTTGCGATCGCCACCCCCCCCTCCTCTCTTCTCTTCACTTTGCGATCACCCAATCCACCCCCCCTCCCTTCTATTTGCGATTTCCCCCCCCTCTTCATTTTGACACCCCCCCGGCTCTTGACTTTGCGATCACCCATCCACCCCAATCCCCGCCTTTGCGTTCGCGTTGAGCACCTGCCCCTGTAAGAGTCTGTGCACGGGCCTGCTGGTGCTGGAGTCATTTATTATCAGTTTCTAAGCATTTCAGCACACTACATACGCTTCAGACTGCTCCAGAAGCATAACATTTCAGCATCTGATCAAACCTGATTGCAACAAGATCGCATTGTTTTGCATATGCCTGAAATTGCATGTCTGAGATTGCATCTGAGTCTGCAGCCAGATACTTTTGGGATTTTGTACATGTAAGGAAAATTTGTCAGGATGTATGTTTCAAAGCAGTTATTTCTCCCCAATCCTAAAGAGAAAGCAAGTCGGTCCACCCTCTGTGAAGTTCCTGTGATCTTCTAATGGGATGCTCCTCTTTTGTGCATAATTAGTGGTTTGTTAATTACCTGCTATCTATGTGATTTCAGCAGGTTTGTCCGCCTTCTAAACAGCACACAGGGAACAAAGTGTGATCTTCTGTTTATCCTAATATGCTAATGCTGAAAATAAGATCAAGCCATAACGCCTGAAGTCAGTTACACTTCCTTTATTTGCACAGTGGAAATGTCAACTTGAGCAACATCTGAAGAGAAAGTCTTGGTTAGAGGCAAAAATAAGCAAATTCGTCACTGAACGGCTTCTCCAGTCAAATGTGACTCCTGCGACACCAGTTTTGAGTTCACTGAGGGACTGCTGACCTCAAGCGCCAATCTGTGAACGTCATATCATCTTCTTGAGAGCAGAACATGTTTGTTTTTGTTTTTTCATAGAGTAATGCTCTTAAACAAAGCAGGGAGATTTTTAGAGGGGAAAATCCTCTTTGAGTGTTGAGTTGAAGTTTTGCTTCAGGATTTTGGAGTTTCCTTCAGTGTAGAAGTAGCAGCTCTGCACAAAATGTATCACATGCTACCATGACAGACTGCTATTTTTAGTGTGCTCACAATGTTGTCTTGCTGATCTTTAATATAAAGTCAAGCTCACTGTAAACTTACACCTCCACTGCTCACCATCTGAAACTGTAGAGGAGACAGAATATACTATCTATCTATCTATCTATCTATCTATCTATCTATCTATCTATCTATCTATCTCTATCTATAAACTGTTTCTATCTATCTATCTGTCTATCTGTCTATCTGTCTATCTGTCTGTCTGTCTGTCTGTCTGTCTGTCCATTTTAAAAAGGTACCACCAGGAAGAATTTTAATTATTTATCAAAAATTAAACTGAAAACCTTTAAACTTTTTTTATTGTATTACGAATTTGTTTTTATCATGTAATATTTTATATATCCATTTTGCCACGAAATAGCCATAAGTTGCTGATGTGGCAATAAATAAAAATAAATAAATATACCCAGTTGTCCAACTATCTATTTATCTGTCTATCATCCATCTGTCTGTCCATCTATTTGTCCATCCATCCATCCAACCATCCATCTGTCCATTCATCCATCCATCCATCCATCCATCCATTTATCTATTTATCTGTCTATCCATCCATCTATTTATGTCTATCCATCAATCCATCTGTCCATCTATTTGTCCATCCATCCATCCATTCATCCATCCATCTGTCCATCAATCTGTCTATCCATCCATCTGTTTATGTCTATCCATCCATCCAGCCATACATCTGTCCATCTATTTATGTCCATCCATCCATCCATCTATTTATCTGTCTATCTATTCATTTATGTCTATCCATCCATCCATCCATCCATCCATCCATCCATCCATCCATCCATCCATCCATCCCTCTGTCCATCTATTTATGTCCATCCATGCATCCATCCATCTATCTATCTATTTATCTGTCTATCCATCTGTCCTTCTATTTATGTCTATCCATCCATCTATTTATATCTATCTATCCATCCATCTGTCCATCTATTTATGTCCATCCATCCATCCGTCCATCCATCTGTCCATCTATTTATGTGCATCCATCCATCCATCCATCCATCCATCCATCCATCCATCCATCCATCCATCTATCTATTTATCTGTCTATCCATCCATCTATTTATGTCTACCTATCAATCCATCTGTCTATCTATTTGTCTATCCATCCATCCATCCATCCATCTATTTATGTCCATCCATCCATCCATCCATCCATCCATCCATCTATGTCCATCTATCCATCCATCCATCTATTTATCTATGTCTATCCATCCATCCATCCATCTGTCCATCTATTTATGTCCATCCATGCATCCATCCATCCATCTATCTATTTATCTGTCTATCCATCTGTCCATCTATATATGTCCATCCAGCCATCATCCATCCATCCATCCATCCATCCATCCATCGTTCCATCCATCCATCCATCCATCCATCTATTTATCTGTCTATCCATCCATTTATGTCTATCCAACCATCCATCCATCTATCTGTCCATCTATTTATGCCCGTCTGTCCGTCGTCTATTAATCTGTCTATCCTTTGGTCTGCCCATCCATTCATCCATCCATTCATGTGTCTCTCGTCATCTATCCGTCCGTCTCTGTCTGTCTGTCCATTCATCCATCCACCTATTCATCCCTCTGTCCATCCGTCTGTCTATCTGTCAATTCATCAATCCATCCGCCTGTCTCTCCTCATCTGTCAGTCCGTCTCTCTGTCTGTCTGTCCATCAAGTTGTCCAACTGTCCAGCTGTCTATCCATCAGTCCATCCGTCCATCCATCCAGTTATCCAACTGTCCATCTGTCTGTCCATTTGTCAAGCATCTCTATAGAGCCTATATATTTAAAATGTATTTTATATTGCATTTCTGTCATCATGTCATTACTGAACTACATGACTTTTTCCATGGAACACAAACGCAGTTGTTCATTCTCAAGATTTTGCAGTTGACGTCAATCTCATGATGCTGTTGATGAACATAAAATGGCCATATCTGAATATAGGAATGAGATGATGTCTGCCCACATTCACATGCAGGAAAATTATGCCTCAAAATCTGCTAAACTTCTCCTTTTGTGTTCCTTGAAATAAAGTATGTCATTAACATGAGGGTGAGTGAATAATAAATCTATAAGCAGCTGTTGTGTCTTTTAAGATCCTCTTTGGATCTTTGCTCTCCAGTTGAGAGCTTCTCAAGGAATTTCTCATGAATCTTTGTGTCTTTTATTTTCAACACTGATGGCATTCAATTCAATTCAATTCAATCACCTTTATTTGTATAGCGCTTATACAATGTAGATTGTGTCAAAGCAGCTTCACATAAAGGGTCACAGTAAATAGGAACAGTGTAGTTCAGTTTGTAGTGTTTAAGTTCAGTTCAGTTTAACTCAGTTCAGTGTGGTTTAATAATCACTACTGAGAGTCCAAATACTGAAGAGCAAATCCAACGATGCGCAGCTCTACAGTTCCCGAACCATGCAAGCCAGTGGCGACAGTGGAGAGGGAAAAAAACTTCACTAAAGGCGGAAGTGAAGAAAAAAAACCTTGAGAGAGACCAGGCTCAGTTGGGCACGACCATTTTAATTTCTCCCTGGCCAAACGTCTTGTGCAGAGCTGCAGTCTCAGTGGCGGCGGCTGGAAGCTGGCCTCAGCGAAGACTCGTCTGTCTCTGGAGCGTCACAGGAATCAGTCTCATGTTCTCACTTCTCCATGACCATCACAGCAGCTGCTCAGGATACGGCCTGGTCCAGGATTATGGAAACCTTGGGATCATCTCGTCGTTGGTCTTGGATCGAATCAGTGACTCTGCATAGTCTGAGGGCCTTGGGAAGAGTATCCCCAGGTGGAAATGGAGAATAAAGAAAATAATTAGCGTAGCTGCTGTTCATAGTGTATATAAACAAGACGCATAACCTGTGTGGAAGCCCGCTAAGTGGTGCACTGAGTGTATGCTTTACTAAACAGATAGGTCTTTAATCTAGGCATGTGGTCTGCATCTTAACGTTACATACTTCAGATGCTACATAATGCGTGTATGTGTTGCATGTGTGTGCGTGCCTCTGCTATAGCTACATTATAAAGGGCTCAGCTGAATATGTCATTGTATTCCCCAGATGCTTGAAACTCTTTGAAATGGTGCCAGCTTATTTCTGTCTCGCCTGAAGAATCAGTTCCCTCACTACACTAATAAACCAGGTCCATACCAGAGCTGCGAGCACCATTTAGTGCAGTGTTTCCCAACCTTATTCCTGAAGGCACACCGATAGTACACATTTTCAACCTCTCCCTAATCAAACACACCTGAATCAACTCATAAGAACATAAGAAGAGACTCCAAAACCTGAAGTTAATGGGTCAGATGAGGGAGAAATCAAAAATCTGCACTGTTGGTGTGCCTGCAGCAACAGGGTTGGGAAACACTGAGGCATGTGAAGATGTTTTATTCAATTCAGGAGTGTGGAGTAAGCGCTTGTGTACGGTGAATTCAGCACCACGCTGCTTCTGAGAGACAGAGATTGTAATGTGTTCTGAAGAGCCTGTGCTGTTTATGAGAGAGCTCTGTCTTTGATGGCTGAGATCTGAAAAGAAAGGACTATCAAGAGCACTACAAACATCATTTCCCTAATCAGTATTTTTGTCTTGTTTTTCAGCAAAACATTGCACTTTCTTATATTTTTCAATTTCAATTTAAGGATTAATTTAATTAAATAGGCTTAAAATCAGCTTAGTTGGTTTAAATCCAATATTGATTTATCAGTCTGTCAGGACCAATAATGCGACAATGTTTTGACAAAAACAATTATTCTGAAATATAAACATGTAAAATGGATGGCAATTTGGCTCAGTGGTTAGCACTGTTGCCTTACAGCAAGAAGGTCGCTGGTTCGAGTCCTGACTGGGCCAGTTGGAATTCTGTGTGGAGTTTGCATGTTCCCCTCTGGGTGCTCCAGTTTCCCCACAGTCCAAAAACATGCGCTATAGGGGTATTGGGTATGCTAAATTATCCGTAGTGAATGTGTGTGAGTGAGGGTGAATGGGTGTTTCCCAGTGATGGGTATATATTTATTTATAACATAACATGCTTACTTTTTTCTCTATTAAAGGTATTTGCTTAAATACATTTGTCATTTAAAATATTTGTTTATATTACTATTGTTTTATGTATTGATGTTGCATGTAATTTTATTATATATTTTTTCTTTATTTCTTTTATATAAATATTAGATAATAATGTAAAAATACAAATTTATCATAGTCATTTTTATATACAAAGAAAGCATATTAAATCTCTGTTTTTTGGCAATAAAATATGAAAATATTGGTGAACAAAGGTTCAATCATCATGTTTATTTAAAAGTTATATATATATATATATATATATATATATATATATATATATATATATATATATATATATAATATATATATATATATATATATATATAAAATATATATATAAAATATATATATTAGGGTGTAACAGATCACGGTTTGGTTTTGATGTGTTCGATGTTTTCGATACAGCAAGAAAAGAAAAAAGCCAGAGGATTTCTCAGATTTAAATTTTTTTATGTATTAACACTAACATCATAAAAGTATGATCTAGTTTTTTATTTATTTTTTACTTTAAACAGTGATAGCGCTATACATCCGGGGTTTCTGCTTAGCAGCAAATTAAACAAATCCTTCCTTATACTCAAAACCAAAAGCTTCCTATAAAAAATAAATATAATATTGTAGTAGTTAAACAAATAAAAAGAAAAGAACAATTTAGTTTTTATATGGAACTCAGTTTTAATCTATTTTGAAATATTTTTTTATTTTCAGAAAGATGAGTGTCCACCTTTTCTTCAGACAGCACAGATCTGCTTGATTTGACTGTCACCTGCCATTTTAGTGGATCTGAAAGCAGGAATTATCTGACTGAAATGGGCTTATGAAGGAATAATGTAACGGGGCTCTATTACATTTAACCTGAAATTTCCACTACCGATTAAGATCTCTCATATGCGCAGCTATAAATACACGGATCGCCTCGGTGATTTGTTTTGCCCTGTTCGAATCTGTAGGAATTGCCTGTCTGAATGCTGTTCTGTTCCAGTTCCAGTTACTGATTCCGTGATGTCAGTGTAAATGAGTTGAGATATATATATATATATATATATATATATATATATATGTGTGTGTGTGTGTGAGTGCATGTGTACATATATAGATGTTTGTATGTATGTGTGTGTGTGTGTGTGTGTATATATATATGTATATATATGTGTGTATATATATATATATATATATATATATATATATATATATATATATATATATTATATATATATATATACAATATTTTGTTATATTTTAGATAATTAAAACATCTTATATTAAAATATGTAAAAGAGTAAAAATGGCAAATTTACAATTAATTTAATGAATATTTGGCACTGCATTGTGATCCTTAAATAGAATCTCTAACCATCTTTAATTTCTATTACATTATTTAAAAGTGCTTGACAAGAATTGTTGAATGATCTTTTATTACACTTTTCTTTTCCTCTCTTTACTTTATAATACAGCATTTACTAAAGACTTTTCTTCAGTGAATTTCCAAAGTAGCAGCTGTGTCACCATACAGGAGAGTCCAGCATGATGAAGTGTGTTTACAGAGAGATGGTGATGAGGGAAGTAAGAGGAGGAGAGCTGAACACCTGGAGAGAGAGAGCGAGAGAGAGAGAGAGAGGGGGAGAGATTTGTGCGCTGACGGGGCAGCAGTGTGACGTGTGCTCAGTGTCTCGTGAATAAATGCTGCACCGTTTCTTTTCGTGTGGGCTTAATGCAGTCGGACTGCGACCTCAGAGTTGTGCCGAGAGAAAAGTGGAGGCTGCGTTGTTTCACGTGTTGGGCTCAGGTACCGGTAAAGCTTTTTTATGTAAATCCTGTGCTGTATGCATGAAAATATCTGCTGTTTAACATGCATGTTGCTGTAGTGGTTGAGTTGACTTTCACGTGTGCGTTTGTATGTTTGTGTGTGCGTCTGTTGACTTTAGAGTGAATTCCTCCACTGCTGCTCTGGAGTGCAGTCAGTGTAAAACCCTTAAAGATTCACGCACATCTTTAATGAAGTGAAGGATTTGTACGGTATTCTGCCGGCTCAGAAGCGTGTTTATCAGTTATCAGTTCAACTGCCTGAGGGAGAGCAGGAGAGAGGCTTTTTATAGGACAGCGTATCTATAAAAAGCAGCATATTTCTGATGGACTTTATTGTTTTCCTTGGTAGCACTCCATCCGTCTATCTGTCTGTCTGTCTGTCAATCTATCGATCTATCTATCTATCTATCTATCTATCTATCTATCTATCTATCTATCTATCTATCTATCTATCTATCTATCTATCTATCGTCGGTCTGTCTGTCAATCCATCCGTCTGTCTGTCTGTCTATCAATCATCCATCCATCCATCCGCCGTCCCTCCGTCTGTCTGTCTTTCAATCCATCTATCTTTCTTTCTATCTATCTATCTATCTATCTATCTATCTATCTATCTATCTATCTATCTATCTATCTATCTATCTATCTATCTATCTATCTATCTATCTATCTATCTATCTATCTATCTATCTATCTATCTATCTATCTATCTATCCGTCCATCTGTGCGTCCATCTATCCATCTATCTATCCGGCTGACTATCCGTCTGTCCATTCGTCCATCCATCCATCCATCCATCCATCCATCCATCCATCCATCCATCCATCCATCCATCCATCCATCCGTCTGTCCCTGTCTCAGTTCAAATGAGCTTTTTTGGCATTGAAGATTATATAAACAATGAAGAAAAGTGTACAGTGTTGTTGTTGTTGTTGTTGTTATTATTATTATTCATTCATTTTCTTTTCAGCTTAGTCCCTTCATTAATCTGGGGTTGCCACAGCGGAATGAACCGCCAACTTTTCCAGCACACGTTCGATGCAGTGGATGCCCTTCCAGCTGCGAAGCGTCCATACACACTCATTCACACACATACACTACGGACAATTTAGCTTACCGAACTCACCTATACCACATGTTTTTGGACTTGTGGGGGAAATCGGAGCACATAGAGGAAACCTACACCAACACGGGCAGAACACACAGAATATTATTATTATTATTTATTGTTGTAATTGTTATTATTATTATCAAAAATTAAATAGATGAAATTTAAATATAACCGTACATTTTTTTTAGATAGTTTGCAATAAAGTTTCGGACTATTTTTGTCCACTGGCTTGACTCTCTGTGTTTATGACCGGTTAAGGCCACGTCTACACTAATCCGGATAAAATTGAAAACGGCATTTTCGTCTAAAATACTCCATGTCCACACTATCGTTTTTCAAATCATTCCAAAACTTGCATTTACTAACACAGACTATATTTGAAGTGTTTGGAAGTAATTAGCATTTTTCTCCTGTTGAAAAACGTCATAAGAACAATGTTTAGTGGCTCAATGTATTACAGTAGTGTTTTTAAAAGTCTAAACACTTTATTGATATAGTGTACAACCAAGCACATGTGGTCAGAACACAAACAAGTTGCAGGTAATAAAGTATTAAGCGTTTCTCCCAAAGAAAAGTCTGTTGCTCCGCTCACGCTCCGGCTCTTTGCCCTTGTTTGGTATCCCCTTGTCGGCAGATGATG
Source organism: Danio aesculapii (assembly GCF_903798145.1). Lineage (NCBI taxonomy): Eukaryota > Metazoa > Chordata > Actinopteri > Cypriniformes > Danionidae > Danio > Danio aesculapii. The sequence continues at coordinate 39,932,274 of NC_079444.1, forward strand.
ACGCGAACAAAGTGGCAACAGTTGACCACGCCCACTTGCAGCTTAATTTGCGCTCTTCAGAAACCAATGGGTGACGTCACGGATACTACGTCCATATCTTTTACAGTCTATGATATTAACGTTCTTGCCATTTATTAATGTTGAAATGTTCTCACCTCTGAACATAGCCTTGGTTGATGACATGGCATTAAATAAAAAAACCATCATCATCATCTCATGTAGGGCTGGGCGATATGGAAAAAAAAAATCACGTTTTTCATATCAGTCGATATCGATAATTATCAGGATAAATGTCAAATCTTATATCTATCAATTTTAAAGGATTTACAGCATTCCTATCGCTTTGTGCAGCTGATTTAACAAAATTTGTAAAAAGTTTTAGCTGTCTGCAATAAAATAATAAAATAATAAACAAACGAACAATCTTGATTCAGCATTTACTGTTCAAGTTTTCAACAACCAAAGACATTATCCCACAAGTTATTGGATAATTCGTTCAACATCAGAACAAAATTAAAACAGGTTTGAAACAAGAAAAGGGTGAGTTAATGGTGACAGAATGTTCGGTTTTGGATGAACTCTCCTTTTAATGGTGAAGTATCCTTTACTATATTTTATTTAGGGATGCTAACTTGATGATCTATTGATTTTCAATATCCCTTTAATCGATAGACCTTATCGATGACTGCTTAGGCATGGACATTTAAAGATTAACTTATGCTTTGCGCTGTGAGACGCGTCCATGCATTACATAATCAAGTGCGGGCAGGTTACATTACCTTATGAAGTCACTCTCTTGACAATATGCGTCCCGCAATATGCGATTATACCATGTTATATCTGCGGTGTTTTAATACATTTTATCTGACATACTGACCAATAGGCTTATGCAGACTCTCATTTTGAAAATCGCGCATCACGGCCGACATGCGGGGAGCATCTCCATTCACACAACAAGTTTTTGAGCTCTCTCATCCTTCTGAATGAGTTTATTCTTCTGAGGTAATCTAAGAATACTATCAGTGCTGCAAATAGTTTGTAAAGACTGTACAGCTCATGCTTCTTAACCTGCTTAATTAAACGAATTAAACTGAAACCGTGAAAACAGTTTATTGGATTGTTTTGGCGCTAAAGCAGCGGACTTGTTACGCTCCATGGAAAATAAGGATTAAATTAATGATCCACTACTGTTGTAAATGTCTGTCATATATTTGCTGCATTGTTAATATGTCATTATTTTAAAGATTATGTCTCGAGCATCTGATTTCTCCTCAGTGATATGTCCTTTAAATATATAAAGGCTGGTTACTTTACAGTCGATGAGGGACAATAATGGTATTACAGATTTCAAGGAATATATTTAATATTAAAAAGGAAACATAAGCTTGACAACAAAAGATCCTATCAATGTCGTAACAAATGCCCTTAAATAATGCAGCCTGTAGTTTACAGCAAGCATCAAGTGTTCATTGAGATTGTGTTGTCTGTCATATCTTTCGTCTGTCTTTTCTAGTTTTTTTCTCGTAAGGCACGGCTTTCCAAAACGATGACATGAAACTGCTGGGTGGTTGCGCTGTTTTACCAACACTTGTTTGGGTCTGTGATTTCTTAGCATCTTCATAAGTGTGGCATTGTTTTAAATGATGAAACAGGTTTGTGGTGTTGCCTGCTTTTGATGACACGACTCGTCTGCGCAGTTTGCAGTGCACGTTGCTCTGATTTGTGTCGGATTGCAAAAAAGTACAGTAGCTCCAGACTACTCAAGTTTAGTGATGTTTCTTGTCAACAATGTCTGTGATTGTGATCTTTTTACCTTATTTTTTTAATCTTACTCTTCCAACTAACACTGTATGGCTGTAAACTTCTACTGCATGCAGCATCCGGAAGGCCAGGCTGCAAAATGCCTGCACAGCGTTATGCATAGTGCGTAAATATTATCGAACACTTATCGAACTGTCATTATCGTTTTATCGAGAAAATATATATCGTGGTAATTATCGATATCGAATTATCACCCAGCCCTAATCTCACGTTTTACTAATTTCAGACTTTTATGAGTTTTTTTATTCTGTTGAACACAAAAGAGGATATTTTGAAGGATGATGAAAACTATTGACTTCAATTTTAAGCATTCTTCAAAAATCTTCTTTTGTGTTCAACAGAATAAAGAAACTCAACCCATGTTTGGAACCGCTTGAGGACGAGTAAATGAACTATCCCTTTAAATGACTTTTGCTGAAACCCATCAAGCACAAACCATTTATTTCAGACATTCTCCATTTATTATCCTTACAAGTGTCACATTAAATTTCTGACAAAAAAGAGAGAAAAAATAAGCGTCTAAAATTAGATTATTTTTCCCCATGTCATCTTTGAAGTCATTTCAATCTCTGCAGCTTTATTAAATCTGCAGGGCGTCCAAACATTCTGTGCTTTTGCAGAAGAGCAGAAGCGATCGGCTGAAAATTAGATTGCGAGCAATTACAGCAAATGCACCAGAGGAGTCCCGAAACCTCATTAGCCGACTATTTAATTAAATGCTTTTAGTAGATCTGTAAATAAACATGCGCTGAGCACATATTTTTCAGCCTCGTTTGGTGACCTCTTGGTTCATGAAGGTTTACAGCCAAAGGGAACATGCGAAAGTGTGTGTTCTGGATTTCAGGCAGATTGATTAACCATTGAGCTGGTGTGTGAGTTTAGAGGACACTGCAGAGGGAACGAGAGCTGCAGTGTTTTCTACAGCAGATTGGATATCAGATTTGTATGAAATCAGTCTATCTGACCTTCACCGTGTGTTTGTGGCCTCGCTCGGATCAACCTGAAGGCCTCAATGCATCGTTAATCTTCAAACACACTTGCGTATGACCTATAAATGCATTTAATTTTTTGCCTCCAATTTTTTTTCTTCCTGGTTTTCAATTGAATTCAATTCAAGTTTATTTGTCTAGCGCTTTTTACAAGAAATTATTGTTTTAAAGCAGCTTTACAAAAGGTGCACATTATTCCATTAAAATCAAATTAAGTTAAATTACGAAGCATGCTAACGATCTCAGATGCCGAAAAGCTAGTTCAAGCTTTTATGACTTCTAGACTAGATTACTGTAATGCTCTGTTCACTGGTTTTGTATTATGCTCTGGTTTATTTACAGTTGAAGTCCGAATTATTAGCAGAATATAATTCTTTTATGTTTTTTCCCTAATTTCTGTTTAATTGAGAAATTATTTTTTCAACACATTTCCTAATGTAATAGTTTTAATAACTAATTTCTGATAACGGATTTCACTTATCTTTGCCATGATGACAAATAATATTTGACTAGATATTTTTCAAGATACCAGTATTCAGCTTAAAGTGACAGTTAAAGGCTTAACTAGGTTATTTAGGTAAGTTAGAGTAATTGGGCAAGTCATTGTATAACGGTGGAATGGTTGTCCTGTAGACAATGGAAAACAAATATTCCTTAAAGGGGTGGTCCACTACGATATCATATTTTAAACTTTAGTTGATGTGTAATGTAGCGGTGTGAACAAAAACAGCATCTCTGAATGTAATTCAATGCAAAGGGAGACCTTGGCTTTTACAGAGTTAGCTTGGCAAAGCCTACCATGAACGAATTTTGGGGACTACAAAAAATACTTCCGGGCCAGTGAGATCACAAAGGTACTTTTACCGTGCACACACACACTGCGCAGCTAAGGGGCGTGGCCAGAGGCGCTGTAATATTACAGCAGAGAGAGCAAAAATGCAGTTCAAACGCTGCTATTTCCAGCTTCTTCTGTGTTTGCATATGGGCTTCCAAAGGACACGATACAAAGAGAGAAGTGCTTACAGTTCAATATTAATTATGTTCCAGAGAATTATAAAATACATAGCAAGCATGATTTGACAAAACAGAGTTTCCAGAATCTCTCCCAGTTCAGTGCTGGATTCGGTTACAATCTCCTCAAAGAAGGACCAACTCCATCAAGCAGAAGCTGTGGACTCACAACCTGTAAGTGCTTTTATTTGTTAAAATTGATCGTGACATGTATAGTGTCTAGCATTAACGGGATGCTGTAGCAAAGATGTAAAAAACGGGAAATGCTGAAATGCCAGTCAAACCACTTTTAAACACACACACCCTCTTCACCAGCACGTGCAGCGTCTCTCTATGCGTGTGCGACTGTGCGTGGCACTTTATAGGCAGCTTTACCTGCGTTCCACATCTCAGATAATGAGCTTGCAAAAGATATGTGAATGATTCATGTTACTTACACATTCATATCCCGAATATATGTGAAAGACGTAGTGTAAAGCGTTAAGGAGTTAAAAAAAATACAGGAGAGCTCGCCTAACTTGTGTAGCAGCAGAAAAATCAATCAAGGCTCACACAGGACGCATCCTACATCTTGTGCTTCATTCTTCTGTCAACAGCGTCACTTTATTACAGAGAAATAACTTAATCAGACTGGTTTCTTGAACATGACAATGAGTTCACTGTAGTCAAATGGCCTCCACAGTCACCAGATTTAATCCAATAGAGCACCTTTGGATGTGGTAGAATGGGAGATTCACATCATGGATGTGCAGCCGACAGATCTAAACAACTGTGTTATCTTGAAGGATTAACGCAGTTCTGAAGGCAAAAGGGGGTCCAACCAGGTACTAGTAAGGTGTACCTAATAAAGTGCCCTATTCTCATTTACTGTAAGACGGATCACAGCATGTTAAATGAAAATCATCTGGTTTACTGACACAGTTTTGTCCTTGTCCTTTTGTACGTCGTGGCCTATAAATCTTGTGCTCACTGCTGCGTCGGTCCTGCTGTGAGAGTAGCAGATATTAACTCTTTCATTAGCTCCATTAGACACATTATAAGTCCAAGAAAAGAGTGCAGAATCACTAATAACTGACGAGAGCCACTGCTTAATCAAATGATTGATCCAGTGGGAAAGAGCCTGTAGTTTTATCCAGCTGTAACCTTCTCCTGATGACCGTCAGACACTCAAGGACAGCATGCTTGGCGAAATAGTGACTATATACAGAAGACTTTGCTTTTTTCTTTCTCTTTTTACTGAAGCATGGAAGTTCACTTGTATAAGATTATTAAATATTAAATTCTTTTTCAAATATTTCCCAAGTGATGTTTAACGAGCAAGGCATTTTTCACAGTATTACCTATATAATATTTTTTCTTCTGGAGAAAGTCTTACTTGTTTTATTTCGGCTAGATTTAAAGCAGTTTAATTTTTTTTAAACCATTTTAAGGTCAATATTATTAGCCTCCTTAAACAAATATATATTTTTCAGTAGTCTACAGAACAAACCATCATTATACAATGACTTGCCTAATTACCCAAACTTTCATAAGTAACCTAGTTAATGTCACTTTAAGCCGTAAAAGTGTCTTGTAAAATATCTAGTCAAATATTATTACTGTCATCATGGCAAAGATAAATCAGTTATTAGAAATGAGTTATTAAAATTATGATTAGACATGTTAAAGAAAATCTCTCTGTTAAACAGAAATTGGAGGAAATATTACAGGGGGCTAATAATGCAGGAGGGCTAATAATTCTGACTTCAACTGTAAATCAGAGGGTGTTTTTATAGGCCATTGAATCGATACATCAGTTTCTGATCTGTGAACTGTGTCTTATTGACTAAAGTGTGGTGTTAGAGCTTTGCGATATGGAAGAAAATGCTAAAGCATGGTAAATAATGTGATATTTAATATGCGATATGATTTAGGGCGGCACTGTGTTGTTAAATAAACAATAGTTGTAATAACTCATTACTCTGCCATAACTCTCATTGTCTTTGTCATGATAACGGTACATAATGCGTTTTTTAAGGGTAACACAGTGGCTCAGTGGTTAGAACTGTCACCTCAGAGTAAGAAGGTCACTGGTTTGAGTCTGGCGGGCCACTTGGAATTTCTGTGTGGAGTTTGCATGTTCTCCCAGTGTTGGTGTGGGTTTCCTCCAGGTGATCCGGTTTCCCCCCAGTCTAAAGACATTAAGACATCAATAGACAAAGACACTTATAACGCATAAGTGAATTGAATAACTAAATTGGCTATAGTGAATGAATGTGTTAGAATGCGAGAGTATATGGGTGTTTTCCAGTACTGAGTTGCAACTGGAAGGGCATCTGCTGCATAAAACATATGCTGGAGTAGCTGGCAGTTCATTCCGCTGTGGCAACCTCTGAAAAATCAGAGACTAAGCCGAAGAAAAATGAATGAATGAAATTAATGTTTTTCTACTTATTTTAACTTTAAGTGCAGTTTAAAGGGTTTGTAGAAAACCTCTGACATGCTCCCTAAAGCCCTGTCCACTGTTTGTTGAACCTCTTTGATGCACGCATTGAAGGCCTACCACATGGTTCACAGCTGCACCTTATCACCCTATTCATCAGCCCCTTTAAGTAATGTGGCTTCAGAGTAGCAGTATGCTCTGGTCTTTCACTGCTCTGGACTCCTCATGTGGTGTTGTGGCTGCGTACAATGTGAGTTATGTTTTCTTGAAGTGTTTATCTATGAAGTATTGTTTATTGATTTGGTCTGTCTTTGTGTATTTATGATTAGAAACCAGTCTGATACCATGTTAAGAGTTATGTACTGGCATTGGTGAATAAAATCCAACGAAATCTTGTTTCAAGTGTTTTGACTGACACTCCATTGTGATACTCCCCCTGCGAGTCAGCATTACCTTCCTAATTTCTTACAGGGTTAATTAGGTTACGTAGGCAGGTTTAGACAAGTCATTGTTTAACAGTGGTTTGTGCTGTAGACAGTCAAGGAAATGATCAAAGGGTGCTAATACTGTAATTGACTGTAAAATTTGGGGGGAAAAAGAAGGTTAAAACAGTTTTATCCAAAACAAACTAAAGCAAACAAAACTTTTTCTCGAAGAAAAAATATTAGCAGAAATACTTTAATAATTCCTTGCTTAGTTAAACATCACTTGGAAAATATTTTTTAAATAATGAAAAAAACAATACATGGAGGGCTAATAATTTTGCCTTCAACTGTGTGTATTATATTATATTATATTATATTATATTATTATATATATATTATATTATATTATTATTGTATTATTGTATTGTATTGTATTGTATTGTATTGTATTATATATTAACTATGAAGGTTTAATGTAAAACTATACAGTTATATATATTTAGTGACTGTTATTGATTAGAAAAATTACATCATTTAAAATATTTTACATTAAAAGTCTCCCTTTAATGACCTTTTATTTAGTTAATGTAAAGTTTTTATGATTTTTACAGGTCAGTTTGATTAGAAATAATGCATTGGATTACAAACATTATTGCTTATCGTTCAGCCATAAGGTTAAGATTCATGTCTAGATTTTATTTACAAATTATAGTTAAAATTAAAGGTTGCTGGTTGGCAATTTTTCGTGTGCTTTGCACCCGGCACTGTAAAAAAATATTCATAAATTAGCAGTTTTTCATTTTTTGATTCATAACTTTATTTTGTATTTACCTATTTATTTATGCTTTAAAATTGCATTTTGGGACCTTGATCAACAAATTTTACTGTCACGATCACTAGCGATTAAGCATTTGCAGATCACTGGACAACTACACATCTGCCACTTCAATAAACTACATTTCCTATCATGCACGTCACACACACCAGTTCCTGATTGCCCCTCATTATACACGCACAGCTGGAAGCTCATGATGGACTGATTACTAGGACTGTAAAAGACACTTAATTAACACACACTCTTAGCTGAGTATGTTAAGCTTTTGCTGTCAATTCGTAAGCGTTTCCCTGTTCCTTGTTTTCCGTGGTTTTTGACCTTTGGACTGTTTATCGTGTGTTTGATTTTTTTGATTTTTTTTTTGCCGCCTGTTCCGACCAATTGCCTGTTTTTTGGATTACGCTTCTGGATTGTCTTTTAAACCCTGCATGTTATGGTTTTCGACCCTTGCCTATCTGACCATTTCTCAAATAAAGCATGCGTTTGGAACAGACCCCTGTCTGCACATTCATCCCATATGCGACATTTATTTACATTTTAAATAGTTGATGTGGTATATTGTCTGGGTTTGAGTTGTATAATTACGCTACAAAAAACCTTGTGTAATAATCTACCAGCACAATTTTCTGTTATTTTACAGATTTATTTCTCTATTTATTATTATTTTGTATCATTTATATTATTTAAAAACAACTAAATGTCAATTAAAGTCACTTTAATGTTAAACTGCAGTTGAATTTTCAACATCAAGCATGTGAAAGAGCAGAGATCAACATCCCATTAGGCAATTCACAACCGTAAATCCACACCTGTGAATCGCTAAATAGCAAAACAGTTAACTAGCAGATTTTTTTTACAGTGTGTCATTCATGCACAATCTTCTCAGCTGAATTTTTACATAGTGTTTAATGCACTGTAATCCACTATGAGCTAACTGTAAACAGATGCCACACAAACAGTGAAATGAAATCGTTGGGATCATTATTTCCCCAGGCCTGTTCCGGCTCACTTTACCCACGGCCCGTTCCAGTTCTGTGCTCATTATTGACTGTGTGTCCATTACCTGTGACCTCTACGAGACGTCCAGTAGCCCTGCCGCGGTTACACACCTGTGACATCATATCCTGTCTGAGATCATATTGTGCAGTTTGTGCATTAAACCGAAGAGGAAGTCTCAGATCAATCTATAGGTCAGAAGACAATGCAGGTGAATCGGTAAAAAAAAATTACGCTTTATTTGAATGTACAATTATCACTATTATCAAACCATTAACAGATAGAAGGTTTCAAAATGTTATTAAATTATGCATACATTTCTACAAAAATAGGAACATTGGACAAAAGTCAAGTTTAGAGTTCTGAATTTATTTTTAAGACTCCATAATTCGAAAACAGAAGATAGATTGGATAATAAAAGGAAAAAAAAATAACTAAATATTGAATACCCCTTAAATATATATTTCAACAAATAAATAATCTAATTTCTAATCCGCCAATAACATGGCAGCAACTCAATGCATTTAGGCATGTAGACATGGTCAAGACAATCTGCTGCAGTTCAAACGGAGCATCAGAATGAGGAAGAAATGTTGATTTAAGTGACTTTGAATGTGGCATGGTTGTTGGTGCCAGATGGAGCTGGTCTGAGTATTTCAGGAAAACTGCTGATCTACTGAGATTTCAACGCTCAATAATCTCTAGGGTTTATAGAAGAATGGTCCGAAAAAGAGAAAATATCCAGTGAGGGTCAGTTCTGTGGGCGCAAATGCCTTGTTGATGCCAGAGGTCAGAGGAGAATGGCCAGACTGGTTCCAGCTGATAGAAAGGCAACAGTAACTCAAATAACCACTCGTTACTACCGAGGTCTGCAGAAGAGCATCTCTGAATGCACAAAACGTCCAACTTTGAGGCAGATGGGCTACAGCACAGCAGATGACCCCACCGGGTGCCACTCCTGACAGCTAAGAACAGAAAACTAAGGCTACAATTCACACAGGCTCACCAAAATTGGACAATAGAAGATTGGAGATACGTTGCCTGGTCTGATGAGTCCCAATTTCTGCTGCGGCATTCGGATGGTAGGGTCAGAATTGGGTGTTAGCAACATGAAAGCATGGATCCATCCTGCCTTGTATCAATGGTTCAGGCTGCTGGTGGTGGTGTAATGGTGTGGGGGATATTTTCTTTGCACACCATGTCCATCCCTTTAAAACCACAGTGTTACTTTCAGCAGGATAACACACCCTGTCATAAAGCGCAAATAATCTCAGACTGGTTTCTTGAACATGACAATGAGTTCACTGTACTCAAATGGCCTCCATAATCCCCAGATCTCAATCCAATAGAGCACTTTTGTGATGTGGTGGCACAGGAGATTCGCATCATGTTGTGCAGCCGACAATCTGCAGCAAATGCGTGATGCTATCATGTCAATACGGAGCAAAATCTCTGAGGAATTTTTCAGTACCTTGTTGAATCTATGCACCAGGGATTAAGGATTGATCTAAGAATTGATGAAGTAGTTTCTGACTCAAAATAGAGTTTAAATTAAAACAGTTTATTACAGTTTCAAATAAAACAGTTTATGAAAAAACAAAACGTCCAAAAATCTCAAAATTGACAGGTGCATAAAAAACTGTTTGTGGCTTAAAGGGGACCTATTATGCCCCCCTTTTACAAGATGTAAATTAAGTCTCTGATGTCCCTAGAGAGGTGTATGTGAAGTTTCAGCTCAATATACCACACGAATAATGTTTAATAACTCTTTGAAGCTGCCCCTTTTACACTTTGATCCTAATTGTGCCATTTTAGTGACTGTCGCTTTAAATTCAAATGAGATTGTGCTCTTTCAGAAGAGGGTGGAGCTACAAATGCCTGTGTGTCAGTATAGTGTCAGTATAGTGTCAGGGAGAATGTCGATCAATTTGTTTTTATCAAGTGTGATTATAAAAAATACAATTAATAAATCTTCATCATTAGAAGCTGGTTATATTCACAGACTGCTGCCACACAATTGTGTTTAAACCCCTTATAAAAAGTGGATTTTTTCCATAATAGGTCCTCTTTAATAGAACCTTTTAGTCATATTTTAGTGGCTGATCTCATTCAAGGCAAAAGATATGAATATGAAATGATGTGGATTGTTCTTTAGAGCTGCTCAGACTCTCTCAGGAGTGTGTCCTTGAGTGTGGTGGTGGTGTGATTCAGAAGAGCCTTGAGAGTTCAGTTCCGCCTGAGGCCTTCAGCATTCAGAGAACACAGATAACGGCGTCATGATCAGCACCATGGACAGCTCCACTACTGCTCTCATATACAGTATGCTGACTTCTGCTCATTTAAACGGCCAGTCAAATTAATATAATGCTTTTAGATATTAGTATTAGTTTGTTAGTCTTAGAGATTGCGTAATTGCGAAATAAATCAGCAATGGACATCAGCACATCAACTTTTCATATTTTTTCCCATAAACTTAAAGCACGGGGGTCAAATTCCTCGAAGGCCGCAACCCTGCACAATTTAGTTCCAACCCAGCTCCAACACACTTACCTGTACAGTAGGTTTCAAACAAGCCGATCTATCTCTGAATGGGAGAGTTTTGTTATCAAAATCTAAAGGTTTTATCTCGATTACTTTAGATTGCAATGGCTATAGACATTCTAAAACGTATAATTAAAGAAAGAAATAAGTGTATATATAATTTTATTTGTAAAAATAAACTTCTTTACTCACTTTGTAATCCGTTTAATCAAGGTGGGCTAAACGTACTTGACTTTAAAATATCAAACGCTATTTTTAAAATGAAAGTGAATACAAAATTATATGCGCTTTAAAAAATAAACTATGTATTACATCCTTAATATTATTTTTGAAAAAGTAGATGGCATTGAATTTCTTCTTAATTGCAATTTTAATATTACTAAGCTTCCTATTAAACTTTCTAATTTTTACAAACAGCATGTTATCGTGGATTATATATACAAACAGAAATTTTCCCCTCACAAATGCTTGATTTGGTATAATAATATATTACACACCAAAATACATCTCTTTTTTTGAATAATTGGTTTAGAAATAATATTTTTGCTGGTTTCACAGCTTTTTAAATAGTAATGGTCATGTGCTTACCTATTTAGAGTTTCTAGACAAATTTTACTTTTATATACCTGTCAAAGAGTATATGATGGTAATTATTGGTATTCTCTCAGAGCTTAAGAAATTATTAGAAAATGATATAGTTCCAAAATACAAATTCAGATTTTAGTCTTAAATTGAAGGTATAAATGTAAAAGAAAAAAAATTTAATAATACTTATCTTAGAATGATTTGCCAGAGATTGTCAGTGTTTCCTTCAGCTATTGGTTTTTGGAGATCACAATTTGATCACAACTGGAACGAGACTTTTAAGATTTCCAGACATTTTTTTATAACAAATAAAATTAGATCTGTATCATTTAAAAATTGTTCATCATATTTATGCTGGTAAAACAGGCAATTGCAATGTTTATAAAGATGTTGATTAAAAATGTGCTTTCTGTAATGATGAAGAAGAGAGTATTGTTCATTTATTTTATGATTGTATTAATACACAATTGTTTTGATGTGATCTTTTCTCCTTGTTAAGCAGAGTACGAATATTGCTTTGGAATTCAAAGAAAATTATGTTTTTTTTTATAAGAATACAGTCGACTTCAAAATTTGGTATATTGTTAATTTGCTCATTATATATGGAAATGTTTTTATTCATAAATGTAAATGGGCAGTGAAAAAAAACAAATTTCACTCACTTTAAAATAGAAATAGGTCATTACCTATGTACGATAAAAGAAACAAAAAAATACTAAAGCAAAAAGAGCTGTTAATTATTTTAAAGCCTTAAATTTTGTCTTTGAATAATTGTCTTTTTTTATTTATATGTTTGTATTTATTTTGATGTCAATATATTGTTATTATTGCCCCTGTATGTTCTGTGTTCTAAAATTGCAATAAAAAAGGTTTCAAACAAGCCTGAAGGACTCAATTAGTCTGATCAGATGTGTTTAATTAGAGTTGAAACTAAACTGTGCAGAGCTGCGGAGTTTGACACCTGTGACTTAAAGAAATAGATCACCCTGAAGATTCTGGGATCATTTACTCGCCCTTAACTTGTTTAAAACCTTTATGAGATTCTTCTGTCTGAAGATGTTTTGAGGAAAGTCAGAAACCTGTAACCATTGACTACCATAGTATTTGTTTATCCTACTTTGGAAGTCAATGGATACAAAGTTTCAACATTCTTCAAAATGTCTTATTTTCTTTTCAACAGAAGAAGGATTCTCATAAAGCTTTATGAGCACTTCAGGGTGATGATATTGTCACTTTTGGGAGATCTATTATTATTTTTTAATAACAAAATAAACACTGTTAAATGTAAACTTTAGTAAATGTTAATTATAGTTGAACATTTTACTATTGAACAAACTACGGTTGAGAAATGAGCGTGGAAGATCTGAAAAATGCATAAATATCATTTTCTGGCAGCTGTTCATTCTTTTTTCCATAATAAACAGTGTCTAACATAATTGAGTACACCCCATTTTGAAAATGAATATTTTTATTAACTTCTTAGTGAACATAGGTCATATATTATCGTTCATTTGAACAAAGCAGATGTATTAAAATAATATTTTAGTCACTGAACATCTTTAAAAATAGAACGATAATACAGCAAAATATTGCAAACAAAATTGTACTACAGTATATAGATTTATATTTTTCTCAAAATATTTTATTTAATATTTTCCTCTAACATATACATTTGGATGTACTAATTTTAGACTGTTAAGTTACTTTTTTAGATTAGCTCCAGATTTGGCTTCAGTACTGACTAATCTGATGTAATATGCACAGATATAATATTGTAGCACTTCCTAAAGAAAATGTTCATTTAAATGAGAGATTTGTGTGGAGGGTTGGACTCATACAGTATATATGCTGAGAACTGTTTAATACTTCAGATTTCATTTCAGGACACCAGAGGGCAGCACTGAAACATCAGTCCATAGTTTTCGGCTTGACTGTCTGTATAGTCTGTATAGAACTACAATTATTTCATAATGACATTAATCTTTTATTCTGACTTGTATGTCCGTTTGACAGCAAATGAGATGAAAGGGGAGTAAGAGAGAGAAATTACCTTTTTTTTAATCATGTGTCATTTTCATCATTATGAATCAGGCTGGTGATTCAGAATGAGCTTCACTGAAATAGGTCATTATGAAAAATGAACAGCGAGGAGTGTGCGGTGGGCCACATCAATATGGTAAATAAAAAGATGAGTCATTTTTTATACTGCACAAGAGGTTTTTGTATTCATAATGCTGTCAGATATAAAGAGCTGTGACATTATGAGTAAAAGGCTGCATAATTGTGCTTGAAACTAAAGTTTTTTGTTGTTTTTTTTCCATGTTGTGACATATCGTCATGTTGGAATTATAAAGCTCTATCTAGCTTCTAGTATAAGGTTTTTGACCTTCAAAGTTTTGCATTCAATATAGCAAGCAATATGTGTTGTAATAGTTCTCTTTCAAACATTAACATGACAGAGACCCTAAATGTGCTCTAAATGTAAATTATCAAAATTCTCTTCAACTTGCAAATTGGGGGTAAAATAAACAGGGCAAATGCAGATAGAACCTTCTAATTCTGAAAGGTCATTTTCTACTTGGAACTATAAGGTTCCATCTTGCAGATCATTCATTGAAGCATTACAATTCAAGAAAGACAATCTAAAAACATAAAAATTGGTGTTGTCACAATATGTTGATGGTTTAGAAAGTACAATTTTTGTTTTCTATAACATTTATTTAATGTTTTCAATTCAGTTTACCTTTATTTGTATAGTGATTATACAATGTATATTGTGTCAAAGCAGCTTCACATAAAAGGTCACAGTAAATAGGAACAGGGTAGTTCAGTTTGTAGTGTTTAAGTTCAGTTCAGTTCAGCTCAGTTCAGTGTGGTTTAATAATCACTACTGAGAGTCCAACTACTGAAGAGCAAATACTGAAGAGCAAATCCAACGATGCGCAGCTCTACAGATCCCAAACCATGCAAGCCAGTGGCGACAAGCGGAGAGGGAAAAAAACTTCACTAATTGGCGAAAATGAAGAAAAAAAAACTTAAGATAAACCAGGCTCAGTTGGGCACGACCATTTTAATTTCTCCGCTGGCCAAACGTCTTGTGCAGAGCTGCAGTCTCAGCGGCGGTGGCTGGAAGCTGGCCTCAACGAAGACTCGTCTGTCCCTGGAGCGTCACAGGAATCAGTCTCATGTTCTCCACTCTTCCATGACCACCACAGTAGCTGCTCAGGATACGGCCTGGTCCAGGATTATGGAAACCTTGGGATCATCTCGTCGTTGGTCTTGGATCGAATCAGTGAATCTGCATAGTCTGAGGGCCTCGGGAAGAGTATCCCAGGTGGAAATGGAGAATAAAGATAATAATTAGCGTAGCTGCTGTTCATAGTGTATATAACACAGGTGCAGAAACCTGTGTGGAAGCCCGCTAAGTGGTGCACTAAGTGTATGCTTTAGGATGTTTATGGGTGATTATTTTTTTCTTGTTCAAATTAAGCATGCAAGGCCGTGCTAAATATTTTGTCCAGTGCAGATGTTGATTTTCAGTAATTAATATGGTAATATTTATTGAATTATACTTTATATGAATTATTGAATTATATTTATTGAATTTTATGTCCCTTTAAGGCTTAATATCAAATTTAAAGCATTTAAAAGAAAACGGACAGTGAGCAAAATGAGTTTAATAAACACTTAAAAATTATTAACTGGGGCGACACGGCGGCGCAGTGAGTACCGCGATCACTGATCAGCTGGATCAGTTGGCATTTCCGTGTGGAGTTTGCATGTTCTCCCCATGTTCGTGTGGATTTCCTTCGAGTGCTCCGGTTTCCCCACAAGTCTAAAGACATGCGCTATAGGTGAATTGATTAAACTAAATTGGTAGTGTATGAGTGTGAATGAGGGTGTATGGATGTTTTCACAGTGATGGGTTTGCAGCTGGAAGGGTATCTGCTGTTGGCGGTTCATTCCGCTGTGGCGACCACTGATTAATAAAGGGGACTAAGTCGAAAAGAAAATGATTGAATGAATGAATGCTTATGTTGAACCTCTCTTCATTTGCATTGATTCTAACCTTTTTTTAATTGATTCATGCACAACAAACTGGGTTCTTTACTTTTTGTATTCCTTTATATTTATTTACAGCTTTTTTAAAAATTTTACAACAGAACATTTTACATGAAATAATTGAAAATACAATAATAATATTAATAATAAATAATAAGAGACAATATTTGAGGGTTTACGTGTTGTACCGGGTTCAATGCATTCAACAGTTGTTAACATTGCAGTATCAATCTATGTGGCAGCCACATGGCATCATTGTCAAATTCTTAAAAAATATAACTGTTACGTTTTAATGTTTTTAAGTTTAAATTTTTCTGTATTTATTTTTTTGAAGATTTATTTCTGGCCTTTTTGCCTTTATTAGATAGGACAGTATGAGATAGGAAGCGAAGTTGGAGAGAGAGAGGGGAGGGGGGTTGTAGGGTTGGTAAATGTCCTCGAGCTGAGATTTGAACTCGAGATGCCCTGACGTGCTACAGCACCATATGTCGGCGCGCTAACCACTAGACTATTGCGCCGACAACCATGTTTACATGTTTGTGAGTGGATGCATAAATTTAGCAATGATGGGGCAAAGACTAGAGTAAGTGGCAGTAAGTGGGAATTGTAAAGTCCACAGATGCAGAACCACTATGGGTCAGTCATCCTTTTTAGTAAAAGGTTCACATCTATGGAATGCCATGCCTGTTCATTTAAAGTTACAATCAGAACTCCCTGTTTTTTTTCTGTAAAGCTGAAAAAATGGTTGAAATCTTTACAGCAATGTGAACATTAAGTATTATTCTTTTAGGTTGATCAGGTTTTCATTTCTCTTTAGTAAGCTGTGTTTGTGTCTCGTCTCTGATATACTGTACATGTTTGTTGTATGAGTTTTTTGTTTGTTTTGTTTATTTCTTTTTCTAGCCTAACCAGGGATGAGGGCTGCAAATTAGCTTCATGCTATTTGCCCTATGTATGTGACTTTGGCTGTCTTTGTATAACAATGTCAGGTGTATTGTCCCAGTTAACAAACAAATTTAAAATAAAGTTTTAGTTTTTAAGTTTCCAATGTTTTAGAAATAAGTCCTTTTTAAGTCTCAAAATAAATGTCAACTCTTCCATATTGCTTACTTCCTTCACAATTTCCATCCAATCACAAATAAAGAGGCTGTCGTACTTATACCAGTAAACTGTGTTCTTTCCACCAATCAGAATGCAAAGCTTGCCAAAAGATATTTGGCTCCACCCACTCACATAAAGCACTGCAAATGAAATAATTAACCTTCAAAATTGTGTGTGTGTGTGTGTGTGTGTGTGTATGTGTGTTAGAAAGTGGCAACTGATCAGAATTAAACGTGTTTTCATTTGTTGTGGTTGACATCTAATAAAAACAGATATACGTGTGAAAACTTGGCACCTTTTTGGTACTTTATGCAAAAAAAGTAACTTTTTATATAGGATTTTCTCTATTACACAGTAGGCATGGGACGATAACCGTTTTCAAGGTATACCGCGGTTTGGAAAAGTCAAGGTTTTAAAACCACCAAAATTTTCTGTAATACCGTTCCTAAGGTATGTAAGTTTTTTTTGGTTTGTTTTTTTGGACAACAGTCCAAATCTCCAATCTCCAGCAGAAAAGATATCCAGAGATGCCGTTTTAAATCTGTGTTGTTAAAACTAACCAAGACAGCAGAAGTCAATGTTTCATTTTCATTTTTAGACATGTTTACTGCTCCAAAATGTTTTAAATCTTATGTTCAAAAGGGGAAAACGTGTTGTTTTTTACCCTGACATTGAAAAAGAACATATTTTAGAGCAGTAATCTCAATACCGTTAAGTGGGGATTTTTATTTTTTTATTTTTTTTATCCAAGGTTATCACACCATCAGAATCTGTCTATGCCTATTACACAGCCAGGTATGATATAAAAATATAAAGAAGAATACAAAGAATAAACATATTCTGCATTTTTTTTTCATTTTTCACACCTGAGTTTAAGCTAAACCAACATTATGGACATTATGGAGAAAATCTATAAAATCTCTGTTAGAGAGAAACAATAAAAAACAATGGAACTATTATATTTAGATAACGAAATGCTTTTTATTTGGATCACAAAAATTGTAACCAAAATTAAGTTCAATAACTTTCTAACGAATCATTCTATAACTTTAAATTGTAAATCCAAAGAGATTTTAGGCTTCTCATTAAAAAAAAACAAAAAACCAGTCATTAAAATTAATAGATAGAAATAGAAAAAAATACTATGCAATGGCTGTTTTTTCCACCATTCTTCAAAATACCTTCCTTTGTGTTCAACAGAAGAAAAACTAAAGTTTAGAAGCACTTGAGTGTGAGTAAATGATGACAAAGCGTAATCTTGGTGTTTGCATCCAGTTTATTCAATTAAAGTCATTCACCTCATTATCAGTACCTGTCACTAGTGATGTGCCCCAGGGTTCAGTTCTGGGTCCCCTGCTTCTTATCATCTACCTTCTCCCTCTGGGTTATATTTTTCACAAACACCAGATCCATTTTCACTGTTATGCAGATGACACCCAGCTCTATCTAGTAACCAAGCCCAACTCCAAACTCCCATCATCATCCATTACCAGCTGATTCACACTCATTCACACACATACGCTACGGACAATTTATCCTACCCAATTCACCTGTACCACATGTTTTTGGACTTGTAGGGGAAACCTGAGCACCCAGAGGAAACCCATGTCAACACAGGGAGAACATGCAAACTCCACACAGAAACGCCAACTGATCCAACCCGAGGCTCGAACCAGCGACCTTCTTGCTGTGGGGCGAATGTGCTACCCACTGCGCACGTTTTTATTATTATTATTATTATTACGTTTTTTTATTATTATTATTATTATTATTATTATTATTATTGTGAATATCCCAAAAAGAACATAAAAACTCATGGATGTAAACATGTTAATGTGAGTTGCCATGCAAATGCACAAGTACATGAAGCTCAGTGCAGTGCCAAACGCCTACAATTGATGACTCTCTGACCTCTATTGATTGAATCTGTGGTTGTCAGTGTGAACAGTGCTCCAGGCTGAAACTAGCACACAGATACACTCATACAAGAGTTCTGGTGCTTTAGAAAAGCACAGTTGAAGTCAGACTCATTAGCCCTCCTGTATATTTTTCTCCCAGTTTCTGTTTAAAATAAGGGAGATTTTTTTTTCAACACATTTCTAAGCACAATAGTTTTGATAACTCCCCTCGGGAACGGGAGCTAAGGAGAACACGGGGAAGGTCACCTGATGAAAACAAAACACACAAGGAAGACTGGGTGTGACATACACACTATAAATCATTTAGTAAGCATTAGCAAAAAGTGAATTCATTATCTGTTTAGCATTAACTCTACATTAATAGACATTAGTAAGCAGTTTATAACTGCAGCTACACATGCTCTATTCTTGACTGATAAGCACATTTATAATCTGCTTAATGATTGTACTTTCATATCTTGTTAATGATTTATTTTTCATTACTAAATTAGGTATTTCATTATTTACAAACCAGTTAATTAAGAATAGTTGGTGTTTTTTATGATCATTCAGAATGAGTTAGTAAATGCTTAATAAACTATTCAAATAAACATTTATAATTCTTATTATTCAGGCGCAAATTAATAGTTAATTTGTATGTTAATAATTGCTTTATAACTCAACTTCATCCAGTTTTGTGACCTAATCTAAAGTGAGGAGTATTTATGCTTTATAAATCCCTTATAGATGACCATTAAACGACATTATTTATTTCTATTCGTTTGAAGATACACAAATGAAACCGTATCAAATAATAAAAATCTTTGCAATCTAAATGAAAACAAAATGACTGTACAGTTTAGACATTGCATCCTATTATATTGTTAAATTATTTTATTGTTGTTGTTTTATCCAATGTGATGTTATATTTTGACCCTCCTGTTATTCAGCATTGTTTAAACTTTACAGTAATTTAACTTTTTAAATAAGATTGCAAAGAGTATTGTTCATGTGACACCAAGCCTTTAATTGTCATTTATAAGGGATTTATAATGCATAAATAGTCCTCATTTTAGATTAGGTCACAAAACTGCATGAAGTTGAGTTAAAGAATTTATTAATATACATAGTAACCATTACTATACGCCTGAATAATAAGAATTATAAACGCTAATTTCAATAGTTTATTAATCATTTATTAACTCATTCTGAATGATCCTAAAAACCTTCAACTACTCTTAAATACAAATGGTTTGTAAATAATGCAAATACAGAATGAAAAATCAACCACACTGAAAAAAAATATTTAAAGATGATTCCTTGGATTTAATCAATTTTTTTTTACGTTAAGTGGTTGTAAACAATTTAATTAGGCTGAATTTAAACAAACAAATTTAGTTGAACATTGCTCAATTTAATTTGTTTGTTTAAATTCAACACAATTAAATTGTTGGCAAGTTTTGCATGCAACACTTTTTTCAGTGCAGTCACAAAGTATGAAAACACAATAATTAAGCACGTTATAAATGTGGTTATAAGTCAATAATAGAGTATTTGTAGCTGCAGTTATAAACTGCTTACTAACGTTTATTAATGTAGAATTAATGCTTAACAAATAATTAATAGATGCTAATGCTTAATAAATGATTGATAGTGTGTAGTTATTATAAAGTGTTACCAAGTATTCTTATATACGTGGCATTTAAAGGCTTAACTAGGTTCATTATGCAAATCATTGTATAATGATGGTTTGTTCAAATTAGCCAGAGATCAGTTATCAAGAATTAAAGGGATCTGCCAAATCATCTTAGATCATTTAAGCGAGGTACGAAGAACGGACCCCTGGTTTTGTCCATATTTTACCCAAAGTTGGGGTAAAACAACAAACTTTTTTTTTAAATGTACATGTTTAATGGTTATTTTTTTATATTAACTAGATGTATCCTTACATGGGGGGGCATATATGGGGTGCTTGGCCCAGGGTGCTAATCAAACTAGAACCGCCACTGATGATTGGATGTAGTACAGTAGGCATTTCATTCAGAAGACTGGTTTCTGGAGAGTTATAACAACCTTACAGACACCTCTTCCCCACAATTTCTGTTTGTTATCATAGCACTGACAGCTGGAGGGGTGTGGTTAAGTATGTTAGCCACTCCCAATGCCTCAGACAGCCTTAATCTGAGAATTTATCTGAAAGCAAACAGCAAGTGTATTTTTAGATTTCAGTTAAAGATTACAAGGACAAACAATTAAATATTTCTTAATGACATGCACGGATGAATTGTTCACCACAAAACTAGCAATGTGAGCTAACAAAATCAGTATGCTTAGTTGTGTACTTTACATGTGTACTTTAATGATAAACTTCATCGTGATCATTTTTTTTTTCGAGTGTATCATCCCAATCCAACATTGCAGATTCGCACATTGCAGCTATCGATGCTGAACCGATATATATTCTGCAGCTTTAGATGTCACTGATCCTCACTGATACTGTCATCTGGAAGCTGTGCTGTCTCGCTGTTATGTCATTTTCCCGTTTTCACTTCATGAATGTCTGACGCTCCCCCAAAGGCAAATGCTATCTCTCTCGCATTAGGCTTTACATCGCTGGTGGCTGACTTTGAATTTCACATTTCAATTTCACAGCATTTTAAGGTTGTGGATGCTTTAGACACATCGGCCCATGAGGGATACTGTATATGATTATGTTGTCTGATCCAATCCTAATTCAGACGTTGACTTCCTGGAGGCTTTAGTATTAACTTTATTCTGCAGAGTGGAATTATTGAAGACACCCTTCCTCTATTCCCACCCTACTCTAAACTAACAAATAGCAGGGATTTGAGTGGTTGTAAAAAAGATGGTAAAAAGGCTACTGAGTAATTTCAAGAAAATATCAACCTTGCCATTGTTGCAGTGGCCAGCTAGAGGAGTGCTGTGCAGGTACACCTCATTCCTATTGACAATCTGTCAATAGAGGCCAATGTCTTAAGCCTCCTTTGTAGAGCAACTGACCCCCATGAGGAAAGTCACCGGTTCGATGTTAGTACTTTAAAACATTGGTGTATAACACTATAGGTTAATAAAATGCAGTAGATTATGGTAAAGTTGTGAAATTTCCTTTACAGTGCTGTATTTTTAACAAAATTTCTGACATATACAGCTGGTAGTTTTATTTTTCAGGGTTTCCGTGGGGTCTTAAAAAGTCTAAAATGTAAACATCGAAATTTTAGGCCTTAAAAAAGCCTTAAATTCGCTGTTCTAGGTCTTAAATATTTCTGCACAGGTCTTATTTTTCCGTTGTACATGTAAAGCTACATGTAATGCTCATTTAAATTATTTTTGGTTGTTGTTGCTTTGTTTTCGTTGCGTTGTAGTTCTTTATTTCACTAGTTCTAATGTAATTTGTGGTGTTACAACTACAAATGAGACCAACATGCAATAGCCAATCAGCTTTCTGTTATTATACTCAGTGCGCACGGCGAATTTGGCGTCATCGCTGTGTTTGCGGAGGTTCGCTTTGGGTGCGAGTGACATGATTTTGGCTGGCGAAGCGCACTTTTCTTTTTTGAGACTTGAGCGAACAGTTATCGCGACGCCGCGTTTGATTTGAGTTGAATATGAAACACTTTGAAGAGATTTTGTCTGAAACCGGTATGACTGTACACACATCTTCATGATCTCTCCATGCTTGATCATAAGGAGAACCAGATGACCAATAATTCTTCGCTAGAAATTGCAACGGAAATGGGGAAAGGAGGAAAGTTTTTGGAAAACCTGAGGGATACGTTCCTTAAAAACAAAAAGACAGGCCATGGCAAAAGTGGAGACCCAGGTGGTTTTAATATTACAGAATATGTTTTTCCACCAGTCAAGGTTTTACACTGATGTATATATTACAATTTACAATTACAATTTACAAGTTACAAGCTAAAATGTAGTAACAAAATTATATCCTTGATAACTGGTAAGGAATAATTGAACCTGTCGGTTTACAATATACTGATGCCCAATTTCTAGGCTTTATTGGTGATAATGGTCAGGAATGTTGGACCATAATTGTCTTTTTAGCATATAGGCTAAGTAGAGGACAGAAACTAATGTGTGCTTTGTGAAGTGGAAAAAAAAGCATCAGTATTTTTAATAAGTGTACTTTTTTTTGCTTTTATTCTTGCCATAATAAAAAATATAATTGTAGAGCAACCTATGGCATGTTGTCATTAATATTTTATTAAACTTTAATAGGTAGAACTGTCCTAGATATAAACAAAAGCAAGTGATGCAACAAAGTTTGATTTAAAAAGAAAACCTGAATGGTTATAAAAATCTTTATAATCATCATAATAAATTATTTAAAAAAAATTTTTAAAACGTCTTAAAAATCTTGAATGATATTAATGATATGACGTAGTTCCGGAAACTTTATACTTCTGTTTATCCGTCTGACTTCACGGTGGGTTTCTTTTGAAACGCCCCCTGTCATTTTAAAGAATATTACAATGGCGAACGCATCAAGTAAAAGCCTCGTCCGTTTCGTGAGGTGCGCATGCAGTCAGCGGAGGTGCGCGATGTGGCACCAGGCAAAGTATAAATCAGCCTTAAGATGTTTGTTTGCTTGTTTTTTTTCCTGTAGCTCATTGGTGCATCTAACCTGTCTTTACTACTGTTCAATTTGAATATTTTTATTCTACCTCTAGTTTTGTGATTTAGCATTTTCTCTTTATGTTATACGTGTTTTTGATATTGTGATATAGGTCTTAAATGTAATACTTAATGGTCTCAAAAAGGTCTTTAAAAGTCTTAAATTTGACAATAATATCTGCAGAAACTCTGTTTTCTAACAGTTTTTTTCTAGCATTTGATGTCAGTCTTGCTTCTTCATAATGAGTTGCTAGATGCCTTCCTCATTTCTGTTTCACTTTCGATAAAAACATCTGCCAAATGACTAAACATAAATGTAAAATACTTTGATAGGATCCATATTGTTAATGTGGGATGAGATTATTGCAAATGTCACCCACTTTGATTTGTCTCGGGAATTCAAAAGTATTGACTCTGTAATAGACACTGCAATTTAAATGCAATTAGAAAGACACTTTTAAATATTTATATTTATATTTATATCTTTTTTTATTTATGTATTCAGCAAATGTTTTCCAAGTTATGATAAAGGCAATATTTTTAACAAATGACCAGCAGAATAGGATCAGAGTTTAGAAAATAAACTTTTGGAAATCCAGCCAGAGGAAGAAATTCTAACTTTTTTTTAACTCAAGACATGATGAGATTGTTTACAGAAAACTCACACGTGAACATTTACTCAAAGGAAAAGAATCCCCAAAATGTTAATATTGCAACAAAAAGCCAACTGTGAAACATATACATGTGGCATGCCCTGTATCAGACGTTGTTTTTTATCTGGAAAGACTTTAAATGAAATATTTCGAAATGTGAATCCCAAAAGTAAACCTTAAAAAGTTTTTAGTTCTCGTTCTTTTTATCTTATATATTATTATTTAAGTATTTTACTGTATGTATTATTTGTTGATGTTGATGACTTTTTTTGGTCACACTTTATTTTGATGGTCCGTTTGTTGAATTTAAGTTACATTGCATCTACATGCCAACTAATTCTCAATAGATTATAAGTAGACTGATGGGTTACGGATGGGGTTAGTGTAAGTTGACATGTTCTTGCAAAGTTTCCTATAGTCAGTTAAATGTCTGTTGAAGGAGCAGTACCAACAGATATTAAGCAGACAGTCTACTAATACTCAAATGGACCATCAAAATAAAGTGTTACCCTTTTTTATTGTTAAAATATCTTTATAATTATAGAAAAGTAATATTTATTACCTGATCTGGTTTTTTTGTTTTGTTTGTTTTTTGCCATGACGTAACCAGAGAAGCTGATATGGCAATAAACTCAAAAATATATCTATTCCCAAGAAATGCTTAACAGTGCAAGGCAATTTTTCCTCAGTATTTCCTATCATGTTTTTCTTCTGGACAAAGTCTTATTTATTAAAGTTTAACTGGAATAACAGCAGTTTTACAACGTTTAATGTCAATATTAGGAGATTGGCTACAGAACAAACACTGTTGTCCAATGAGTTGCCTAATTAACCTCAATTGCACAGTTAACCTAATTAACCTACATAGTTAGGCCTTTAAATAGCATTTTAAGCTGAGTACTAGTATCTTCCGAAAATAACTAGTAAATTATTATATACTGTCTTCATGAAAAAAACTAAATAAACACTACTTATTAAAAATTAGTTGAAAAAAAAACTAATGAAGTTATGAAATCAAAATAATATCCCTGTATTCTTTTTCTTTTATAATGTAATATACAATTTAGATCCAAATTAGAGAACAGTATTTCTTATTTTATTGTAATATATTTAAAATTAATAATACACTAAAAACAATGATGAATTATTATTATTTTATTTTATTATTATGTTTATCACTTATGCAATATTTATTGAATTTCATCAAAATTTATGCTTAAAAACCTGCTCTTTTATATAAATAATAACTTCAAGAACGATAATGCATCATTTGCAACTCTAACCACTTGTTAACACTACTTTAACCATACCTGTACTTTTACAACTAGGTTGCTGTTGGTGGTGTTATTTAGGGGGCACTCAATCTGTAGTTTGTGAGAGTTAATTCAACAGTAAAGAGAAGGGGACACTATACTGTCAGTGAGCGCCATCTTTCAGATGAGACATTAAACTGAAGTCCTGATTCTCTGTGGTCATTACAAAAAAGCCCATGGCACTTCTGGTAAAGAGTAGGGGTGTATCTCCAGTATCTTGGCCAAATTCCCTCTATTGGCCCTTATCCTTCATGGCCTCCCAATCATACCCATCCACTGAATTGACTGTGTCACTGTCTCTCCACTCCACCTATAGCTGGTGTGTGGTGAGCGCACTGGCATCGTTGTTCTGTGGTTGCCGCCATATCATCCATGTGAATGCTGCACACTGGGGGTGGTGTGGAGAGAGTCCCCTCATGATTGTGAAGCGCTTTGGGTGTATAGCCATACACGATAAATGTGCTATATAAATACACATTACATGACATTATATTACTTTACATTTTAAAGAATGCTTTATGCTGTTATTTGTGGCACCAAAGCTACTAACTAGCTAACTGTGGAAAAAGTGCGGTGGTGGACAGTATTGAGGACCAGTACTTTTTATGGTAAGTAATGTGTTACGCTACTTTTGAGTTACTTTTGTGTTAGGCTTGATCTCTTTCAGAACTTGTTTTTATTTTTATTTCTTTTTTTAATAGAGGGACCCTGTGGGTAACAGCACACTGTATATCCTACACCTTCATTTACCTTTAAAAAACATTTCCAAATCTTATAATTTAGGATAATGTTATCTGAAAACCTCCTGACCCCAGAGCTACACATGCCATATACAGACTAATGAAGGTTTAAAGCAATGGGATTGCTACTTTTGTACCGTTTGTCTCAAGTAAAATCACTTTTCATTGAGACTATAATCCCCTTTTCCTTTTCTCTAATGCGTTTAAAATCATAAACACCACTGCGGGATTCATTGTGACTAACTTAATTTTAATTGAGCTATTTATTTTTCAAAAGCTAATTAATTAAACTAAAAAGTAACTCATATTATCTAAATATGATCACTTAATTTTTAAAAGTAATGCGTTACTTTACTCGTTACCTAGAAAAGTAATATATTATTACGTAACACACATTACTTGTAATGCATTACCCCCAACACTGGTGCTGGAGTCTCAATCGAGTCTTACTTACTTGCTTTATATCCAGGGCCGTTTATGTCCAAGTTGATATTTAGCTGCACCATGTTGGTGTTTCGTAACATCTAATTTTTTGCGAGGTGGGTTGTTATCCCAACACTCAACCCCCAACCACACCACGGACAATTTGGCTTACCCAACTCACCTATATCACATTTCTTTGGACTTGTGGGGGAAACCGGAGCACCCGGAGGAAACCCACGCCAACACGGGGAGAACATACAAACTCCACAGAAATGCCATCTGACCCAGCTGAGGCTCGAACCAGCGACCTTCTTGCTGTGAGGCGATTGCGCAACCCACTGTGCCACAGTGTTGCAATTTATTTTTAAAAGCAAATCAATTAAAATAGAAAGTAACTCGTATTACATTTTTAAAAAAGTAACTCAAATATGATCGCTTAATTTTTAAAAGTAATGCGTTACTTTACTCGTTACCTAGAAAAGTAATATATTATTATGTAACACACATTACTTGTAATGCATTACCCCCAACACTGGTGCTGGAGTCTCAATCGAGTCGTACTTACTTACTTTATGTCCAGGGCCATTTATGTCAAAGTTGATATTTAGCCGCACCATGTTGGTGTTTCGTAACTTCTCATTTTTGGCGAGGTGGGTCGTTATCCCAACACTCAACCCCCAACCTGTAGGACCAGGACATACACTCATACACCACGGACAATTTGGCTTACCCAACTCACCTATATCACATTTCTTTGGACTTGTGGGGGAAACCGGAGCACCCGGAGGAAACCCACGCCAACACGGGGAGAACATGCAAACTCCACACAGAAATGCCAACTGACCCAGCTGAGGCTCGAACCAGCGACCTTCTTGCTGTGAGGCGATTGCGCAACCCTCTGTGCCACCGTGCTGCAATTTTATTTTAAAAGCAAATTAATTAAACTACAAAGTAACTCTTATTACATTTTTTGAACAGTAATTCAAATATTCTTATTTTAAAAGTAATGTGTTACTTTACTCGCTACTTAGAAAAGGAATATTATTTCGTAACTCGCGTTACTTCTAATACGTTACCCCCAACACTGGTGCTCAAAGCTGTGCACAGGGGGGTGGCCCGGTGTCTAGAGCCACTGCCCCTTTGCCTTCATTGGCTGAGGTGCCCCTTTTACTTGATCGCTCCCCCGACCAACCCCCTCCCCCCCTGCTCTTCACTTTGCGCCCCCCCCCCCTCCCTTCATTTTGCGATCGCCACCCCCCCCTCCTCTCTTCACTTTGCGATCACCCAATCCACCCCCCCTCCCTTCTATTTGCGATTTCCCCCACCCCTCTTCATTTTGTGACACCCCCCCGGCTCTTGACTTTGCGATCACCCATCCACCCCAATCCCCGCCTTTGCGTTCGCGTTGAGCACCTGCCCCTGTAAGAGTCTGTGCACGGGCCTGCTGGTGCTGGAGTCATTTATTATCAGTTTCTAAGCATTTCAGCACACTACAGCTTCAGACTGCTCCAGAAGCATAACATTTCAGCATCTGATCAAACCTGATTGCAACAAGATCGCATTGTTTTGCATATGCCTGAAATTGCATGTCTGAGATTGCATCTGAGTCTGCAGCCAGATACTTTTGGGATTTTGTACATGTAAGGAAAATTTGTCAGGATGTATGTTTCAAAGCAGTTATTTTCTCCCAATCCTAAAGAGAAAGCAAGTCGGTCCACCCTCTGTGAAGTTCCTGTGATCTTCTAATGGGATGCTCCTCTTTTGTGCATAATTAGTGGTTTGTTAATTACCTGCTATCTATGTGATTTCAGCAGGTTTGTCCGCCTTCTAAACAGCACACAGGGAACAAAGTGTGATCTTCTGTTTATCCTAATATGCTAATGCTGAAAATAAGATCAAGCCATAACGCCTGAAGTCAGTTACACTTCCTTTATTTGCACAGTGGAAATGTCAACTTGAGCAACATCTGAAGAGAAAGTCTTGGTTAGAGGCAAAAATAAGCAAATTCGTCACTGAACGGCTTCTCCAGTCAAATGTGACTCCTGCGACACCAGTTTTGAGTTCACTGAGGGACTGCTGACCTCAAGCGCCAATCTGTGAACGTCATATCATCTTCTTGAGAGCAGAACATGTTTGTTTTTGTTTTTTCATAGAGTAATGCTCTTAAACAAAGCAGGGAGATTTTTAGAGGGGAAAATCCTCTTTGAGTGTTGAGTTGAAGTTTTGCTTCAGGATTTTGGAGTTTCCTTCAGTGTAGAAGTAGCAGCTCTGCACAAAATGTATCACATGCTACCATGACAGACTGCTATTTTTAGTGTGCTCACAATGCTGTCTTGCTGATCTTTAATATAAAGTCAAGCTCACTGTAAACTTACACCTCCACTGCTCACCATCTGAAACTGTAGAGGAGACAGAATATACTATCTATCTATCTATCTATCTATCTATCTATCTATCTATCTATCTATCTATCTATCTATCTATCTATCTATCTATCTGTCTATCTGTCTATCTGTCTATCTGTCTGTCTGTCTGTCTGTCTGTCTGTCCATTTTTAAAAAGGTACCACCAGGAAGAATTTTTAATTATTTATCAAAAATTAAACTGAAAACCTTTAAACTTTTTTTATTGTATTACGAATTTGTTTTTATCATGTAATATTTTATGTATATCCATTTTGCCACGAAATAGCCATAAGTTGCTGATGTGGCAATAAATAAATAATAAATAAATATACCCAGTTGTCCAACTATCTATTTATCTGTCTATCATCCATCTGTCTGTCCATCTATTTGTCCATCCATCCATCCAACCATCCATCTGTCCATTCATCCATCCATCCATCCATCCATCCATTTATCTATTTATCTGTCTATCCATCCATCTATTTATGTCTATCCATCAATCCATCTGTCCATCTATTTGTCCATCCATCCATCCATTCATCCATCCATCTGTCCATCAATCTGTCTATCCATCCATCTGTTTATGTCTATCCATCCATCCAGCCATACATCTGTCCATCTATTTATGTCCATCCATCCATCCATCTATTTATCTGTCTATCTATTCATTTATGTCTATCCATCCATCCATCCATCCATCCATCCATCCATCCATCCATCCATCCATCCATCCCTCTGTCCATCTATTTATGTCCATCCATGCATCCATCCATCTATCTATCTATTTATCTGTCTATCCATCTGTCCTTCTATTTATGTCTATCCATCCATCTATTTATATCTATCTATCCATCCATCTGTCCATCTATTTATGTCCATCCATCCATCCGTCCATCCATCTGTCCATCTATTTATGTGCATCCATCCATCCATCCATCCATCCATCCATCCATCCATCCATCCATCCATCTATCTATTTATCTGTCTATCCATCCATCTATTTATGTCTACCTATCAATCCATCTGTCTATCTATTTGTCTATCCATCCATCCATCCATCCATCTATTTATGTCCATCCATCCATCCATCCATCCATCCATCCATCTATGTCCATCTATCCATCCATCCATCTATTTATCTATGTCTATCCATCCATCCATCCATCTGTCCATCTATTTATGTCCATCCATGCATCCATCCATCCATCTATCTATTTATCTGTCTATCCATCTGTCCATCTATATATGTCCATCCAGCCATCATCCATCCATCCATCCATCCATCCATCCATCGTTCCATCCATCCATCCATCCATCCATCTATTTATCTGTCTATCCATCCATTTATGTCTATCCAACCATCCATCCATCTATCTGTCCATCTATTTATGCCCGTCTGTCCGTCGTCTATTAATCTGTCTATCCTTTGGTCTGCCCATCCATTCATCCATCCATTCATGTGTCTCTCGTCATCTATCCGTCCGTCTCTGTCTGTCTGTCCATTCATCCATCCACCTATTCATCCCTCTGTCCATCCGTCTGTCTATCTGTCAATTCATCAATCCATCCGCCTGTCTCTCCTCATCTGTCAGTCCGTCTCTCTGTCTGTCTGTCCATCAAGTTGTCCAACTGTCCAGCTGTCTATCCATCAGTCCATCCGTCCATCCATCCAGTTATCCAACTGTCCATCTGTCTGTCCATTTGTCAAGCATCTCTATAGAGCCTATATATTTAAAATGTATTTTATATTGCATTTCTGTCATCATGTCATTACTGAACTACATGACTTTTTCCATGGAACACAAACGCAGTTGTTCATTCTCAAGATTTTGCAGTTGACGTCAATCTCATGATGCTGTTGATGAACATAAAATGGCCATATCTGAATATAGGAATGAGATGATGTCTGCCCACATTCACATGCAGGAAAATTATGCCTCAAAATCTGCTAAACTTCTCCTTTTGTGTTCCTTGAAATAAAGTATGTCATTAACATGAGGGTGAGTGAATAATAAATCTATAAGCAGCTGTTGTGTCTTTTAAGATCCTCTTTGGATCTTTGCTCTCCAGTTGAGAGCTTCTCAAGGAATTTCTCATGAATCTTTGTGTCTTTTATTTTCAACACTGATGGCATTCAATTCAATTCAATTCAATCACCTTTATTTGTATAGCGCTTATACAATGTAGATTGTGTCAAAGCAGCTTCACATAAAGGGTCACAGTAAATAGGAACAGTGTAGTTCAGTTTGTAGTGTTTAAGTTCAGTTCAGTTTAACTCAGTTCAGTGTGGTTTAATAATCACTACTGAGAGTCCAAATACTGAAGAGCAAATCCAACGATGCGCAGCTCTACAGTTCCCGAACCATGCAAGCCAGTGGCGACAGTGGAGAGGGAAAAAAAACTTCACTAAAGGCGGAAGTGAAGAAAAAAAACCTTGAGAGAGACCAGGCTCAGTTGGGCACGACCATTTTAATTTCTCCGCTGGCCAAACGTCTTGTGCAGAGCTGCAGTCTCAGTGGCGGCGGCTGGAAGCTGGCCTCAGCGAAGACTCGTCTGTCTCTGGAGCGTCACAGGAATCAGTCTCATGTTCTCACTTCTCCATGACCATCACAGCAGCTGCTCAGGATACGGCCTGGTCCAGGATTATGGAAACCTTGGGATCATCTCGTCGTTGGTCTTGGATCGAATCAGTGACTCTGCATAGTCTGAGGGCCTTGGGAAGAGTATCCCCAGGTGGAAATGGAGAATAAAGAAAATAATTAGCGTAGCTGCTGTTCATAGTGTATATAAACAAGACGCATAACCTGTGTGGAAGCCCGCTAAGTGGTGCACTGAGTGTATGCTTTACTAAACAGATAGGTCTTTAATCTAGGCATGTGGTCTGCATCTTAACGTTACATACTTCAGATGCTACATAATGCGTGTATGTGTTTGCATGTGTGTGCGTGCCTCTGCTATAGCTACATTATAAAGGGCTCAGCTGAATATGTCATTGTATTCCCCAGATGCTTGAAACTCTTTGAAATGGTGCCAGCTTATTTCTGTCTCGCCTGAAGAATCAGTTCCCTCACTACACTAATAAACCAGGTCCATACCAGAGCTGCGAGCACCATTTAGTGCAGTGTTTCCCAACCTTATTCCTGAAGGCACACCGATAGTACACATTTTCAACCTCTCCCTAATCAAACACACCTGAATCAACTCATAAGAACATAAGAAGAGACTCCAAAACCTGAAGTTAATGGGTCAGATGAGGGAGAAATCAAAAATCTGCACTGTTGGTGTGCCTGCAGCAACAGGGTTGGGAAACACTGAGGCATGTGAAGATGTTTTATTCAATTCAGGAGTGTGGAGTAAGCGCTTGTGTACGGTGAATTCAGCACCACGCTGCTTCTGAGAGACAGAGATTGTAATGTGTTCTGAAGAGCCTGTGCTGTTTATGAGAGAGCTCTGTCTTTGATGGCTGAGATCTGAAAAGAAAAGGACTATCAAGAGCACTACAAACATCATTTCCCTAATCAGTATTTTTGTCTTGTTTTTCAGCAAAACATTGCACTTTCTTATATTTTTCAATTTCAATTTAAGGATTAATTTAATTAAATAGGCTTAAAATCAGCTTAGTTGGTTTAAATCCAATATTGATTTATCAGTCTGTCAGGACCAATAATGCGACAATGTTTTGACAAAAACAATTATTCTGAAATATAAACATGTAAAATGGATGGCAATTTGGCTCAGTGGTTAGCACTGTTGCCTTACAGCAAGAAGGTCGCTGGTTCGAGTCCTGACTGGGCCAGTTGGAATTCTGTGTGGAGTTTGCATGTTCCCCTCTGGGTGCTCCAGTTTCCCCACAGTCCAAAAACATGCGCTATAGGGGTATTGGGTATGCTAAATTATCCGTAGTGAATGTGTGTGAGTGAGGGTGAATGGGTGTTTCCCAGTGATGGGTATATATTTATTTATAACATAACATGCTTACTTTTTTCTCTATTAAAGGTATTTGCTTAAATACATTTGTCATTTAAAATATTTGTTTATATTACTATTGTTTTATGTATTGATGTTGCATGTAATTTTATTATATATTTTTTCTTTATTTCTTTTATATAAATATTAGATAATAATGTAAAAATACAAATTTATCATAGTCATTTTTATATACAAAGAAAGCATATTAAATCTCTGTTTTTTGGCAATAAAATATGAAAATATTGGTGAACAAAGGTTCAATCATCATGTTTATTTAAAAGTTATATATATATATATATATATATATATATATATATATATATATATATATATATATATATATATATATATATATATATATATATATAAAATATATATATAAAATATATATATATTAGGGGTGTAACAGATCACGGTTTGGTTTTGATGTGTTCGATGTTTTCGATACAGCAAGAAAAGAAAAAAGCCAGAGGATTTCTCAGATTTAAATTTTTTTATGTATTAACACTAACATCATAAAAGTATGATCTAGTTTTTTATTTATTTTTTACTTTAAACAGTGATAGCGCTATACATCCGGGGTTTCTGCTTAGCAGCAAATTAAACAAATCCTTCCTTATACTCAAAACCAAAAAGCTTCCTATAAAAAATAAATATAATATTGTAGTAGTTAAACAAATAAAAAGAAAAGAACAATTTAGTTTTTATATGGAACTCAGTTTTAATCTATTT
>NC_079444.1:39968341-40110841 GCF_903798145.1 Danio aesculapii
GACCGGTTAAGGCCACGTCTACACTAATCCGGATAAAATTGAAAACGGCATTTTCGTCTAAAATACTCCATGTCCACACTATCGTTTTTCAAATCATTCCAAAAAATGGGCATCCATGCTAAAACGACTAAAAATGTTTTATTCATGTACAGTACTTGGATGAACATGAGCACAGACGTAAGATGATTTTACCTGCATCATATCCATCTGCCGTTTATTTACTTTCCGTCTCTGAAACATTGCTGCAAAATATTGAGGCTGTGGTCTGCTTCTGCCGCTGAACAACAGGTCCCAGTGAAGATTCCCTGTGCTTTTAAAAAGAGACAATATGGAGCATGTACAAACTAACAATAATCCTTAATAAAGCTGTCAAAACAGAAAGCAGAAAACATCCTAAACATCTGTATGTTTACATGGACACCAATAATACAATTTTAATACAATTAAGACAATACTCTGATTAAGAGTCCATCATGTAAACAGCGGTTTTTAATTACCTTAATCCAATTAAGATCATAATTGAACTAAACAGAAATCGAATTAAGATGTGGCGTATGCCGATTTTAGTGGCATTATTGAAGTGCAGCACAGACATGTAAACACAGCAATCAAACTATTACTATCGTGTAGGATTTTCGCTGCATTTTGCGATAGGAGAGTCTATAAACACACGGCTGTTTGACACTATTCTCTGCACCTATCGAGTGCACTGCAAAATGTGGAGGTTTTTTTCCTCATATGGCGTGCGGTATCTAATTCCATTAAAACAACACTCTTCCAGCGGTTCATACTCGCATCCAATATCTCAGTTTGTCATGGGGGGCATGCATGAAATGTTCCTGAATGAAAGTGAAAGTGCCAATGTTGAAAGTGGAGTTGAAGTCGAATTTAAAATGAAACACCCAAAATTACATGAAACTCCAGAGGAAATGTGGATAGCGCGGTGACGCAATGACGTTAATCAAATTATGTGTAAACATGTAAAACGGGATCATGAACGGAACATTCAAAAAGCAACTCATGTAAACACCTTAGTCATATCATTATCTTATTCAGATTAAGGCAAATAATTTGATTACTGATGTCCATGTAAAAGTAGTCAGTGTCGTCCACCATGTTAGCTGAATTGGTCACACATGACTGCATCACTTGGCTAATATGTGTCATCGTTTTCGAAGGCTTCTGTTTTTTACAGTCCACAATGCAACACGAAAACAGCATTTTCAAATTTATTCACTTTGGACAATGTTTTCAAAAAAGATATGTTGACGGAAGGCTGAAACAAAGAAAAAAAATGTGCTTTTAAACGAAAACGTATTAGTGTGGACATGGCCTAGCACAATGTTTCTCAACCACATTCCTGGTGGACCACCAACTCTGCACATTTTCTATGTCTTCTTAGCCAAACCAAAGTCCCTCTAAGGCAAATCCTTTCACTCGGCGGCCATCTTTAAAACGCCTCTCAGGCAGTATGCTCAGGCATTCTGTCTGAATAGGGAAACAAATTTTCCATCAAATTCAAGCTTACGATTACATTACATATTTGGAATCACCAATAAAATTAAACAACAACCGTCTCATAAGTTTCGTTTCTGAACATTCAAATCAAACAGAATCGGCATAGTTTTAGGTTGCCTGAGCTAATGCGCATGTGCACTGGAAAGGAACGAGATCACGACACCAACCTCATTTATGGCCGTGTTAGACGTTATCATCTTCTTTATAATGCTTCGCCAGATCGTGCTGGTTTTCTGTAGTAATTCACAGCTTAATCTTGATGGTGAATCTACTCCCGAAATGACAGTGACTCTTGGTTTACAAGTTTGTGAGCGTTTGAGTAATTGCTGTCATGTGATGTGCGTTTGACAGGATGAACTGTACCTCACGGTTGTTTCATACAGATTACAAAACCAAAAAACTTTTGTTTTCAGTTGTAGCTGGTTCATTTAAAAGTAAAGATTTCAAGCTTTATTTGGATATATGTCTTATGTCTGTGAAGCAAGTATTCACTGAGATTCCAGTGTGTTTGTTCGTTGATCGTTGATTGGTTCCTGTACTAGTAGGTGGGGCTTTATTCACCATATTGACCATTACACTTTCCCCCATTCAAAACTATAAGAGTGACACGTCTTGTGTATTCTATAGTCTTTGACCAAACACACCTGATTCAGATCATCAGCTCATTAGCAGAGACTGAAAGACCTGTAATGGGTGTAACAGATTAGGAGACATCCAAAACATGCAATTTTGGTGGTCCTCCAGGAATATGGTTGAGAAACACTGGCCTAGTATATACTTTGCTGCTATTGATATCAGACTGGAGGTCTCTCTCAGGATATGCCTCAGTTTTTCTGTATTTGTTAGCGATGTCAAATTATCTTGAAATTAGAGAAGTATGTGGATGTAATGTTGTGGTAATGTTCTTAGTACAGCAGTGCTCCTCAGTTTCCACGATTCAGTGTGCACATATCTCTCTGTGGCTCTTTTGGTGCTCTGCGTTATTCAGCATCATGCTGGGCAAACACATTAGCAAGCCTGTGGCAGCTCTTTCCTCCATATTCATGAGATCACGTTTATGTCCCTGAAACGCAGGGCTGACGACTGGCTTCCCGCCGAGGTCATTGTGTCAACGTGTGGACCAGCTGTCTGAGACAGGGTCTGTCCTGCGTCCATGCATATCAGCCCACCTGAGAACGACATCATCGCTTATCTTTTTGATGATGCATTTTCATAGTCTTATCAGTGATCAGACAGGTGGTTTTATCAGTGATTGTTTATTTAATGGATTTTTGTGATGACATTCAAGAGGCAGAAAGTTTGATAATGGAAGCTATGTAAATGTGAGATTGTTTTGTAGAGTACACAATGTAGCTATATAAAGCAGTCTGTTGGTGATTGTGATTTTGTGAATATACAAACTATCAAGAAGTTGAGATTGGCTATGGAGTATATACATCAGTCTATAGAGGTGTTCTATAGATTACCGATATAAAGTTCTTATTTCAGAATTGTGTACAAATTTCAGGCATTTTCATTAAAAAAATTCAATTGCAATGATATGCAAGAAATGTATAATTTTACAGTAAACAATCTCTTAGTAATGTGAAATAATGCAAAACGTTTTGTTATGTTAGGAGACATTCGATTCTGTTACTAATGCTGTTTAACTTATGTTCAAACATTTTAAACTTTAACAAAGTTGACAAGAACAGAGATGACAACAGCAGAGTTGGCCACAACATAGTTCACCAAAAAAGGGTTATCAGTAACAGAGTTGACAATAACAGAGTTTACAACAACAGAGTTGGCAACAACATAGTTCACAATAAAAGGATTGACTTTAACAGAGTTGGCAGTGACAGAGCTGACAATAAAAGAGTTTACAACAAAGAGTTGGCAACAACGTAGTTGACAGTAACAGAGTTGACAATAAGAGTTGGCAGTAACATAGTTGACAGTAACAGAGTTCACAACAACAGAGTTGGCAACAACAAAGTTCACAATAAAAGTGTTAACAGTAACAGAGTAGACAGTAGAGGAGTTGACAGTGACAGAGCTGGCAATAAAAGAGTAACCACAAAGAGTTGGCAACAACATAATTGACAGTAACAGAGTTGACAAAAAGAGGTGACAGTAACCGATTTGGCAGTAACAGAATTAACAATAACAGAGTCGACAGTAACAAAGTTCACAACAACATAGTTCACAATAAAAGAGTTGACAGTAACAGAATGACAGTGACAGAGCTGACAAGAAAAGAGTTTACAACAAAGAATTGGCAACAACATAGTTGACAGTAACAGAGTTGGCAATAAGAGTTGACAATAAAGTTGACAGTAACAGAATTGACAGTAATAGAGTTGACCGGAACAGAGTTGTAAGTAACAGAGTTGACAGTAAAAGAGTTGTAAGTAACAGAGTTAACAGTAACAGAGTTGACAGTAACGTTTGACAGTAACAGAGTTGACAATAAGTTGACAATAAGAGTTGACAGTAAGAGAGTTGGCAATAAGGGTTGACAGTAACAGAGTTGACAATAAGAGTTAACAGTAACATAGTTGACAATAAAAGTTGACAGTAACAGAATTGACAGTAATAGAGTTGACCGTAAGTAACAGAGTTGTAAGTAACAGAGTTGTAAGTAACAGAATTGACATTAAGAGTTATCAGTAACAGACTTGACAGTAACAGAGTTCAGAACAACAGATTTGGCAACAACATAGTTCACAATAAAAGGGTTGACAGTAACAGAGTTGACAATAAGAGTTAACAGTAATAGAGTTGACAATGAAAGAGTTAACAGTAATAGAGTTGACAATGAAAGAGTTAACAGTAATAGAGTTGACAATGAAAGAGTTAACGGTAACAGAGTTGACAGTAATAGAGTTGACAATGAAAGAGTTTACAGTAACAGAGTTAACAGTAATAGAGTTGACAATGAAAGAGTTAACAGTAATAGAGTTGACAATGAAAAAGTTAACAGTAATAGAGTTGACAATGAAAGAGTTAACAGTAACAGAGTTGACAGTAATAAAGTTGACAATGAAAGAGTTAACGGTAACAGAGTTGACAGTAATAGAGTTGACAATGAAAGAGTTAACAGTAACAGAGTTAACAGTAATAGAGTTGACAATGAAAGAGTTAACGGTAACAGAGTTGACAGTAATAGAGTTGACAATGAAAGAGTTTACAGTAACACAGTTAACAGTAATAAAGTTGACAATAACAGAGTTGGCAATAACAGAGTTCACAATAAAATAGTTGACATTTTGCAACATTTTGTTCTTTAGCTCAAGATGCTAACCTCAAACCAGAGACCACATGGCATGTGTGAAACAGAATGTTATGTATTTTCATTATATCACTGTTCAACTGTTAAAAGCTGAATGAGAAGTTCACTGAAATATACAAATGTCTATTTAACTTAAGTAGACGAAACACAAAAATGATGAAAATTACAGATAATTATTTAATGCTAACTGGAACTGACTGTACAATTCAGGATGCAGAGTCAGTCAAAAATATTCAATGACGGAGTATTTAAGTTCATATTTTCAAAATGTTCCTTAATACTCATACAACATAGAGATAACTTGAAATAATTTGTGTATTACTCAAAACTAAAGTTTTAGTTTTTGAAAAAAAAAAAAGCCAAGTTTATTTTGGAGATGTAAAGATTTTTTTCATAAAGACCATTTCAATGTGGTCATGTAATTGGCCCATCAGCATTTCCTGCTTGTTATCAAACTATTTCATAACTGTAACAAGAAGCAATTCAGTCATACATTAATGTTATAACAGCTACAGTATCATCAAATTATTTATCAATATGTGGCTCTTTTTTTACTCTCATAACTACAGAAATTAAAAATGCACATTGGCACCATTGTTTTTGTTTACATCCCTCAAAATTATCTAAAAAACATAGTATAAAAGATAGAATAATAAACGATCTACGGCTTCTTCTAAAACTTCACCGACATATTCAGGGGACTCCTGAGATGTATATTTCGTCCAGTCAAAAGTGCATAATAGGACCCTCTTGAAAGGATTCAAACAAAAGTCATCCTCACTCAC
The DNA here is from genome assembly GCF_903798145.1 of Danio aesculapii. Classification (NCBI taxonomy): domain Eukaryota; kingdom Metazoa; phylum Chordata; class Actinopteri; order Cypriniformes; family Danionidae; genus Danio; species Danio aesculapii. The sequence continues at coordinate 39,973,919 of NC_079444.1, forward strand.
TCACCCTCATGCCTTTTGAAACCTGTATGACTTCTTTTCATATATATAAAAAAGAATGTATTATAGTAAATGAATGGCAGTGCGGTCCAGTGTTGTTTTGAAGCCCGCAGACTTTCATTATAAAGCCAAACGGTTGAAAACTCTGCCATTATGCAGTCCGTGTTTTGTCCAGATTATATTCTTTCTGCTGCTGCATTTCTCAATGGGGGATGTTTCATAACGTTTCGATGACACACTCCTGTGACAGCTAAATCAGTTTTTCACTATTCGCTCTGGCAAAGTTGTTACATTCCCTTCATGTCTATACTGCGCTTTTGTGTTCAGCGGTGATTTCACAAGGCCGGCGCCATTAGATGCCCCAGGTTAGCTCATTTATAAAATGACATCAAACAATCGCCATTCTAAAGATTTTTCATTAAAAGGTAATGATTAAACGCCACCGCTTGGCTTTTTTTTTTCCCTCAAGTGAGCCTGGTGTTTCCAAGCGTGACTCCAGAATTGACAAACACATCCAGTAAGTGCTGTCAATCAAATGTTCTCCAGCTCCCACCAATCACGTGTTCCAGAACGAGCCTGCTTTGTTTTGTAAATTCAAGATTCGCTTGTCAAATGCTTAACAAATGGCATGCTGGCTGTTCTGCAGCTCATGGTGGTACTTTTGAAGGTTCATGCTCACACTTTCTGACTCTGTATTCATCCATATTGCTGGAGAATCATGAAGCTTCACATTTTTATGTTCCAGGACATCACATCAGATTTCAACATTGGTTTTTTGCTAATATTAAAGGGGACCTATTATGCCCCTTAAGTCTCTGATGTCCCTAGGGGTTCTCAGTGTCTACATTAAAAGGTCCAAATCAGATTTTTTATTAAGATCAAAGGCTAGGCAAGGCAAGTTTATTTATATAGCACATCTCATACACAGTGGCAGTTCAAAGGGCTTTACATGAACAGGAATAAAAGAAACGGATAAATAAAATAGAAGCAAATAATATAAAAACAGATGAAAACGGTGTAAACACAGATTTTCCATATACCAAAACACCGGTGTATCATATTTTCTCATTTTACTCTGGGACTTCCCCACTCTGGTGATCACCCCCCCTCTGTGGACTTTTTCGGTACCTATTATTCTATTGGACGGCTCTAACAGATTCGATTTTTCACCTAGAATCGAAAAGTTAAGCTTTACAGCTCTAATTACGTGCCCCCCAATTTCAACTTTCTTCTGGAAGTAAATCGCACGGCCCCTGATTTCTACCCCCCTCCCGGGAGTAGATCGCTTTAACTAGTCAAACGTAATAAAAGGTCTTGATCTCAGCCAGACACCAGAGACTTTGACCCCCCGCAACAGATCATCTGTAACAAGTCACATCTCCGATAAATAAGATATAATACAATATCATAGATATTATTGCGAATTAAGCCTTGCACAGCACTTATCGCTGCTGCTTTATTTATTTTAATAAATTTGTTGTCTTTTTTATTATTTGTTTTCTATACAGCAACTGATTAATTTAGGTTTTGTAAGCACTAAAATGTACTGTGAAATTCATAAGGGGTCAGAGTAATTTTATTTTATAAACGTTTCTATATTTTTATTTCTTCACAGAAAATAAATAAAATGTATATAAAAAAGAGAAGCTCGAATTAGGAGTCATAAACTTGTAATCACAAAAATAAAATGTCATCTTAGTAAAATAAATAGAAGTATAAATACAAGTTTTTTGTTTTTTCCATTTTACTTCTTCCATGCTGGAAACAGTGATGTACTCATGTTGTTGTTTTGTCAGTTTAGACTAGACAGTGTTTCAGCTCTTGTCCGGTCTCTCAGATGCAGTGACTTGGGCTTTTTCGGTGGTTGTAACTTCTAAATTATTCACACAAATCTATTTTGATTACACAGAATGGGTCTTCGCACTGCCTCTGGGCACCAATTCCCTCTTTTTAACCGCTCAGGATTCATTTTACAGAGCTTCAGAAGCCACCTGTCATTGTCCATCTGTGTGTGTGTGTGTGCGTGTGCGTGTGTGTGTTTTATTATGTAGATTTCATGAAAGAAATTTTATTATGAATGGCTTCCCTATGAATGGCGGCACGGTGGCTCAATAGTCAGCACTGGCACCTCACAGCAGGAAAATCGCTAGTTCAGGTCCTGGCTGGGTCAGTTGGCATTTCTGTGTGGAGGATGCATGTCCTTTCCTAGAGTGTATGGGTGTTTCCCAGTTCTGGGTTGCGGCTGGAAGGGCATCCACTGCACAAAACATATGCTGGAATAGTTGGCGATTCATTCCGCTGTAGCGATTTTTTTTTGTCATAAATAAGGGACTAATCTAATGGAAAATGAATGAATGAATGAATGAATGACTTTAGGAGGTGTAGTGGAAATGTTTAGGAAGTGACTACTTTATAAGATAAAGTCAGTATTATTGAGAAATAACTCATTTAATTTTGTCATTTAAGATCGACCACATCTAATTATCTATCCTCTAGTTAATAATATTACATTGTGGGACATTATCAAATAAGTTTTTGTTCTAAAATAAATGAAACTGCTCCCAAATAATGTGGGATAGAGTTCACAAAGCTCACAGGTGATCAGTTTACAAAAAAATATTCGCTTAATATACTTTAAACCGCTGCAAGAACACATTTTCTTTCATTTTCTTTCATTTTCTGTACACTGAGAGTGTTTTCCAGTTAATTATTTTTCTTTTATCCTCTGTGGTGGTCACGGATGTTTCTAGAAGTATTGTAGAAAGCTGTAGGAGCCGCTGGGTTGAATGAACTTGAGCCCCCACATTCACTGCTATTGGACGTGGTTGTTGTGTAAGACCTTACATAACCTTTTAAAAGCAGAGTGAGTAAGAGCTCCAGAAAAGCACAGTTTATTGCCAAAGTTGAATGTGGGAGCTATTTCTGTTAGTACCTATTCAATACTGTAACTTTTATTAAAAGTAATATTCTCAGAAAGAAATTCAGTCGACACTGGACCACATTGACTTCATTGTATATAGAGAAGAAAATAGCATACAGCTTAAACTATCCTTTTAAGTGATTCCCAATGTAGAGTTATATTAAAGTAGCGCTGCATGAAATATCAAAAATGATCGCGATAATAGTATATGTGATATCCATATTGCAGAAAGCTTCGATAACTTGAATATATTTTATGCCAAGCATTTGTGTGTTAGATTCAGAGGTTGTCCAAATTAGACTAAACAGATCGGATGGCAGAAGTAGCAGAAATCATGGAAAATGACAGCAGCGAGGAACTGTAAGTCTGAAATATGTCAGTATTTTGGCTTTAAACGTAACAACAGATGTGTAAATAAACTGTGGTTACTTCAAGATTAAACACAAAAAATCTCCACAGTCATCAGCAACACAACCACAGGGTGCTTTGGGCTAAAGCATGTATTTATTTAATGTTAAATGTTAGTAGAGATGGAGCGATTGACCGATTTCACTATTAAATGCGCTTGAATTCGTCACGATTAATAAGTTGTAAAGCCCCCGTAACATCGTGTTTTAGGTGTGTGTGGTTACGTGCAAATAAAAAATATTGTTTGAGAGTTGAGACACATTTCGTGTTTACATGTCTATGTAAAACCAAAACAGAAATCAGAATATCTACCGAGGGGTTAAGTCATTCATGGTGTTTTAAAGTCAAACTGTTTTACCTACATTGAAAGCATTTTTTTAGCCTACGTAAGTTAGATTAATGAAAATTTTTGTATCTTTAATATTGATACATATAAAATATTTTAGTATGATTATTACACATTTGTGTGTGTTTTTTGTTTTTTGGTAATGTTATCACAAGAAATATAGTTATCGCAATGTTAAACAACTATGTGAAGTTTCATAAACTTATTTCGAGAGGAGCACGTAATATGATTGAGCACGTCTGGCCACTCATCTGTAATCAGTAATAATCCAATCAGAGTGATCCTAGTTTACTATAAATGGATCATTTTCTCCCTACTGTTCTATCTTCGTTTGGAAGAATCCCCCCTTCCACCCCATCTCCTCCTTTTCCTCCCTTTTCTAAAGCGGGAGCTCTCGAGACCTACCTGATCTCGGATCTCCTGATATGCTTATCGACCGGGCGGGAGCCCTGGGCTTAAATATCTCCGAGCTCAGGGTTCTCTCCCGGGACAGCATGCCAAACCTGCTTTATACGCCAAGCATATCTAAGTGGGAACTCTTGAAATAGCATGTTGCAAATTATAGTAACTAATAACCTTAACTCTAAATTTAATTATAATGCAATAATGTGCACCGTTTGTAAAGCTGCTTTGAAATAATAATTATAGTAAAAAGCACTATATTAATTTGAATTGAATTAAATAGTTTCCCAATATTATGCAGCCCTACTTTAAAGGTGCTGTACTGTGTTTAAGTTTTTGACACTTCTAAAACATGTTTGCAGATATTTAAGTAAGAATCTAAGTGAACACAATTGTTTATCTGAAAAAAATGCAATGCTATAGTCACAATGACACACACAAACATGACTATTTTGGTAAATATGGAGCAACTGGGGTCGAGAGACCTATAAATGATCTAATATTATTTTTAGGCCTACAAATAATATTTTTTTTGTAGCACAAACGAGCACAAATTGTGAGCAAACAAAAATAATATCTTCGTGCACGAATATAAATATCTGATGTTCATTTCTACGGCACAAACCAGCACAAATATATTACAATTTTACATTAATAGATATTTTTAAAATATTATAAAATAAATAAAGTGCTAATTCAAAAAAACAGAGTCTTGTTCTATAAGCAGGATGTTTTTCTGAACATAACGGTACTGTTTATTGAATAATTTCATATGGTTTAATTGTTTAATTCATTCATATGGTTAATTTTTTTAAATAGAGAAATTAAGCCTTGTGCAACATAAAGGGCTTATATATATGCCTTTCTGACCTATTTTGTCTCAAACTATACCAGGGGCAAAGAATTTAATTGGTTTGAAATCGAATGTCTAATGAATGTCAAACGTCAAACTAACTTTATTGCGGTTCAACAGCATGATATGGAAACCTTATACACCTGCTAGACATGCGGATGATACCGTCTCGTACAGCTGGCATTGCACGGCTCAAAGATACTTTGAGGTGTGCAATTTAACATAGTTGCCTCTAGGAGCCGCCAATGGAAATAAAACAAACACACACAAGAAATACCAACACAATCTCACAGCAATTCGTATCTTTTTGCTTTAGTGGCTAATTCGTATCAATTCGTATGATCTAATTCACGGGTGTCCAAACTCGGTCCAGGAGGGCCGGTGTCCTACATATTTTAGTTCCAACACCATTTAAACACACCTGAACCAGCTAATCAAGCTCTTTCTAGGTATACTAGAAACTTCCAGGGAGGCGTGTTGAAGGGAGTTGGAGCTAAACTATGCAGGACACCGGCCCTCCAGGACCGAGTTTGGACACCCCTGATCTAATTAGTACATTTTCGTACGATTTGCTCATCCCCCAATGACGGTTGGGTTTAGAGGTGGGGTTAGGTGCCACGCCTCCTTTTTAAAATCGTATAATTTTGTACGACTGAACTCGTACGAATTCGTACGAATTAGCCACTAAACTGACAAAACGTAAAATACTTACGTTTCCTCATGAGATCAGGCTGGAAATACACATACGCCAGACATGAAGTTGGCGTAGACTAACGAACATTCTCACTTTAATTTCATCGTTAGTAAATCCAAAGTGAGCGTGAAATCTGGCATATGTGTGAATATTTCATTTTACTTTTGACTCACTCTTGTTGGTGTAAATCTGGCAACCTGCATGTGCGAGGAGGAGGGACCGGGTGAAAATAAAATTCCAATGTTTTGCATTTGGACTGCCATACCTAGTTCAACCAGTAGGTGTCAGTCCTACATACTGCATCCTTCACCCTATAGTTTACTCGCGGGACATTTTTGACCACAAACTAATTTTCTGCTCTACTTGAAATATTTGAATTTGTATGGAAGACACGTTTGAGGAAAATTATGCTTGTGGCAAATGCTTAGCGCTACACATGGCACCTTTAAATATTTCAAATACAGAAAGGAAAAAAGTGCAGACATAAATGAGGGCCATAAGGAACCATTAGCCTCCAATTTGGTGTTTAATGTTATGCTCTAAAAGAAGAAGTGTTTATTTTAATTCCCGGAAGGCAGGATGTGAACACAGATGGCTAACAGTGTTAATTACAGAAACACTTGACTCACGCGCCTCATAGACAGGTGTTGTTGGTCTGCTTGAGCAGTTGATCGTTCATCTGATATTAAATAGCATGACAGTCTCATTCAGAGTCAAAAAGAAAGCCGCTTGGCAGACACTTTCACTCTAGTGTAGTAAACGAAAACATCAGTCACGTTATAGTGTGGTCTGTTAAATTGAAGGAAGCATCTGCCAGGATCCTCACGATGTTCCTCAGCCTCTCCGAAGATAAAGCTTTGAAGCACATTACTAAGAAAGAGCTTGTGCTTGAAAATATTGGCATACTATATATAAGTCATAGTGCAGCAGAGTAAACAATATAATCAAAAGAAGCAGGATCTATAGACACTCTGGGGAATGATGTTGGGTTTGCTGGTGTAGCTTCCTTTTTTTTTTAAGTTCTGTGTGTCACAAAACTTTGTAAGCTAATGGTAAGAAGATTTGTGTACCAATTTGTTATTATTTTATGCTTAAAATTGTACATATCTCCTGAGCAAATATTGAAGTGTCTTGATTAAACCTGAATGAAGACACTCTAGTATTTATTTCAATTTAAATATGTAAGACAATTATGTTTCTGAATGAATAATATGATTATAGTATGATTGTATGAAAGAAAGTTTAAATATGGTTGCTGTTAATTAAAAAGCGGAGCACATGTGTTTTACATTCATTCCCCAAGCACAACTATCCTTATACAGTTGAAGTCAGAATTATTAGCCCCCCTTTGAATATTCTTTTCTTTTTCAAATATTTCCCAAAGGATGTTTCAAGAGTTCCCACTTAGATATGCTTGGCGTATAAAGCAGGTTTGGCATGCTGTCCCGGGAGAGAACCCTGAGCTCGGAGATATTTGAGCCCAAGGCTCCCGCCCGGTCGATATGCATATCAGGAGATCCGAGGTCAGGTAGATCTCGAGAGCTCCCCCTTTAGAAAAGGGAGGAAAAGGAGGAGATGGGGTGGAAGGGGGGATTCTTCCAAACGAAGATAAAACATTAGGGAAAAAATGATCCATTTATAGTAAACTAGGATCACTCTGATTGGATTATTACTGATTACAGATGAGTGGCCAGACGTGCTCAATCATATCACGTGCTCCTCTCGAAATTAGTTTATGAAACTTCACTTAACAGATCAAGGAAATTTTCACAGTATTTCTGATAATATGTTTTCTTCTGGAGAAAGTCTTATTTGTTTTATTTCGGCTAGAATAAAAGCAGTTTTTAATTTTTTTATGAACCATTTTAAGGTCAAAATTATTAGCCCCTTTAAGCTATTTTTTTTTACTCTAACCTGCCTAGTTAACCTAATAAACCTAGTTACGCCTTTAAATGTCACTTTAAGCTGTATAGAAGTGCCTTGAAAAATATCTAGTCTAATATTATTTACTGTCATCATGGCAAAGATAAAATAAATCAGTTATTAGAAATGAGCTATTAAAACTATTATGTTTAGAAATGTGTTGAAGAAATTCTTCTCTCCGTTAAACAGAAATTGGGGAAAAAATAAACAGGGGGGCTAATAATTCAGGGGGGCTAATAATTCTGACTTCAACTGTATATGCTTTAAAAATTACATCAACATAACATCAATATGTGTGCAGCTGAATATTGCTTTTGGCCACTGCTACACATCCAACTAGATGAGCTGGTTTTAGGGCTGCAACAACGAATCGACTAAATCAATTAAAATCGATTATTAAAAGCGCTGACAATGAATTTCATAATCGATTCATCGTGTCACGCGACTCGGAGATGTTTGATTATTAAAAAAAACTTTATTTGAGCGCGGAGCGGAGTGAGCGCACTCTGCCTCTCTCATGCACTGATGCCAGCAGAGTTCGGCATCTCATCAAAGAGCATAGTATCACCAAGAGGCGACACTTTAGTGCGATTTGGGAAACAGCCATTCCAATAGAACAACAGCATATTATAAATCTGTAAAATAAACTATTAAAAGTGCTGATGATTGTGATAGTAATTGTTGAATTGTCATCTTTCAGGTTGTATCTCAGCTTTAATGCGCTTTTTAAATAAATAAATAAAAAACAAAGCTGCTTGCCATCGAGACAGCAATAAGATCCAATGGATAGCCGACTGCTTTCACTCCAAAATGGCGGAATTCAGGGCTGTTGCTGGGCGCTGCTGTTGCAATGGAACATTCTATTGAGTGTCGCCTCTTTGCCTCATAGACAGGACGAAGCAAAAAAAAAAACAGCGAGGAAAGGTTAGAGGAAAGCGGCGAAGGCAGAGAAATCTGTGCGACCCTAGTCATCCAAGATGTGGGAGCATTTCACACTAAATAAACAAAAAAAGTGTAGCACCACGGCAATGATCCAGCTCCTGAAACCAGTGGCGCCCCCAGAAAATTTTCTTAGGGGTGGCCAGAAGAGGACACACCAAATCTTGGGGTGGCACACAAAAAATCATGAATTCAGTTTGACGTTTTATTTTTGTTTCTGGTAAATAAAATAATGTGGTTTTAATTCATTTAATTTATTAACCTTGTACTATTGCAATTTATTCTTTAAACTATCTCAGCAAGTACATGTGCAAACCAAATAAAAATCAATATTTAGTTTTAGAAACACTTTTCATCTAAATAAATAGCTTTACAGTTATTTTCAACAGACTTTTATTGTACAGCATACAGTATATGCCATGTCTAAAATTAATGTAGATTAATAAACTAATTAAAAAAACAGACAAATGAACAAACTGAACAAAAGACATTGCTATACACTCCCACTCACTATAAAGACCCTGATAATATAATTTATCCATTCTGCTTTTTAAGCCACAATATTATTAATAAAGCTTCTTCTGTGTACCTTTTTGCATAATACATGCACAAAATCATTGATATCTGTGGCCCTTGTAAGTCAACCAGGAAAAAAAATTAAGGTGCTAAATTAACTAGATTATGAAAAGCCGATTTCAAAACGCATTTATTTATTTTTTAGGGCATTTGTGGTTTTCAATTGGATGAAATGCAATTTTTATTTCAAAAATAATCATTTCATAATAATAAGTGTTCAATCTCATGAACCCAAAGTCGTGTTTCGTCTCTGTTCGTCAAACAATACTAAATCAATTATGTTATAAGAACTTTACCCTTCATATTTTTTTAGAAGAACATGACGCAAACTTACAAATTTTTTGGTAAAATCTGCTTATCTGCTGCGATTGAACGTCAACGGTTCAGCCTGAATAGCATAACAGTGAAACATCTATTTAGCTCATGCTTACATAGGGAATTATAGTTAAATTGTCGTTGTATAACAGCATGCATATAATGTGTAGTAAGCAGCAAATGCGAATGTTCTGTAGAAATGCGAAAACGTTAAACAATGCAAACCAAAATGACCTAATTCCGAGCCCTTAAGTAACGTTAACACATTTAGTATTTAACTAGAAAAGTTAACAAAGAACATAGAATAGTTTCTTAGTCAAGACATAAATGTATGACATACATACCTGTTGTTGTCTCTTTAAAAAATTGCCATTGCTGTCTATTGAATGTGTGTGCATGCTGTCATCGACGATCGAAGAGTGGGAGGGGCAGTGAATCAGCTATGCCAGTGGCACCAATCAGCCCACAATAATTCAGTGGCTGCATTTAATTTAATTTATTTATTTTTTTATTGAAATATTGTGAATTAAGTACATTTAAATTAATAACATCAACAGAAACATCATATTTGGGTGGCCACGGGTGGCAAGAGTTTATACCTTAGTCTTTGATGAGAAGGAAGGAAGCAACAGCAGGGTAAATCACTACAGAATCCTACTCGTTATCCAGCTTGACAAGCATAACGTGAAAAATTCAAACTGAGCTTTGGTGCTCTGGTTGGCCCTAAGTCAGAGAAAGACATGTCATATTATCACAATTATGCAGTGTTTTTAACCACCCAATGCTTATTTTATGTTTTAGGCATGTAAATACATACAAATACTAGTAAAACAATTCATTTAGAGTTTGTAAAACACACAAAAAAGTCTATGGAAGTCTAACAATCCATTCAAATATAATTTGCCGATGTGTATTATTCATGTCAGATACACATAGTGAAAGTAACAATAAAGTTCAATCTATTCTTCTCCCAGCTTGCCAGCCGCTTGCTTGCATGCATTTTGGGGGTAACTGATGAATATTGTATTGAAACCGAACAGCATAATAAAAGGAATACATTCGTCATACAGCGCAATGTCATACAGCACACATGACGCGTCGCCACGTAAACATTAAGGGTGAACGTTCTAAAATAATGAACAAAACTCACTCCCTGGGCCAGATAGACTAAAGACACGTTTTTATTCACTTACCTTTTTTAGATCATTCATTTTTCCATCAGTTGTCATGTATAGCTGCACTGTAAAAAAGCTTTTCTTAGTAATTTCGTCTTGTTTCCAGTCTAAATATCTAAAAAATCTTTAATCAAGACGAGACAAGAAAAATGGCATGAGAAAATGAAGTGATGCTTAACTTCTGTTTGAGATTATATCTCATTAAGATTATTTTTCTTACCCTATTGGAAAATAATTTAGCTTGTTTTAAGCAAATAATCACTTAATTTCGAGGGGTTTTTTTTCAGAAAACAAGACATAATTTCTTCTGCTACTTCATGTGTCTAGTATGTATCTTGATTTAAGATTTTTTTTTAGATATTTGGATTGAAAACAGCACAAAACTAACTTAGTTTTTTTGTATTTTATTATTGTAACAGCTCAGGGATGTTCAAGAACATGTTTGTGCACTTTCTAAAGATGTTAGTTCTGTTTTTGAATAAAGGGTCGGAAATTAATGCTTCTCTTTTTTTATCGGATTAATCGATTAATTGAAAAATAGTCGACAGAATAATCAATTATTAAAACAATCGTTAGTTGCAGCCCTAGATTTAAGATGTTTAAGGGATAGTTTACTAAAAAAGTGGTTATAAATCTTTATGAGTTTCTTTCTTTTGTTGAACCCAAAAGAAGATGTTTTGAAAAAAAACTTAAAACCTGTAACCATTGACTTCCATAGAAAAAAAAATTCTATGGAAGTCAATGGTTACAGGCAAGGTGGAAATTACAGGGGGGGGGATTGACCCCCCTAATTAAGGCTTGACCCCACCTGAAAAATAAATAATAAATAAAATAAATAAAAATAATAGCTATCCATTTGACCACCCCTATAATGGTTCATACCATTGTGAATGCATAATCGCGCCAATCAGTCTATGTGAGAATAAAGTCACTCAACAGTCTGAAACGGATTTAGAGCACCGATAGACACCGTAAGTGTTCACGGGACTGTTTTCTCATAAAATACTTGTTTGTTACTCCATAAAACCTGAAAGTAAAGTCTAATTGAATGCATAGCTTGTATAGTTTGACCTAGAGTAAGCCGAAATAGCTTATCAGGTCAGAATACATTAGCCTATCCCACAAAACACAGAAAACTTGAATACATTTTATTAAATTATACAATGTAATTTAAATAAATACATACATTTGATTCACTGCAAAATATCTATCTGCAAAATATCTATCAGCGAAATATCTATCAAAACATATCTATCTAAAGAAACTCAGGCAGGTTTGGAACAAATGAAGGGTGAGTAAATGATGAGGAAAAATTCAATTTTGGGTGAACTACAGAATCTTTTTATTTATGAGACATGACAAGATATCTTCCCCCAGTAATAGATAGTTGCACTGTATCTCCTGCTGTCAAGGTGGGCTTCCCATGAGTTATTAATGTGACTGTACATTTTGACTGGCATTTCCTGCAGGCAAGATTTTCGCTACCCACACTTTTGTGGATGGTACAAGTATTTCTGGCTTTCATTATCTTCCTTGTTTTACCTAAGTTACAAATTGCTGGTTTATAAAGTCTATTTTCTCAAATGCTACTCTGATGTTCAATTCAATTCATTCAATTTGTTTATTGTCATGGTCACAGTAAGGAAAAAGTTTCCTTGTACAATGAAATTCATACTTTAACGTCCACAGTGAAGTCATACATATAATATACACCTCATACACAGAAGTGTCTGAAGTATTACTATGAAATGTGTGTGTGTGTGTGTGTGTGTGTGTGTGTGTGTGTGTGTGTGTGTGTGTGTGTGTGTGTGTGTGTGTGTGTATATATATATGTATGTATGTATGTATGTATGTATGTATGTATGTATGTATGTATGTATGTATGTATGTATGTATGTATGTATGTATGTATGTATGTATATATATATATATATATATATATATATATATATATATATATATATATATATATATATAAAAATGTAAACTATATATAATACTGACTGTAATGTAAACAGATGTAAACAAGTAGTTGTTTAAAATTGTGCTTATTATGCAAAAAGTGCCTAGTGCAATTGGCTTATGAGCAAACAACAGTTTAATGGCCGGAGCAGATTGACTGCAATTGTATGCACGCGTTTTACCATAACGTATATTTTCTACTTTCAAGATGTTAATCCTATGTTTTACCTCAGTTATGCATTGTTTTGATAAGTATTATCAAAATTATTATTTTCTCGTCAAGATGTACAGTAATGGTTTCCCTCAAGTTTACAAGTTACTGACGCGAATTTCCATTTGAATTAAGGGAGATTCACGTAAAGTTAAACGTAGTACAATTTGATAAAGAAGGCTTTTTCCTCAAGTAAGCACTAACAGTCAGTTTTAATTGAGTGGTTATGCTTTGCTAGTTTACCTCACTAGCTGCGGCAGCAACTACCGGTATTTACGACTCGTGTGTCTGTCTGCTGCTTTTATACTGAAAGGACCGGGGCGCTTTCATCTCAGAAACAGGGGTGATAGTACGCGCTGAATCTGTGTCTGCGAACTTTCCGACACTATTTACATCCCACAAAGTGTAATCACACATATTAACGATGTAAGATTGAGTTTAATAAACCTGGTTTACAGCTTTCTGTAAAACAACATTTTTTTTTTCATACTGCACTGTATCTCTGCCCCGCTAAATTGATGTCGACTCGTCCGGGAAGAAAGGAAACGTGACGCTCATAACGGAACGGTGTGTGGGAATAACGCCTTTTAGTTTCTAATTCATTCCGGGCAATATAAAACTTAACGACTGCATCTTACAAAACGATGGCTATTTAATATGTAAGAAGGTAGGATTTACCATCTTTCTACCCTTAAGTACATAATATATAATTTTTTATTTGAATCCGTTTACAATGTAGAATTTAAAAGCGTCTGCTTATATGATATTTAAACATGGCATGTTTGAATTGAACTGTTGTGTACTGTTTACATTCAGTTCGAGCTTTTTTGATTTGTTTAAACCCACTACACGTGAAATATCATAATGTTAACAAGTGTTTCTCATTTACATGGTATCAGCTGATAATATCATGGTAATTTGATATATATTATGGTACTTGCATTCGTAAACAATGCTATTTACATAGTACTACAAGTATAGCCTACCCAAGAAAAGTACTATGATGTCAAAAAAACTCCTAAGTACCCTAAGTACTTTTTCTAAGTGATTGTGGTGATCATAGATCTTAAATATAATACACAGCACACCAAGGTGTTATTTATGGTACTTTCTAGTGTACTTTTTGTTTTAAAGAAAACTAAAAAGTTGAAGTCTTGTTTTGGTGCTTCACTTTCACACAAGAATTCAGACTGTACTGTACGATGTACTTTTTATAAAACAATGGGGTAAAAAAAAAAGTGCCCCAGTAAAAGCTTTGAGAAAAAATTTACTTTATGCAAGTGTAATATTTAGACTGGTTATCCCTGAATATACACATGTGCACAGAGAGCCATTCCACGCGCCTCACACGCGCTGCTCCTGATCCTGGTTCTTTACTTGCATGCTGATATGCGTCGACATGCAAGTCGACAAAACTAAAGTTTATATCATCTGATGATAATCTTACTTTGACTAGCCATGGCTATGAAGCAGGAGGAATAATGGGTCAGGGAGGTAACTAAGACTTCATAACATGAATTCTCGGCCATGAGTCGGGTCTAAGACAACAGATAATTCTATAAAACATATATTTTTTGTTTTCTATAGAACTGTCATAATTAATATTCATGCAAAAGTCTTAGAATATTACTTCAGTTGTGTCTTTACATGTTTTTCAGTTACATTTAGAATTGATTTCTGTTATTTATTTAGAATAATAATTGTATAATAATAATAATAATAATAATAATAATAATAATAGTAGTAGTAGTAATAATAATAATAATAATAATAATAATAAAACAAATTGTTATAATTATTGAAAATAAATAAATGTATTTATAATAATAATTTTAAATGTATATCTTTAAAATATATATTTAAATATTTAATATATGAGCAATTTCGTGCAAATGTCAACCTTGCCATGAAAACAATTAAGTTTTCACCAAAATATGGAAACCGTTTCTAGGTTTTTTGTGTAAGCAAGTCACACATGTGGCAATTTCACATCTGTTACATCCATAACAGAGAGATGTCACATCCATAATGACACTTTCTCCTCATAAATGTGAAAATATGAAATAAAATAAAACCAATCATTTTTGTTCTATAGAGAGCCAACCCTTATCCTTTTGATTATTATTGTTTATTTTGGTTTGTGCAGTTTAATTCACAGAATTTTTACAAGGTATGTTGTTTACTGTAAACTCGCAGACTTTTTTGGTCACATCCATAACACGTTTATATTCCACATTTACAGTACAAAACATGTTTACAGATTAATATTTTTCTGGTCCCTTAACCCTATGGTCAGTTGTTCTGGAAAATATAAACAAACGTTTTAATATAATGTTAACATACGCCTTCTATGCAAATGTATGTTTTGAGTTTTATATATATATAAGTCAACCACATGGAGTCGTTATTTTTTGGGGGATGGGGTGGGGGTATGTTTGGGGTGGTTTCACCCAGGTTGCCACTTAAACTAGAACCCCCACTGGTCACAACCTTGCATGTGGGTGCCGTGAGGATTTGTTTTGGAGCTTCACTTTCACACAGGAAGTTGCAAGTCAGACTGTACTGTACCATGTACCTTTTACAATACAATGTTTATGTGTCACAGTCTTGTATGCGGGTGCCGTGATAGGATTTGTTTTACATATAATCTCTCTTTAAGCAGGCACAACTCATGTATTTGGCATTTACAGCTAAGGACAAGACCATTGAGACTTGTTAATAAATAGAAAAGTCCTTTGGAGCAGTAGCGGGAGTGATCTAACAGTGTGTGGCAGGTTACTAAAGCGCCGTAGGGGTCAGTCAGCAGATTGTGTGATGTGTTGAGCAGGCAGATGGGCAGCCGTGAGTGTGTGCTCTCAGTGGGCTGCGGCTTACTGCACTTCCTCCTGTAACATGAACGCGCTTGCATGTTTACGCCTGACTTCCTTACACACGCCTGAAGTGCAGCGCTACGTGAAGTCTGTTTTGTTAACACTGACACGCATGGATGGCTCTAAATGTTTTAATGGGGTCATATGCTGAGGAATCAAGTTCCCCAGGTTTTATAAAAGCATTTGTACTATGGCAGCTTACTTAAACTGTCCAAATTTAAACTTCCTCCCAGTGGGAGAAAAAAATTCTCTGAAACTATAGGTGGACTTCTGGGGAAAATATATACACTGCAAAAAATTATGACAAAAGCTCAAGACAACAAATATTTTTTATGTTACTTTAGCTTGTTTTATTAAGTTAATCAGGTTTCAACAAAAATCTTTTAAGTTATACAAAGTTTAACTTAACATTTTTGTCAGTTTGATTGATGCAAACTCCACACAGAAATGACAACTAGCCCAGCCGGGACTTGAACCATCGACCTTCTTGCTGTGATACAACAGTGCTAACCACTGAGCCACCGTGTCACCTAAGAGCAAGAAGATCGCTGGTTCAAGTCCCGGCTGGGCCATTTGTCATTTTTGTGTGGAGTTTGCATGTTCTCCCTGTGTTAGCGTGGGTTTCCTCTGGGTTTCCCCCACAGTCCAAACACATGCGCTATAGGAGAATTGAAGAAACTAAATTGGCCATAGTGTATGTGTGTGAATGAGAGTGTATGGGTGTTTCCTAGTACTGGGTTGCAGCTGGAAGGCCATCGCTGTGTAAAACATTTGCTGGATAAGTTGGCGGTTCATTCCGCTGTGGCAAGCCCTGATGAATAAAGGGACTAAGCCAAAGGAAAATGAATGATTGATGTAAGTTGATATGACTAGAAAAGTTCATTTGATTTACCCTCTGATATTCGCAATGCAGAATCCCTGTGTATTTTTAAATCATATTTTAAAACATACTTTTTTATTTTAGCTTTTATTTCATTTCATTTTTAGATCTATTACTGTTATTTTTTTAATGTGTTTTTAATTATTTTTATTAGTACTTTTTTGCATTTATCTTTGTATGTATCTTTTACTGCTGCATGTCTGTAAAGTGCCTTGAGATGCTACTTTTAAAGGTGCTATATAAAAATAAAGTTTATTATTATTTTAATTATTGTTAACTAAAAAAAGTCAGCATGATTTTTTTACAGTGTACATATACAAAAAATGTCCATACTTTTGTAGGTCGTTGAAAATTGTGCTTACCAAAGCAGATTGTATTGTAATTATTAAAAAAATAGAAATTAAGTGTATATATATATATATATATATATATATATATATATATATATATATATATATATATATATATATATATATATATACAGTTGAAGTCAAAATTATTAGCCCCCCGTTTATTATTTTCCCCAATTTCTGTTTAACAGAGAGCAGATTTTTTTCATCACGTTTCTAAACATAATAGTTTTAATAACTCATTTCTAATAACTGATTTATTTTATCTTTGTCATGATGACAGTAAATAATATTTGACTAGATATTCTTCAAGACACTTCTATACAGCTTAAAGTGACATTTACTAGGTTAATTAGGTTAACTAGGCAGGTTAGGGTAATTATGCAAGTTATTGTATAATGATGGTTTATTCTGTAGAATATTGAAAAATATAAAGCTTAAAGGGTTAATAATTTTGACCTTAAAATGGTTTTTAAAAAATTAAAAACTGCTTTCATTCTCGCTGAAATAAAACAAATAAGACTTTCTCCAGAAGAAAAAATATTATCAGACATACTGTGAAAATTTCCTTGCTCTGTTAAACATAATTTGGGAAATGTTTGAAAAAGAAAAAACAAAACAATGGGGGGCTAATAATTCTAACTTCAGCTGTGTGTAAACATATTTCAAAGGTTCTTAAACCGAACAGGGCCATATGATCAGCAGGCCAGTTTTTGCAGGAGGTCTCCACATCCAGGTATAAACTATAGGGTGATTGTTCATTTGCAGTGGCAGGTCCAAAACTGTGGAATACCCTCACTTTAAAACTTCGCATCATGTATATACTTTTTTGTCTGGCTGCTTTTAAAATTTTTGTTCTATTCTTTGATAAATACAAAGTTTTAGCAAAGAATTCAATTATATCATTTTGTTAATGGTGGCTCAGTGGACTGTCATCTTACAGCAAGAAGATCGCTTGTTTGAGTTCCGGCTGGGTCAGTTGGCATTTCTTTGTGTTGTTTGCATGTTCTCCCCATGTTGGTGTGGTTTTCCTCCGGGTGCTCCGGTGTCCCCCACAGTCCAAACACATGCACTATAGATGAATTGGATAAACTAAATTGGCGTAGTGTATGAGTGTGTGTGTGTGAATGGTGTATGGGTGTTTCACAGTGCTTGTTTGTGGCTGGAAGGACATCCGCTGCATAAAACATACACTAGAATAGTTGGTGGTTCATTCCACTGTGGCGACCCATGATAAATAAGGGACTAAGCTGAAGGAAAGTGAATGAATAAATAAATTATTATTAGTGCTCATCGATGCTCTTTATTATGCTGTCTTGCTTCTGTGTATTTTTTCTTTTTAACTCTTTTTATTATTTGTTAAATATAAAGTGAAAAACAGCATTCACATGATTTGTTTTGTAATTATAAAGATGTTTCTTGTTTTCATAACTAAAAAAAAAGTATTTTGCATACTCATGTTAGCACTTCTTTGACCCAATTAATTGTGTGATGATACTGTGAAGCTGTGAATTAATTTTGCATATACAGTACTAGATCTATTATCACTATTGTGTTATCACTAATGTTCATTTCACAGTGGTTTTACAGTAAAACTCCAGAACAGAGCTGGAAAAAGCATGTGTGTGTGTGTGGCTGTGTGTGAGAGTGTCATTTTTTGTTTCGTGTGTCTAACTTGTTTGCATGTTTTACTCAATCCTTTCTGTGAAGTCTTTTCTGTAAACACTTGTTCACTGTCTATCTAGAGCAGCGGTTCTCAAATGCTTCAAATCAGAACATTCAGGTATAGAAGCGAATTTTAAACAAACCAATAATACCAAATTGGTAAACGCCAAGCACTTACAACTATCCCAAAGTAATAATGTGTGTTATAAAAAGAAAGTCTTACGAGACACAATACAACACCATGTTAATTGTCTTTTGTCCATGTTAATTGTTAATTGTCTAAATGTCTTTTCCATGTTAATTAGAGCTTTTCTGCTAACCAGGGACGTGTGCAGATATAAATCAAGATAAGGCACACCTTTAAGCTCTAAACAGTGTCAGAAATGGTGCAGGGATGACTTCAAAATAAATATTTGTCTGCAAATAATTAAGAGTGAATTGGCATCCTTAGTAAAGATTTTCTGTATTTCAAGGGGACCTGTTATGCCCCTTTTTACAAGATGTAAAAGAAGTCTCTGATGTCCCTAGAGTGTGTGTGTAAAGATTCAGCTCAATATACCACACAAACAATGTTTTATAACTCTTTGAAACTGCCCCTTTTAGGCTTTCATCCAAATTGTGCCATTTTAGTGCCTGTTGCTTTAAATTTAAATGAGATTGTGCTCTTTCCAAAAGAAGGAGGAGCTAAAAATGCCTATGTGTCAGCATAGTGGCAGATTCTAAAACAAGACTAACACCCTATGCTAATGAGGGAGAGATCTTCACTATGGGCGGGGCTTTCCCCACTAATGATGCGTACAAAGAGGGAATGTCAACCAAAGTGTTTCTGCAGACTGATTTCATCGAGTGTGATTATAAAAAAGGAAACTAATACATTTGTACCATTAGAATCTGGTTATATTCACAGACTGTTGCCACTCAACTGTGTTTAAACCTCTTTAAAAGTGATTTTTGCTTAATATGTCCTATAATAATTTTATAGAGCAAATTTTTGCTCTAAAACATTAAAATGTTTGTTTGACGTAAAATTCGTCTATGGCTGAAGTATTCCGGGAAAATTTCTTCCCCTTTGGTTTCGAGTGTGGTCCTGAAAAATCTTTGTTCGAAGGGGTATTCACCCCTTCCCCTTAGCCCTACGCCTTAAAGCTAAAGAGAAATGAGACACCCCTACCGCTTGGCGTGCACGCGCAAAACGAGGTGTAAGGGGAAGGGCTAAGGGGTAGAATTGGCATTGGGCCTATATCTCCTACCAGAGGGAAACAATTCATAATGTAAATATAAAAAATTAACTGGATTAGAATCCTTTCCACCTGATTAAGGGCACAATTCTCATCCAAAACTTCATTGGTGTTCATCATGCCCAACAATTTTCCATCCTGTCCTTAAGAGGAGCATCAACTTAGATTTACACTGTACAGATAGGTTGCCAAACCACACTGTGATACCATACCTGACAATGCTTTCAAGCTTTATAAAACAGTCTCATAAGCTACTTGTTAACTCTAAAGAGACTTAACCTCTGTAAAAAATACAATCTTTGGTGTGTAAACAAGAACAATTTAAATTTTGGTATATTATATAATATTTTTTGCTTCTTGATTTAAGAATTTTCTCATATTTGGACTAGAAACAAGATAAAAACTCTAAGTTTGTCCGAGAACAAAATGTTCAAGACAAGTATCATCAAATGATGTTTACCACACACAGACCTAATTTTACTCCTTAATTGAAACCCTCATTGGAGAATCTCAAGGGAACCCATGGTGAATTATGGTTCTGGGTTTGGATGTCATCCCCGCACACTCCATTTCTTTCTCTATTAAGGAGCAAAAAAAAAAAAAAAAAGAATGAAAGAAAGACATAAATCATTTTTAAATGCAAACCTCAACATGCAGAATAAACTGCTGTCTGAATCAGCTTTACTGTACTGTTTATAGTTACTGTATGTTTAAGCCTCATTCTGCTCAACATCAATCTCAATAGACCTTTCCCAGCACTGTGAAGTGATTTAGTTCACTTCAAAATTTTGTGCTGATTCTTCGATGTATTTATTGCAAAAGGTCATAACGGTGCAATTTTCGTGTTGCCTGCCAAGTTCCATGTAAATGATCTTTTCCAGAGTGATCAAGTATTAACAAGACTTGTTTAATATTCATTTAGTATTCACTGCATTTAAGAAGATTGAACTCTAATATTGATCTATTTCTCTTGATAGTACACCAATAGTGCAGACTTTAATTTAACAGTTAAAGGCAGTTATTCTGATTGTGTTGCTTACCCAGACAGTTCAATTAATAAGTAGAAAAATATGATTATAAATGATATGCATGCTTTAAAGGATTAGTTTACCTAAAACTGAAAATAATGTATTAATTTCTCATCCTCCTACTTATGTCCGCATGCTCTCCTGTAGTTTCAGATAGATTTTGTTGTGTGTCATAACCTTCTTGTGACTGCTGTGGACAGAAAATTGCTTGTTACTGGAATTGTGTCATTTGATTAGGACACAAAGGGTAATATGCAAGTCTATGATGAATGGAGTTATCTTCTCAGGCTCATTGGAAAATTGTGCCCAGGACTACATTTTTGAGAACTGCCAAATATGTACCCTGTACTACTTTTCTTTCAGTTTTTGTTTTCACAAATGAGCAATTCCATGCAAATATCAACCTTGCCATGAAAACAATTAAGTTTTTCCTCATAAATGCAAAAATATTAAATTAATAATTTTTGTTCTATAGAGATCCAACTCTTATACTTTTGATTATCATTGTTTCTTTTGGGTTGTGCAGTTTTTCTACAAAGTGTGTTGTTTACTGTACACTCACAGACTTTTTGGGTCACATACATGTTAATTTTCATTTAAAATATAAAAAAATGTTTACAGATTGAATTATTTTTTGATTTCATGGCATATATAAACAGATGTTTCAATATAATGTTGACATACACTTTCTTTGTGAATTGTCACATCCATAACACTGGAATTCCTCAAAATCACTAGAGGGCACAATGTACGTTTTTAACAATCTCAAATACTGGGGCACATTTTCTCATATTTGCCGTTTCTCGTAAATTCACCAAAGTCCGCTGTTTAGATTTATGCAAACATTAACGTCCTTCTCGTGTGTCCATGTTTTCAAAAGCAAACTAGAAAATAAGCCATTGCAGGTGCGTTCTTCTACCATGCAAACATATGTACCTGCGGACACAGATTTTTCGGTTTTCAAAAATGTACACCAAGGCAGATTTTCCCAATGAGCCTGTGTTGGTTGTTTTTTCAAAGAGACACTTCTGAACAACTTGAAATTCCAGTAATACCAAACGTCCAAAGCTGAACCTTCAGATTGGTTCCAATGTACACTGTAGGTGATAGACCAATCATCACAAACTAAGTCCATCTGACCAATTAGAGAAGAGTAAAAGTCAAATGACCAATCATAGGCTCTTGTCAAAAAGGTTTTACAAACATTTTTTTCTTTAACCTGTAAGCGTTGATTTGACAAGTGCAAAGAAAATAATTTAGACAAATTTATATTTCTGCATCACAGTCCAATAAAGTTTGTAAAGGGGCTTAATTTTCATAATCTTAGGCACCAAATGATGAACCATGATCTGGTTTTGGTTATAAAAGCTCATTTAATAAACAAACACGAGACCTTGAGTATTAATTGTGAACTTTTTGCAGTGTGTTGTGATCAAAATCTACATTAGTTTACATAATACATTTAATACTTTTCATACTTTTGTCTGACGTTTTGTGTCTTTTTTTAAACCAACCATGTCAGATGCAGTGAGAAAATTCTTGCATGGATGTAAATCTAAAATTAGCATTAAATTAGCATGTTCAGGTCACTCGAGAATGAAAGCTCCATTTTTAGTAGCAATTTTTCCCAGAGTTTTGAGAACCTCTGACCTAGTAGATCCTTTGACCTTCCTCTGACCTCCAGGGAGCTCTCCTGTTTTTGGGAGGAAATCTTCTATAAAACCGAGCATGTCAGCACTGAGTCGTCTCACAGGAAGTGCTGAAGTCAGCTCAGGCCAGGTGTGGACTCACTGATTTGTATTTGGACTCATGTGAAACTGAGCAGAAGCGGAACCATGTCTGAGACCCTCCAGCTGCCCGCATTGCAGATCCAGGGTCCGGAGTGCAATGGCTCCGAGATGGATCCGAACCTCTCCAGCTCCTCCAGCCCGGCTCTCCGGCGCAAGCGCTTTAAAATGCGCAGGATGAAGAACGTCATGAGCGAAAAGGAGCAACTGGAGAAGGAGCAACTTCAGCGTTCAGGCTCCAAGGAGTACCTGCAGCTTCCGTCCATTGAGATCACGCCATCCAGCGACGAGGACGCGGCCTGGTCCAGCTGCTCCACACCCAGCGCTTCACCCCAGCGCAGACGCTTCCTCCTGCGCAAGTGGCTGAGGGGAGGAGAGAAGAAAGAGCACGGCAGTGAGAGCAGGTCTGTATGAGTCCAAAAACATCTGACTCAAACCCAATGGGCTATATGCACAGCAAGGGTTTTCAGTCACTGATAAACGCCCAGTGAATAGTAATGCGACTATTTTCAATTTCATATGGTTGCTTTTACATCATCGATAATGAAATTAAAATAAAATATAATTTGTTAAGTATTCGTTTAGTTTTCAAGTGTAAAATGAGAGTGTCAAGTGTAGCCGTCATGAGCAGCAAGCGAGCGACGAAACGCTGGTAAGAAAAACCAGCCTGATCTCATGAGAAAACGTAACTATTTTACGTTTTGTCAATTTAGTGGCTAAATTCGTACAAATTCGTACAAGTTTAGTCGTACGAAAATGTATGATTTTAAAAAGGAGGCATGGCACCAAACCCCATCCCTAAACCCAATCGTCATTGGCGGAGGAGCAAATCGTACTAAATTGTACGAATGAGATCGTACAAATCCATACGAATTAGCCACTAAATCAAAAAGTTATGAATTGCCGTGAGATTGTGTTGGAAATACTGTGGTAAATCAAATTTCCATATTTTAAAGACATGGCACAGAACTATTTAATTTAACGCAGTGCTTATTGTTTGGCTTATATCATATCTTAATTGGGGATTAAAGATCATTGATTTCAAACAAACCAGATCTTAAATGAGGGGAGTTTATAACGGCATGACAGTTACCTGAGCTGGCTTATGGGCCGATCACATATCTCGTCTAAAAGCGTGTGGAAAGCACAAGCAAAAGCTATAGAATACACAAGACATGTCACTCGTATAGTTTTGATTGGGAAAACGTGTAATGGTCATTATTGCAAATAAAGCCCCGCCTTCTAGTACAGGAGCAAATCATTGATTGTTATAGGCTGCGTCCGAAACCGCATACTTCCACACTATGTAGTACGCTAAAATCTGTATGTGAGCTGAGTAGTATATCCGAATTCATAGAATTCGAAAATCGGATGACCTACTACTTCTGCCAAGATGCTGAAGTGCACATCCCATGCATGCTGTGCTATCCCATGATGCCCCACGAGAGAATTCGAGAGAGGCATTGCAAAGATAGCTGCCAAGTGAAATGACTTTCCTTAAAGGGACCCATGTTGTCTGTCGTTGCAAGGTGACCATCAACTGTTTTCTCAGCGGACGACAAGCTGACAAAACATTGCTGCAGCTCTGATACGAGTTTTATTTATGGAGAAAATTAAAACGTACTGCAGTGTTTGGGTGTTCTGTGTTTTTCTGAGGTAATTATTACAGCAAAATTTATATACTCCATACAAAGTATGAAGCTGATTGGTCAGTTCTTGTCACAAGACTCGCTGTGAGCTTATGGCATTCTGCGTGCACAAGCCGTAAACCTCCATTGGAAGTAACGAACACACGCAAAAGACGCAGTGTGAACAGCCCCTTAAACATAATTGAAACTTGCTGAGCATATAGTCCATTCCAAAGTCCACTGCCTGCTCAAACCCATCCCCGCCGTCCATCATGTTTAATGTGCACCACTTCATTTCATCTTCATGTGAGCTTGCTCTGGTACATCAGACATCACTGAAACCTTGTGCGAGTGTGTTTTCTGTTTTCTCTGGAGGGATCGGAGTTTCTGCTGTGACATTTATAGGCTGGAGGGAAGAACAAGCGGCCGCCTGCTGCTGCTGCCAGGAATGCTGACAGTCGTTTGTCTGGGGACGCCTTAAATATTCATGACTCTTGCTGGCTTTTAATAGACAAAAATACAACATGGAATATACAGCATATATCTGTTATGACCTCGTGTTGTACTCAGCCCAGGCTCATTGGTAATACTTGCCTCAGTGGACAATGTAAAATACGTTCCTCCATGTAGGTTCCGTTGCGTGTTTCAGATGACAAATCCACTAGAGGGCGCTGTCTATATATTTTGCAATTCGGAAACAGAAACTGGAGCTCCAAGTGACATATTTCAGTGTTTGCACTTGGTGAACAGGGGTGTAAAAGGGTAAACAATGATCTTCATGGCCAATCACAGTCATTTCTGTTGAGCATGTTCAAACAATGGCCAATCAGCGGAGTTTAAGAACGCATTCAACAGCGCTCAGATTATTGCAGGAAATGGATGTTTTTAAAATTTCATTACCGATTGGTGCAGAAATCAATTCTTTTGACAACCCTTAACTTTGAAACTGCCGTCAGATGTATTTTGAAGTATTTTTTTTTTGCAGTTTCACACAAATGTAGGCTGAAGCACATATTTCTAAAGAGCCTGAGTTGGTTGTACTTCACAGAGTCATAACAATAGCTGACATTTGAAGAGCACTAGCAGTCAAAAGATTGGGTGCACTTGAGTACACTTGTTTCCTTTTGATGCTTATGTAACATTTGGTTTGTTTTCATTTCAGTTTTAAATAATTTAATAGTATTGTTTTATAATATTATCAAATAGAAATGGGTCCGGTGTTTTATTTTGAGTGGGAATTAATTAGTCATGTGACACTTTATTTGGCAAATATATTTTCTGGCATAATTTGTGTGCATGTTAATTTTTAATTTTTATTATTTTCTTATTTGTTACAGAATAAAAAATGTATTCATCTCAAGCAAATATTTGTGTTTTGATTTTCAATATTTACATCTCTATGTTTACATTCAGCATTTGTTATGCAACATCCATTACAATAAACTATCATCCAAAATGTTTGGTGTTTGTACGTTTTGTGTCTGTTTGCTGTGGTGTCTTATTCTCAGCAAGGTTGCCTTAAAAAATACAATCAAAGAAATCAAATGTTTTAAAATAAAAACAATAATATTGTGACATATTATATATATATATATATATATATATATATATATATATATATATATATATATATTTTTTTTTTTTTTTTATTCATTTTCAGCAGCTGTTTTTATTATTAACATTTTATATTATAATATTGTGACATATAATTATTATTTTTTTTAATAGTAACAATATTTAAACATACACTCACCGGCCACTTTATTAGGTACACCTTACTAGTACCGGGTTGGTCCTCCTTTTGCCCTCAGTTTGGTTTGAACTGCAGCAGATTGTCTTGACCATGTCTACATGCCTAAATGCATTGAGTTGCTGCTATGTGATTGGCTGATTAGAAATTTGCGTTAACGAGCAGTTGGACAGGTGTACCTAATAAAGTGGCCG
The DNA here is from genome assembly GCF_903798145.1 of Danio aesculapii. Taxonomy (NCBI): domain Eukaryota; kingdom Metazoa; phylum Chordata; class Actinopteri; order Cypriniformes; family Danionidae; genus Danio; species Danio aesculapii. The sequence continues at coordinate 40,000,030 of NC_079444.1, forward strand.
GTGAGTGTATATTATTAATATATATGCTGACAAAAATTCATTTTCAGCAGCTGTTTTTATTAAGGAATTTTAATGAATATAACATTTTATATTATAATATTGTGACATATACTTATGATTTTTTAAATAGTAATAATATTTAAACATACACTCACCGGCCACTTAATTAGGTACACCTTACTAGTACCGGGTTGGACCTCCTTTTGCCTTCAGAACTGCCTGAATCCTTCATGGCATAGATTCAACAAGCTACTGGAAATATTTCTCAGAGATTTTTCTCCATATTGACATGATAGCATCACGCGATTGCTGCAGATTTGTCAGCTGCACAACCATGATGCCAATCTCCCATTCCACCACATCCCAAAGGTGCTCTATTGGATTGAGATTTGGTGACTGTGGAGGCCATTTGAGTACAGTGAACTCATTGTCATGGTCAAGAAACCAGTCTGAGATGATTTGCACTTTATGACATGACGCGTTATCCTGTTGGAAGTAGCCATCAGAAGATGGGTACGCTGTGGTCATAAAGGGATGGACTTGGTAAGCAACAATACTCAGGTAGGCTGTGGTGTTGACACGATGCTCAAGTGGTTTTCTGTACTGTCAACAAGTACTGTTGCCTTTCTATCAGACGGAACCAGTCTGGCCATTCTCCTCTGACCTCTGGCATCACCAAGGCATTTGCGCCCACAGAACTGCCACTCACTGGATATTTTCTCTCGTTCGGACCATTCTCTGTAAACCATAAATATGGTTGTGCGTGAAAGTCCCAGTAGATCAGCAGTTTCTGAAATACTCACACCAGCCCGTCTGGCACCAACAACCATGCCACGTTCGAAGTCACTTAAATCAGCTTTCTTTCTCATTCTGATGCTTGGTTTGAACTGCAGCAGATCGTCTTGACCATGTCTACATGCCTAAATGCATTGAGTTGCTGCCATGTGATTGGCTGATTAGAAATTTGCATTAACGAGCAGTTGGACAGGTGTACCTAATAAAGTGGCCGGTGAGTGTATATTATTAATATATATGCTGACAAAAATTCATTTTATTTATTAAGGAATTTTAATGAATATAACGTTTTATATTATACAGAGGTCTTACAGTGGAGTTAGAGCATCCTTGCTTCATTTTTTGGTTCTTGCATAATTCTCATACTCATTTTGGTGTTTGGTGTTCATACATTCCATGACCGTACAACTAATAAGAATTAATAGGTGTGTATAAACCCCTTAATCTAGTGTATAACGTAGTATATGCAGACATGCAGATGAATGTTTGACATGGCTGACACATATGAGGTTTCAGCAGTGTACTGTGTGAGCTGTCAGGTGTTTACCGGTGTAAAACCCTTTCAAACACACCAGTGTTCCGTAATCTAGGGCTCAGTTAAGTTGATCTGTTTATCACCTGCTTCCTTATCTAGCATAGTGTGCCAGAACAATGTGTGTGTGGGTTTTTCTGTGGTTCAACACACAGAATGTTTTTCACTCATGTCTTAAAGGGATAGTTCACCCAAAATGAAAAATCTCTCACTATTTACTATCATGTGCTTCCAAACAGGAGTTTCCTTCTTCTGTTGAACACAAGAGAAGATATTTTGGAAAAAGTTAGAAACCTGCAACCATTGACTACTATAGCAATCGTTTTTCCTACTATGGAAGTCAATGGTTACAGGCTTTCAGCATTCTTCAAATTATCTTCTTTAGTGTTTAACATAAAAACAATCTTATAAAGGTTTGGAACAAGTAAAGGGAGAATAAATTATTAACAATTGTCACTTTAGGGTGAACTTTCCATTTAAGGCCAGAAATATGGGATGATTGTGATAGACATTCACTTCAAGGTTAACTCTAGATTTAATTTACAGAAACTCTCTGCTGCCCTCTAGTGTGGAAGATTAATCAGCTTCTGGAAATTTTGTTTAATTAAAAGGATAGCTCACCCAAAAATGAAAATGTTACAACAAATGAAGATATTTTGAAGAAAACAGGTAACCATTGACTTCCAAAACAAGTACTATAGAAGTCAATGGTTACAGGTTTTTAGCTCTCTTGAAAGTATCTTCATTTGAGTTCAACAGAAGAAAGAAACCAAATAAATTTGTAACAAGTAGAGTTCTGGGTGAACTATCCCTTTAAAATGTTTTATAAATGTTTGTTTAAATCATCTGCAACCCCACAATGAACTAAAACGTTTAAATGTGTACACATTGTATTTGTTTTATATATAGTTGAAAGCAGAATTATTGACCCTCCTGTGTTTTTTTTGTAAATACTTCCCAAGTGATTTTTGTTTAACAGAGTAAGGACATTTTCACAGTATTTCCTATAATATTTTTTTCCTCATAGAAAAGATTTTATTTCTTTTGGTTTGGCTGTAATAAAAGCAGTTATATATATATATTTTTTTAACTATTTTAAGGTCAATATTAGAGCTGAACAATGTATCATTTCAGCATCGATATCTCAATGTGTGAATCTGCTATACATCACAGTATCTGCAATGTTGAGTTGGGATTTTAATAATAATTAAACCACCTGTGCATAGGAAATAATCTCATTTGTAGCTTCAACGCTGATTCATTGTATTTATTCAGTAGTCAACATCTGAAGGGGATGAAGAAATGAGCAAAATAATAATAACTGTTGTTGAGTAGCTTTAGGACATATTGGATTTTTGTGGTGGGTTTTAATCCACTTCAAATGTTGACTATACTGTATTTTGCTGTACCTCAATACTGCTAGAAAGCAATAAAGCACTGTCTATTTCAGTGTTTCCCAACCCTGTTCCTGAAGGCACACCAACAGTCCACATTTTCAACCTCTCCCTAATCAAACACACCTGAATCATCTTATCATAACATCAGAAGAGACTCCGAAACCGGAACTTAATGGGTCAGATAACGGATACATCCAAAATATGTACTGTTGGTGTGCCTCCAGGAACAGGGTTGGGAAACACTGGTCTATTTCATTTGTACAGCATGTTTGTTCTAATGCATTCATTTATGCTTGTAATTTCTTTTATTTGATGCATATTCACTCCTGATCAATGTAAAATTAACAATTCCTCCCAAATTATAGAAATTATATTCGAATAGCAATATATATCGCAGAAATACAAAATATCGCAATGTCTTTGCTAATATCGTGCAGCCCTAGTCAGTATTATTAAAATTATTATTTAAGTTAATTTAAAGTTTACAGGAAGGCTAATACTTTTGACTTCAGCTGTATGTGCACTCAAAAAGATGTTTGTTGTTTGTTCAAACTAATATATTAAAAATGAGCTGAATCAACTCAATTTTTGAGTTTTTTGGGCAGGACTTAATTATGTTCAATCCACTCAAATTTGTAAACTTAAAAACGAATAAGCTAACTTAATCGGCTCATTTGAAATATATTAGTAGAAGAAGCAAAAATATTGTGTACATGAATTTTTGTTTACATATATTTGATGTGAGTACTTTGTTACAGTAAGTGAAAGACGAACAGAAGTTCGCTGTGTTTCCATTCTCACCTTCTGTGGTCTCATTCTCAGTATAAGTGGACATCTGCTGTATGTGTGTGTTTCTTATGTTGGACTTGTGTGTTTCCAGCAGTCAGCAGAGCAGCCTGCAGAGCAGCCATGAGGAAGAGTCCACACGCTACCTGAGTCCCAACGCACGTGAGGACAGGTACTGCGCACACACACACACACACTCACTCACTTTGGTGTTCAGTTCTATAATAAGTTATACACATAATGTGGATATATCATCCTGACTTTCATCGGACAACAGTTTTTTTTTTTTTAAATTTTCAAGGTATTATGTTTTGTGTTTTATCAATGTTGATTTGTCAGAGATAAGTTTAGATGGTTTATTAAACCTAGTAACCTACACTCTCGTGCTTTTAAATGATCATGAATGAGTGGTCAAGGAATTTCATTCTAATGCATGAAGTAGAACATTTCATAGGAAGATTCATGTTTTTAGGCTAACCATTTGGTGGCTGATTGAATGAACAATGTATAAATTCATTGTGTTGTCTTGCCTTATACTCTCTCGCGTTATTCTCTTACACTGTAATTTCCTGATATGACCAACAGGGGTCAGGGATTGCTCAGATCACATTCTGGCATAAACACAATTTATGTTCAGCACTTATTTTATTGTTTATGATTGAAATTTTTATGTCGATTGTCATAAAATACAACAGACTGACCAGACTGTTTCCACCTCAGTAGAACATGAAACATGAAAATGTGACCTTATTTCTTATTAATGACACTTTTTCCTCCTAATTTAAAGTCAATCAGAAATTAGCATTTAATTCCAAGTGCAACTTTTTTTGTTATTATTTCACTCCATAATTATTGACCCTTTTGTTTGTAGTTATTATCATTTTTCTATGTATTTTGTTTCTTATTTTATTTTGCTCATTTTAAAATTTCCAATTGTCATGATTTTAATTCATAATTTTACTTCCCCTATGCTGTATTTGAAACTTTGCTCCACAATGGGACTTGCATCTCACAGAAATGCACCATATGACATCAGCTACACCCATGTTCTGACTCTTTCCGAAAATAACTGTTTTTGTCTAGTATCAGTGTACTAGTACCAAATTGTCTTGTGTTTTCCAACCTGGAGATCCAATTTTTGACAAAAAATACTCAAAAATGTCATGTGTTCAAATAGTTTTTATCACTTGGTCTGTGATTTGCATGAGAATCGAACTGTTTAACTATAAATACCTTTCTGAATGCAGAAATTGCATGATACCCCTAGGAACTTCAATCCCCTGGGATAGGATTTTCAATTATCTTGACTGTCTGTAAATATGTTTAAGAACATATACTTACATTCCCTATTCATATTTGTCTGCTTCTCTGTCATGCTGCTGGTTTTGACTGTTTGGCGCCATCTTGTGACTGGATATTACGTAGGTTAGTATATGCTCCATTCAGTAGGTTTTGTTTCTGGCAGCTTTTGCTTTTTTGACTGTTTGGCACTATATTGTGACTGAATAATACATAGGCTAGTATATGCTCTATTCAGTTGGTTTAGTGTCTGTCAGCCTTGCGTTTTTGACTATTTGGTGCCATCTTGTGACTGTATAATACCTAGGCTAGAATATGCTCCATTCAGTTTGTTTCGTTTCTGTCAGCTTTGCGTTTTTGACTATTTTTGGCGCCATCTTGTGACTGAATAATATGTAGATTAGTATATGCTCCATTCAGTTGGTTTAGTGTCTGTCAGCTTTATGTTTTTGACTATTTGGCCCCATCTTGTGACTGAATAAAATGTAGGTTAGTATATGCTCCATTCAGTTGGTTTAGTGTCTGTCAGCCTTGCAATTTTAACTTTTTGGCGCCATCTTGTGACTGAATAATATGTAGATTAGTATATGCTCCATTCAGTTGGTTTAGTGTCTGTCAGCTTTACGTTTTTGACTATTTGGCGCCATTTTGTGACTGAATAAAATGTAGGTTAGTATATGCTCCATTCAGTTGGTTTAGTGTCTGTCAGCCTTGCAATTTTAACTTTTTGGCGCTATCTTGTGACTGAATAATATGTAGATTAGTATATGCTCCATTCAGTTGGTTTAGTGTCTGTCAGCTTTACGTTTTTGACTATTTGGCGCCATTTTGTGACTGAATAAAATGTAGGTTAGTATATGCTCCATTCAGTTGGTTTAGTGTCTGTCAGCCTTGCAATTTTAACTATTTGGTGCCATTTTGTGACTGAATAATATGTAGATTAGTATATGCTCCATTCAGTTTGTTTCGTTATTGTCAGCTTTGCTTTTTTGACAGTTTGGCACCATCTTGTGACTGAATAAAATGTAGGTTAGTATATGCTCCATTCAGTTGGTTTGTTGTCTGTCAGCTTTACGTTTTTGACTATTTGGTGCCATCTTGTGACTGAATAATACGTCGGTTAGAATATGCTCCATTCAGTTTGTTTCGTTAATGTCAGCTTTGCGTTTTTAACTATTTGGCGCCATCTTGTGACTGAATTATACAAAGATTAGTATATGCTCTATTCAGTTGGTTTAGTGTCTGTCAGCTTTACGTGTTTGACTATTTGGTGCCATCTTGTGACTGAATAATACATCGGTTAGTATATGCTCCATTCAGTTTGTTTCGTTTCTGTCAGCTTTACATTTTTGACTATTTGGCGCTATCTTGTGACTGATTAATACAAAGATTAGTATATGCTCTATTCAGCTGGTTTAGTGTCTTTCAGCTTTACGTTTTTGAATATTTGGTGCCATCTTGTGACTAAATAAAATGTAGATTAGTATATGCTCCATTAAGTTGGTTTAGTGTCTGTCAGCCTTGCATTTTTGACTGTTTGGCACCATCTTGGAACTGAATAATATGTAGGTTAGTATATGCTCCATTCAGTTTGTTTCGTTTCTGTCACCTTTGCATTTTTGACTGTTTGGCACCATCTTGTGACTGAATAATGCGCAGGTTAGTGTATACTTCATTCAGTTGGTTTTGTTTCTCTCAGCGTTGCTTTTTTGACAGTTTGGCGCCATCTTTTGACTGAATAACATGTAGGTTAGTATATTCTCCATTCCGTTGGTTTTGTTTCTGTCAGCTTTGTGTTTTTGACTGTTTGGCACATCTTGTTACTGGATAATGAGCAGGTTAGTGTATACTCTCAGTTGTTTATGTTTCTGTCCGCTTTTGCATTTAATTAAAGACCTAATGAAGTATTACCGCTCAGAACAATGTTTTGTATCTAATTTGTATGTTTTGTGGCACGTAACCATGTAATAAGCAAGATAAAGTACATCCAGGAGAGTTGTTTTCACAAAATAAAGCCCTTTTACAGTCACTGTATATGGTAAATGTTTTGCTTGATATTCTGTGAACATCCTGCAAGCAGCTGCTTTCGAGAGTCGGTTCTCAAGTGTGGTTATGAACTTTCTGTTTTTTCAGTGGTTCGTGTTTTGCTTTTGAAGTTGTTCTTCTTTCGGAGTGCATGGAGTTCTGCATTTGTAGTCTAGTTTTGAGTCCGACCACAGATCTGTGTCATCTCAAAAACAGCTCTTGTGTGTTTCAATCCAAATGGCAGAGCTGCAGATCTGATATTTGCATCTTTTTGGATCATATTTATTTGTCATAATCCCAGAAATATCACATTTCAGTTGAACTACACCAGGTGCTGTGCGGGTCGAATAAGGTAAGCAAGTTTTTGTAGTGAAGCTCGGATTTTTAGCTGTGCTCAAATGTTCTTGTGCTGGCCAGCTGGACAGAGAACAGGCCGATCCTCAGCTGGAGAACATATGAGCGGGTTTTATCTTCAGGCGCTTCTTCATTGAGGGCCTGCTAAAACATGCTGTTCTTTCTTATGGATGTATGAAACATGGGAACATCACTCTTTGTACACTAAAATACATAAATAGGTAAAAAAAAGCATGTTTTTATGCATGTTTTAGTTTGTGCTTGAATATGGTGATATATTATACATGCATGCGGCATCTTCTATTCTACTTCACTACATTTTATTACAAATGCAACATCCCATACTCATCATTGCATTTTATATGAGATGGTGGGCTGGACATCACTAGCTGTATGCAGAAAACAGCACTGGTACATTTTTACCTATAAAGCTATGGCACAATCCCAATTCTATTTTCGTACCCTTCCCCCTTCCCCTTGGCCCTTGAAATTAAGTGTGAAGGGGAAGGGCTTCAAAAATTACCCCTAAAAAAATACCACCACTACAGCACTGCACACGTCATCATGTCATCGTGAGCTCTTGCTTCATATGAGATCGACTATGGCGACTGCTGTAGTTATTCCAGTTGCTTTATTTTTTTGTTATTTATCTTCAGGACATCACTGAAGGCAACGATATCATGTTATCATAATGATATAATGTGGCAATAAGATCGTAACTGTACTGTGTATTTACACTGTGGCCATATTCATCAAAGTAAACACAAGAAAACAACATTAACATTATAGCAGACACTGTAAAAATCTCATTGCCAGCCCCTTGACTTTTCTGACAGGGTATTTGTCATACAGTGTCAGAATGTTGTGGGACTGCTATACCAGCCTGATCTCACGAGAAAACGTAAGTATTTTACGTTTTGTCAGTTTAGTGGCTAATTCGTACGAATTCGTACGAGTTCATTCGAATGAAATTATACGATTTTAAAAAGGAGGCGTGGCACCTAACCCCACCCCTAAACCCAACCGTCATTGGCGGATGAGCAAGTCGTACGGAAATGTACAAATTAGATCGTACGAATTCATACGAATTAGCCACTAAATCAAAAAGTTACGAATTGCTGTGAGATTGTGTTGGCTATACAGGCATTATTATTATGGATTATAGATCGCGAAATTTAGCAGTTTTTATTTTAGTTTTTTTTTTTTTTTTATTAAAGCATGACCGTAAAACACGAACGCGGTTATGAATGTAGTAAAACATGTGTTTTTTTGTTGTAAAAATCCGTAATAATTACAAAAATACTAATTTGTGCATCTCCTGACTTCCGTGTGCAGCCATGCTGCCGTTGTGGCTGGTGTATTCTAGGAACTTTTCATACGGTTTCGAGTGTCGTCCTAAAAAAACTCTCTTTTGAAAGCTATCTAGCCTTTCTCCTTCGCCCTACGCCTTTAAGCTAAAGAGCATTGGGACACCCCTACCCCTTCACGTGAACGTGCAGAATGAGGGATAGGGGTAAGGGGAAGGGCTAAGGGGTAGAATTGGGATTGGGCCTATGTTAGATAAACTTCCAGCTCATCTTGTACTCTTCTTTGTCTTAGCTCTGGGAATTACCAGCTATGCTCCTCCAAGTGTTTGCTTTTATATTTACCTCAAGTTAGTACAGAGCTGGGTAAAACTGGTTTGTCTTAAATTTTCTTATTGTACACCTTGGGTGTGGAATAATTAGCAAAAAGTCTTAAAACTAAATAAAATTGTGTCTTTCTGTGAACTTAAATGCATTATAAAGAGAGCGGGATTGGTCGCATTAGATTGTTTTTGTTGAAAGGACTAATGAAATTGGGTTATTTGGGGTTTATGGATTTTAAACTTGTTTTACTGTATGGCTGTTACCTTGGCCAGGTCTCTCTTATAAAATAGATTTTAAATTTTAATAAGACTTTCTGGTTAAATAATAATAAAATAAATAAATAAATAAACAGTTTTGTGAATTTTCGCTTTTTGAATTGCATTATGGGATCTTGATCTTAGGGCGACGTAGTGGCTGTCGCCTCACAGCAAGAAGGTCGCTGGTTCGAGCCAACTCAAGGTCAGTTGGCGTTTCTGTGTGGAGTTTGCATGTTCTCCTCATGTTCGCGTGGGTTTCCTCCGGGTGCTCCGGTTTCCTCCACAAGTCCAAAGACATGCGGTATAGGTGAATTGGGTAAGCTAAAATTTTCCGTAGTGTATGTGTGTAAATGATAGTGTATGGGAGTTTCCCAGTGATGGGTTGCAGCTAGAAGGACATCCACTGCGTAAAACATATGCTGGATAAGTTGGAGGTTCATTCCGCTGTGGCCACCCCAGATTAATGAAGGGACTAAGCCGAAAAGAAAATGAATGAATGATCTTGATCTTGAAAAATGGATTTTATTGATATTTTAATAGGTTGAAGTGATATATTGTCTGGGTTGGTTTTGTTATTTACAGTAAAAGCCTGGTATTGTAATGCCAGTTCTTTTTCTGTTATTTTATTGACTTAATTCTCTATAAATTGTTTTTATAGAGTATCCTGTTTTAAATTATGTACTAAAATGTCAATAAAAGTCACTCACTTAAACTGCATCGTTCAATTTTTAGCATTAAAATCCCATAATGCAATTCACATCTGAAAAATAGCCCTCTAAAAAATAAATGAAAAGCACTTGTGAATCATGAAATAGAGAAAATGTTAATTAATACATTAGTACATTATACATTTAGTTTTGTGTTTGTTTAGTGTTTATCAGTATATTCTGAAGGGAGGTTTTATGAAGAATCTATTGGGGACAGTCTACTTAAAGTACATTTTGTCATCATTTGTTCACTTTTAGGAGTTTCTTTTAATAAATTTATTCATTCATTCATTTTCCTTCAGATTAGTCCCTTTATTCATCAGGGGTCGCCACAGCGGAATGAACCACCAACTTATCCAGCTTATGTTTTACACAGCGGATGCCCTTCCAGTTGCAGCCCAGTACTGGGAAACATCCATACACACTCATTCACACAAATACACTACGGCCAATTTAGTTTATTAAATTTAGCTATAGCCAGTGGTGTAAAGTAACTAATTACAAATACTCAAATTACTGTAATTGAGTAGTTTTTCACAGGAATTGTAATTTAGTAGGTAGTTTTAAAAATGTGTACATTTACTCTCACTTGAGTACATTTTTAGTCCACTACTTTCCTTCAACCTGCAGTCACTAGATTATTTTTTCCTGTCTATGGGGATTAGAAAAATCAGTACTTTGATTCCTGTCCAATCAAATCGCACATAGAAGGTAAATTGCCTCTTAATGAACTACCTCAGGACATGGGCGATTTATAATTGCAGCAAACTATTTGGAAGCATTAAAAGTGTCCAAGAAGATGTCCAAAATCTTTAAACGCATTGACCCAGAGACTGTTTAGATGCATGTCACTGATTAGAAGATGACGAATGTTTACTGTATGATGACCGAAATGGCCTTAAACACCCAGCAGGCACAAGACATCAACATGACGTCAGATTGACGTTGTACCCTAACATCATGGTGGACGTTGCGTTTTGTTTGGATATGAAATCAGGTTGACGTCAGAACTCAACGTCAGGTCTAATGATGTTACAGCTTGACGTTGTGTGGATGTTATCACTATGACGTCTATCAGATGTTGGATTTTGATTGCCATAAAGGATGAATAAATCTTGTCAATATGACGTTGGTTTAACATGCTGGCTCGACGTTGATTTTTGGTCACTTTCCAAGACAACCTAAAATCAACCAAATGTCAACATCGTTTTTGGACATCAAAATAATGTTGTCCTTAGATGCTGGCTAGACCTTGTATTTTGGTCACCTGACATCACAACCTAAATCTAACCTAATATTAATGTCTTATGATGTTGTGTGCTTGCTGGGCAATAACTAAATGCACTACAGAATGTTGCGTTTACACACATCCACGCATCAGCTTTTTACAGCTACTCACTACTCTTGAGTACTTTTGAAATATATACTTTTTACTCATACTTTGAGTAATATTTACAACAGATACTTTTACTCTACTTGCGCTACATGTTTAGGCTAGTAGTGGTACTTTTACTTGAGAATGATTATTCAGTACTCTTTTCACCACTGTCAATAGCACGTTCAATTCACCTTAAGCGCCCGGAGGAAACCCATGCCAACATGGGCAGAACATGCAAACCCCACCCAGAAATGCCAAGTGACACAGTCAGGACTCGAACCAGTGACCTTCTTGCTGTGAGGCAACAGTGCTAACCACTAAGCCACCATGTCACCCTATAAATATATGATTTGCATAAAATTATTAACAGTTGTTGTTTTTATTGGTAACAGTTTATAGTTTTCTGATTGATTGAAGTAATAATTGTAAGTATTTTTATGTAAAATAATATATAAAAATATCTTCAAAATGTTCTTCTGTGTTCTACAGTAAAAAGAAAATAAAAAAAGTATTATAGCTTTCTTTTTGTAGAACACATAAGGCTTATTTTCGTTTTAATCCCACTCACTTCTAGTGTGTTTTTGTCTGTAATGTAAATGGGAACTGAAAATCTTTGGTTACATTCAAAACTGGGTGGGGAATGAACAGGGGCTTCTAGTAAATGTGTCACCTAAAGGAACAAAAATGTCAGACAAACTGCAAATCAAGTCAAATCAAATCAAAATACGTTGTTAATTAAAAATTACTTTGTTAATTATTGCCAATTTGTTTAAAGCACAATTAAACCTGTGCAATGTTGTTTCAGAATCAGCATATTTTTAAGCATTTCAGCATTGAACTTTATAACCAATCATCCAATTGGTTGCATTAATCAAACGGAGACATAGATTATTCACCATCAAGAGTGCTGACGTTTATAAGAATCTGTTTATATGTTTATTATTACAATTTTAAGATCAATACTTTTACAATAAAATTTTTTGGTTGCAGTTATGCAGGCCTATCTAATTTACATACTACTTTTTATGCAATTTTTTATTGATAACAGTTTACTGTTTGAATTGATTGATTGATTGATTGATTGATTGATTGATTGATTAAAGTAATTGTTTGAATTCAAGTATTTTATGTAAAAGACAATACAGATATTCACCAGCAATCTAGCTGTTGCAGATCGCTGGAGAACTAAAAATCTGCCATTGATATTGACTGCAAATCCCGTCATGCAACTCACACACGCACCAGTTCCAGTTCTCTCCCTGAATGCACACGCAGCTGGAAGCTTATCATTGACTGATTACATTGACTGTACATACTGCTCTCATTCTCACTCGCTGAGTCTTTTTTAACCTTCCTTGCCATGTTTGACTCTTTGTTTTGTTTTTGTTTATGTAGTTTGCTGCCAGTACTGACCATTCATTGTTTATTGGCCATGTTTTGGATTATCTATATGCGCCTGTTTGTTCCTATTCCTTGCTTGCAAGACGATTCTCTTAATAAACTGCTATTGGATCCTCAACTCCATCTGCGTCCAGCTACTGTTACAGATATAAGGCTTTTAAGGAATTTTGTTGAACAAACTTAAGGAAAATTTCCCGCAAAGTTCAAATAAGTTATTTTAACTATGTCCATTTCAATTATGTAATCTTATTTGAATTTAGGTATTTTAACCTATTTTATGTAAATAGAACCCCTAAGCGAATGAACCAATTATGTCAAATCATTTTCATTCAACTCTTAACAAGTCTTTCTCTTAACTTAAAACACCAGAAATTACTTTATTTTCTATTTTTTCCTTTGTTAATGCAATCTCACACAAAGCCTGCTGGAAACTAGTATATCCACTTACCTAGAAATTAAGCCAACACAATTCATTCATGTTGTCTCAACACAAAGCATTTAAGTTATCTTAATTTTTTACAAGTTGAAGTGGATTGACACAAACTGTTTTCATTTTTTAAACAAGCAGTTTGAACAAACATCAACAATCTTGTGTGTGTGTGTGTGTGTGTGTGTGTGTGTGTGTGTGTGCGTGTGTGTGTGTGTGTGTGTGTGTGTGTGTGTGTGTGTGTGCCTGCGTGTGTATTTCTACACCTGTGAAAGTCAGTTTGTTAAAGTCAGTATACACACAGCCGCCCACAGCTCTTTTCTGCGCATTCAGCAACTGGATTTCAGCTGATTCTTGCACTTATTTTTACATCGCTTTTGTGTCATGACGTAAAAGCAGCTAATGCTCATTAAAGGTGAAGAATTTTCAGTTAGCTTGTGTCCCATTGGGCTGAATGGATCGCAGCAAAACACCTCCACTCTCATTTACACACATTGTGAAATGAGCTGGCCAGGATACCCATTAATTAATACTAATTTCTCTACTTCTCTCTTGTATTACTGTCAAACCATTTAAAGGGACAGCTCACCCAAAAATTTTAAATTTACTTACTGTTTACCCTGAAGTGGTTCCAAACCTTTTCCTGCTGAACCTAAAAGAAGATATTTTGAAGAAAGCTGAAAGCTTGGTTTGGTGCACGGACATGCACCAGGTTTCAGACGGCCACTGCAATCAGATTGTGCCAAAAAGTGAATGGGGGGGGGGGGTGGAATTCTGAGTGTTTTCCGGGAGACAGAACAGTATGGGAGATGGGTCTGAAGTACGGGAGACTCCCGGAAAAAGCGGTAGTGTTGAAGGGTATGCAACTAACAGTGTTTAAAAAGGCATCGATTGACCAATGCCATCCACTTCACTAAACCCATCACACAGTGTTTTCAAAAACCCTCGCGGCAGCCTGATTTTTACCATGTTTTCACATTTTACCAGATTGTCATCCTGTTATTTACTTGTTTGTTTTATTTTTCGGCTTTTGCTTTCGTCTTACCTGCTTTCTGGAACCGTCTTTCACTGAACTCAAACCCCATCATCACGGTCAACTCCGCTCTGCTTATCAAACCCTCGGACGTACGCGACAAGCCACTGGACAAACTGGTAACAGCAGAAGAGCTGTCTACATGGAGGTCAGCTGGTAGCACGAAATGGAACGCATCATATATAGTGTTCATTTTAAAGATGAAATGCTGCCATACATACTTCTGGCTACATAATTCACAGTCTCCCGAAATGTATAAAAGGGTACATTTTCATAAATAGCCTGTGTTTTTGTTGTCAGGATCACCACCAATCTAGTCCTTGCAGATCACTAAAGAACACAAATGTCACTGAACTAAACTACAAATACCATCATGCACCTCACACACACACCAGTTCCTGATTACCCTGTTTACACACACAGCTGGTAACTCATCATGGACTGATTACCTGAACTATATACACCTCTCACACACATTGCTGAGTCTTGGAATTGTAATGCTGCGTTCACACCAGCGAGTGATTCATGTTAAGTCAATGCAAATATGTGAATAGACATCCTGCAGCGCGTTATGCGCAAATGACGCGATTCACGCAAATGAAGCGGCACGAGATTCGTGCAAATTGCTTGAGTTGGAAAATCTGAACTTCAGCGGACATTCGCACATTTTTAACCAATCAAGAGCTTTCTCTTGTAGGGGAGAGCACCTGTTGTTGGTGTCCCAGGGGGAAATCTTCCTGCCGACACCAGACAACAGTTGATTAAACTGGTCTCGGCTCAGTCGGAAGAACTGCTAAAAGCCTCCATCATTCAGGTTTCTGGAGGAGTTTATGAACTCACAGAGCTGGTGCACCTCTGAAAGGGTCTAGTGGACTCAGACACGGCTCCAATCAAATCAATGCTGTTTTTCAGCCTTCATAAAGCACACAAACGCAGCCATTTTCTCCATAAAATCCGTGTTAGCCATTTAGCAACAAAGCTAGTGTCACCAAGCGGACAGAAGCCCTGCCCATCACACGAATTCGCGTCTATTGTGAGGTGAATTTGACGCGAGAATAAAGCGAGTAAACTCAAAATGTTCACGCGTCTATTTAAGTGCGATTTATCCACGCGTGCCGTGTCTGGTGTGAACACAGCATAACACCACGAAGCGTTTTCTTGTCTTGCCATGTCTAGCCATAGACCCTTTACCTTGTTTTATTGTTTTTGTTGTTTTCGCTGCCTCTCCTGACCATTCGCCTGTTTTTGACTGTGTATTGTAGTTTACCTGTATGCTTCTGTTTGCCCCTGTTTGACCATTGCCTTGTTGAGGGCAGAGTAAGGCTTCATGAAACACTGAAGCAGTTGAAGCAAATGTGTCGAAGCTTCAAAACGTTTCAAAACTGGTCTTTACAGTGACAGCTAGTGGTCATTTTTATGAATTGCTCAGGAGCAGCTTCAGCAAAATAACAGTTCACAAAATGGAGGAATTATACCCCACATTGTAGAATTGAGATTTCAAGTGATTCAGTGGAACAGTGAAAGCCCCTGACTAGCATGCAGAGATAATGGGTTCGAATCCAGGGGGATGCAGCTATGGATATTAGTTTTTAAGTACTCTGTTCTTGTAATATGTTTTGTTTTAACATTGGTCTGACATCTAAATGAACACTTTGTGAATAAATATGTCTTGTTTTGGTCACTAAAAATTAACATTAAAATACATCAAGTCACAATTTCTGAGTATTTGTAAAAATCAGGATTCGAACACAGGATATTTGCAGTGCAGTTACTCTGTGCACACGCACAGTCTACTAGACTACATGAGATAGAGGATTTTTCTGATCCTGTCAAACAAATGCAAATTTGCAGGTCTTGAAATGCTTCTGAAATGTTCGATGCTTTGAATTGCTTTAGTCACATGACCTGGGTGCTTCAATATGGAGTCAGTAGGGCTATATATACTTGCAGCATAAAAGAAAGTTTTGCAATCAAAAAATAAACTATTGAGCAAAAAAAATTAACAATTATGCAACATTTTTTTTTAATTGCAAAGGGAAAATTGAGTTTTGGGTGAAAAAAATGCAAACAAAAATTTAAAATTATGCAAATGTTAAAAAATTGTAAAGGGAAAATTGAGTTTTGGGTGAAAAAAATGCAAACAAAAATAAAAAATTATGCAAATGTTAAAAAATTGTAAAGGGAAAATTGAGTTTTGGGTGAAAAAAATGCAAACAAAAATTAAAAATTATGCAAATGTTAAAAAATTGTAAAGGGAAAATTGAGTTTTGGGTGAAAAAAATGCAAACAAAAATGTAAAATTATGCAAATTTTAAAAAATTGCAAAGGGAAAATTGAGTTTTGGGTGAAAAAAATGCAAACAAAAATGTAAAATTATGCAAATTTTAAAAAATTGCAAAGGGAAAATTGAGTTTTGGGTGAAAAAAATGCAAACAAAAATAAAGAACTGCAAATAAAAATCAAGCAGTGCAAGAAAAAAAAACAAAATATTAGCAATTTTTAAAAAATAAACTTTAAAATTTTTTTCCAATATTGCCTTTACAAAACCTCTCAAGTCAATTGCAACGCTCATTGTGAGTTTTCTCTTTGCACTTCACATTTCTGTGCGTTTCACTTTCTTGCCCTGATTTGACAAGGGGGCGGAGTCAAGGAAACTGGGACGTGTATTGCAGGCCCGAGCCTGCCTCCTATGAAGCAACTTATTTTTTACAATTTTTTGCTCAATCCTTTATTTTTTATTTGCAAATCTTTCTATTATGTTGCAAGTATATATGGCCCTAGATTGACTCCATACTTTGAATTATTTTAGTCACGTGACCTGGGTGTTTTGGATCATGCTTCACTGCAGTGTTTCGAAACGGTTCAAGATCTCGACAACATCAGTTTCGCTTCAGTCATCCCTACCGTTGCCTGCCTGACCATTCTCTGCTTAAAAAAAACTGCGTGTGGACCCTTAACTCTGGTGTCAGCATCTCTTGTCAGCATAATTTAAAGATGTTTTATACACTCAAACAATGATGTTTACTGTTTGTTTAAACTTCTTATTTAAAATAAAATAAAACAACACAATTCTTGAGTTTTTTGGAGGACAATTTAATTATTTTATCTTCAATATCCACTTAAATTTGTAAAAACTGATAAGTTAACTTAATTTCTTCATGTGGTCCCAACACAGATCGATTGTGGAACCCAGCATTTTTGAGTGTATACTGAAGTCAAAGGAAAACATTAAATCCTATCACCAAATTGATTATAAATCTGACTCATATTTGGCCAATTGCATGCAGTCTCGTGTTTCTGAGACTCTAATGATCATATTAGTGTCTCTGCTGGAGGTCTGACCGCTACACACCTCAAGTGTGGAAACAAACTGTACTGATGTACACACACTGAGAAAACACAGGATCTGGGTCACCGCAGGACAAGACACGGCCTGCGCAAAGAGAGAGAGAGAGAGAGAGAGAGAGAGAGAGAGATGCAGAGGAGATGCAGTAAAATCAGTAATGAAGAGTTTTCCTTCAGTGAGGGTGTGTGTGAAGCGCGCACAGGTCCACATGACTGCAGAGCATCATGGTTCAGAGCAGGACTTTATCGTGCACCTCTCCCGTCAAACTGGGCTGTCACCCACGGGTGTCCACGCTCAGGAAAAGACTACACTTTCGCCGGGATAAGTGAGTGCTTTTACTCCGTTTTTACTCTCTGATGGTGTTGGACAGGTTGTAATTGGCAGGCAGAAATTCGCAGTCATTTGATCCAGGCTAAATTACTTTAACAGATTGTGTTTCGTGTGATGTATTGAATTGCACAGGCTTTTACGTTGAAACTGGAAGAGGACTGAAAGTTGAACTAACTTGCAGTTATTAATGGTACTTGTACTTGTGAGCCGTGTTTGTGATCATCATTTAATAATATCTGGCAACTTTGACTCCATAGATGCATTATACAGTATTTATGCATAATATGGATTAATATAGTGGCTTTTTATTATGTATTTCTTTGTTTTCAAAATAATTACAAAAAATCATGACGCTACATGCTTATTTTTGATAAGGTATTTGTGTAATGCTTTTATGTAATATGCATAATCAGATGCATTTAGTTCATGTTGCAGTATACTGTACACTGTAAAATCTCCCAAAAAAGGACTGTAATTTGGTACAGCTAAAATTTGTAGTTTTCTCAAACTATAATTTAGCTTTGGTTCAAACTTCAAAATGTTATTTATTCTAAATCCAAAAATATTTATATTTTGGTCAAGAAAAAAAATACAGTTGCACAAATAAAAAATATTATTTACTATGCAGACCACAGTTTTTATTTCATTTTTTTCTTTTCTTTTTTTTTTACTGTGGTAAAACATATTTTTATTTTGGATCAGTCAGGATATCTATCTATCTATCTATCTATCTATCTATCTATCTATCTATCTATCTATCTATCTATCTATCTATCTATCTATCTATCTATCTATCTATCTATCTATCTATCTATCTATCTATCTATCTATCTATCTATCTATCTATCTATCTATCTATCTATCTATCTATCTATCTATCTCAGTGAAAAATGGTATAATCCATCCATCCATATATATATAAGGGTTGTCGCGATACCATTTGAAGTATACCAGCTGAGGTAACTCGATACCAAGTAGTATTGCGATACTGTAATGAATTACTCAAATTATAAAGAAAATTGTCAGAAATACTTTATTTTATGTTATAATAGGCCTACTTGAATGTAATTCATAATTCTCTTAAGGCCAAAACGTATTATTTGCACCCCACTTCAACTAAATTAATTTTGTTTGTTTGTTTCTTTGTTTGTTTGTTTGTTTGTTTGTTTGTTTGTTTGTTTGTTTGTTTATTTTGTAGATAACTGACCAACAAAAAATAAATAAAAATAAAGATACAAATTATACCAAATGAAATTTGTTACAATAAAGAGCATTTTAATACCAACCGCAACTTGACATTGGAGTGCGGTTTCCCTGCCCACCGAATTGAAAATTAATGTAACTATATTAGACAGACAAGGTGATAATGGAAGAATAGCTTACATAAAGACTGTAATTGATAATAGGAAGATAGCTTTTATTTCAGTTTATGCCCCATGTAGCCCAGACCACAGAACGTGTGCAAAGCAACCGGTGTGTGTGTGTGTGTGTGCGTGTGTGTGTGTGTGCGTGCGTGCGTGTGTGTGTGTGAACATTTTAATGACATTGTGTGTGACTCATTGTTGAAACTCCACAACAAACACATCAAATACTCATTGGTAAAGTTCTTACTGTAGTATTTCTCACAAACGTTACGTGAGATCTGCTTCCTTCATGTCTGTCTGTTGCCTGAGGCAGCCGAGCCAGAGATTGAAGCACTCTCTGACAGGCACATGCGAACGGTGGGTGAGGAGAACTAGCATTAAAGGCACAGTCCAAAAAACAACAAGATGCTCAGAGCTAAAAATGACAAACTTCTGAAAGGTATGATAAATAATCTGGTGGGTGTTTTGAGCTGAAACTTTACAGACACATTCTGGAGACACTAAAGATTTATATTAAATCTGGAAAAAGGGGTGAACCAGGTGCCCTTTAAGTTCTTTTATAGTCACAGTAGGAGATTTACTAAGAATTTTCATGGAGCATCTTTACTTAATATTGTCACGGTTTTTGTCATAAAAGAAAAATCTGTCATTTAATAAAATATATATATATATATATATATATATATATATATATATATATATATATCACAAATAAAATAAATTAGGATGGTTTAACATTCCAAGCTATCATACAGCTTCTGAGTGTTTGCTTGCCTAGTGTCTGCTTGTTTATTTTCTAATGACTTTGGAGCATTTTTTTTAAATTTTAAATTCAATTCTGGGGCAGCACAGTAGCTCAGTGGTTAGCTCTGTCATCTCACAGCAGGGAGTTCCGGTTGGACCAGTTGGCATTTCTTTGTGGAGTTTGCATGTTCTCCTCGTGTTGGTGTGTGTTTCCTCTGGTATATGTGAATTGAATAAACTAAATTGGTGGAAGTGTGTGTGTGTGGGTGCGTGCGTGCGTGCGTGCGTGTGTGTGTGTGTACGTGTACGTGTTTTTGTGACATATCAGGACACAAATCTGTATAATGGCATAGGTATGACACAGGTATTACAAAAAGGAGGTGAAATATGAGGACATTGGTGACGTCCCCATTTCTCAAAAAGCGTATAAATCCCACAAGATGAGTTTAATCAGCGAGTAAAGCTGCACACAGTCTCCTGTGATGGTTGGTTTAGGGGTAGGGTGGGGTGAGGGCAATACAATATACGGTTTGGACAGTATAAAATAAATGGAAACCTATGTAATGTACCCACTTTTCACCAAAAACAAACGTGTGTGTGTGTATGTGTGTGTGTGAAGGAGAGTATTTGGGTGTTTTCCAGTACTGGGTTGTGGCTGGAAGGGCATCCGCTGCGTAAAACATATGCTTGAATAGTTGGCGGTTCATTCCGCTGTGGCAACCTCTAAAATAGAGACTAAGCCGAAGGAAAATAAATGAATAAACTCAATTCTAATTTTGTTTCATTTGAATTTAATTATACTAAAAAAGTTCCTGCTAATATTGTTGTTTTATTATCCACATCATCAAACATCATATTTTTGTGTGATCTACCTCTTAAAGAGATGCTGTACAAAACAAACAAGACACACTGGTGTGTGAGAGGATGAGAGCATGAAAGGATCATGCTCTTCTGTTCGACACAAGCTCAAGTTCATTGTGTCCCTGTCACAGTAACTAACTAGACTAACTAGATCTGTTTCTCTTCACGCACAAAGCTTTGATGAAGGCAGGTGTGTGTGTGTGTTCTTTAATTAGCAGCTGTTCAAGGCAGACTCATTAACAATGAGATCACTCTGCCAGCCTCACTCTCTCTCTATTCCTCTGTGTATTTAAGGTGAGAACAGACCTTGTAGATTGGACAGGTTTTTTTTGTTTTGACGTGATCAGCAACATTCTGAGTTGCCCTTTTGCTATAGTTTGTTAGGAGATGCTTACGCTGCAGAAGAAAAGTGCAGCGAGCCTGTAACAGCAAGCATACATTATTCACTGCTTTCTCTGCCCTCCCAAAATTTGTTATATTTAAAGGGGCCAAAAGGAAGTATAATAGTGTGTTAATTGCATTTTAATTAGCAGCTTGTGACAAATATACAAAGTGAGACCTTCCTAAATTCTCTATAAAAGCCTTTAGGGTGATAATTTTATCTTTTGGATAAATTTTGTTATTTAAATTTTGTTGCAGTCATAATCATTTTTTGCTGAATAATATATTAAAACCAACCCAGGCTCATTCTGAAAACGTAGTCCTATATACGTATTTGGAGACAGCGAAATACGTCTTAGGAGGTTCGTATTTTTGCAGTTTTTAAATTCACGAATTCACGAGAGGCCGCTGTGTGTGCTTTTTCATATCTCAAATTTCTCTCTCGAGTGCCATTCGTGCCCGCTGTTCTTGCGTATACCCACTAGAGGCCGCTGTTGATTGACTGACTGACTGACTGACTGACTGACTGACTGACTGACTGACTGACTGACTGACTGACTGACCGACTGACCGACCGACCGATCGACTGACCCACCCTCCTCCTTCCCTGAACCCAACCAATTTTATCGATTGACCCGCCCACCCCATTTCCCTTAACCCAACCAACAATTTAATAAAGCAATCCAGAAAAAGAAAAACTCTCGTCAGATTTTTACCATGTTTTCGGATTTTACCACGTTCTCACCCTGTTATTTACTTGTTATTTTATTTTTTGGATTCAGTTTTTTTTTTTTTTTTTTAGATTTTTTTTGGCTTTTTTGCCTTTATTAGATATGACAGTAATGAAACAGGAAGCAAAGTTGGAGAGAGAGAGAGGAGGGTAGGGTTGGGAAATGTCCTCGAGCCGGGATTCAAACTCGGGATGCCCTGAAATGCCATTGCACCATGTGTCGGCGCGCTAACCACTAGGCTATTGCGCCAACTTGGATTCTGTTTTTGTCTTACCTGATTTCTGGAACCGTTCTTCCCGACTCGAACCCCGTCGTCGTGGTCAACTCCTCTCTGTGTCTCAAGTCCGCCGACATACATGACAACCTAACAGGACAAACTGGTTGTAGTTGGAAAGCCATCCACACGGAGGTAAGCGGTCAGCTGGTAAGCACGAAAAGAAACAGCGTCATACTGACCCGTAGCGTAGTTTGTTTAAAAAATGAAATGCAGCCGTACGTACCTCTGGCTACATAATTTGCGGTGTCCAGAAATGTATATAGGACTACATTTTCAGAATGAGCCTATGTTGATTAAAACACTGTTTTGCACTTACGGCTGATTATTTGAATTATAGCAGTGCTAAAAATTGATATACTTTTATGATTTTTACATAACTTTCCAAAATACACTACCTGACAAAAGTCTTGTCGTCGATCCCAGTTGTAAGAGCAACACATAATAACTTGACTTCTAGTTGATCATTTGGAAAAGTTACAGAAGGTCGATTTTTCTGTTGAATCATCTGTTGAACTGCATCCCAATCATCACAAATATTGCAGAAGACCTATTGAAACCAGCATGGACCCAAGATTCTCACAGAATTAGTCAAATTTGGTGAAGAAAAATTCATGGTTTGGGGTTACATTCAGTATGGGGGCGTGCAAGAGATCTGCAGAGAGGATGGCAACATCAACAGCCTGAGGTATCAGGACATTCGTGCTGCACATTACATTACAAAGCACAGGAGAGGGCGAATTCTTCAGCAGGATAGCGCTCCTTCTCATACTTCAGCCTCCACATCAAAGTTCCTGTAAGCAAAGATAGGTAAAGGTGCTCCAGGATTGGCCAGCCCAGACACCAGACATGAACATTATTGAGCATGTCTGGGGTAAGATGGAGGAGGCATTAAAGATGAATCCAAAGAATCTTGATGAACTCTGGGAGTCCTGCAAGAACGCTTTCTTTGCCATTCCAGATGACTTTATTAATCAGTGATTTGAGTCATTGCAGAGATGTATGGATGCAGTCCTCCAAGCTCATGATGGAGTCGGACACAATATTCATTCTTTTTCCACTGCAGCATGACTTTATATTCTATACTGGACATTATTTCTGTTCAGTGACAAGACTTTTGTCTAAGCAAAGTCAGATCTTACTGTCCTAAATAAATAATTAAAAATCAAAGCATGATCATATTTCATTTTGGTCAAATAAGCGTAATCTAGAGGTCTTTGCCTTTCATATAAGCCACTTCTGATACTAATTGATCAAATAGAAATCAAGTTATTACTTGTTGTTCCTAAAACTCAGATAGGCTTTTAGTGTATTACAGTTTCATATTGAATATTAAAAGCTCAAGAAAATGCAAAAAAATATACTGTAAAATGACAGTAAAAACTTTCTTTTTGAACTACGGGAAATTTCTGTAATTTCAACTTGTCCTTATTTCACTTTTTTCTGTATTCCAGCTGCTGAAATTTTACAGGTTTTTTTTTATTTATTTATTTTTTACATTTTGTTTACAGTGAGACTCTCTTTTTGTCTCTATGACAGGTGAAACAAATGCTTACACAATGTTCAGATTATTTAAAAAAATAACCATATTAGCTCTTTCAAATTTTGAAAATTATTTGAGAGTTTCTATCATATTTTAATGGTAAAGTTCTGGCAACCACAGCTGCTGTTTTTTTTTTTTTTTTACTGTTAATTTTATACCATTATTTTGACACAATTTACACATTTGTTTTTCCCAGATCTGGTTCTCTGGTGCAAATCCATCCATCCATATCATGCAGATTATGAAAACCTGCAGTAGATGCAAAAAGCTTACACTGTAAAAATATATCTGTTAATTAACAATTTTCCTATTTTGTGATTCATAAGAGTTTTCCTTTTATTAACAGTTGTGAATTGTATTATGGGATGTTGATCTCTGCTCTGTCGACATTTGATGTTGAAAATTCAACTCTACAGTTTAAAAAAGTGACTTTAATTGACATTTTAGTAATTTTAAATAATATAATGCATAAGAAATATTATATATACAGAAATAAGTCTGTATAATAACAGGAAATGCACTGGCAGCTTATTACAAGGTTTTGTAGCATAATATACAACACCAACCCAGATAATACATACAGTATATCACATTAAACTATAAAAAATGTTAATAAAAGTCACTTTTTTAAACTTTTTAAGTTAAAAGTTGCTGAAAGAAAGATCAAGCTCTCATAATGCAATTCAAAAGGATAAATAAATAGGGGAAAATACCAAATAAATACAGATAACTGCTGATTTATGGATGTTTTATTTTATTTTTTTTTTTGGCATATCATTGCTGAGTACTTGTACATGGGTAATGCCAGTAAAGTTAAATCTAATCTAATAGGTTTTATGCACATTGGTCTCGATCTTCATCTTAATCTTCCATTTAGCTTTTTTTTTTCTTCCATTCGATATTCCAAATGTGGATGGAAAGATAGTTACCATCATCAACATTATGACCTTCAAAGTAGTCTGCATATGTTTAAGCACATTAGCGCTTGACTTTGAACATGCTCTGGTGGTCTCTTCATTTAATTGGTCAGATCTCTGTAAAAGACATGCAGGCCGTCATTCAGCCGAGATTAGACAGAATCCTGCAGCGGCAGTGTCCTGTTACCAGAGCTGATGATTCATCAGAGAACTGCAGAGCCATGTTATCTAACACCCCAATCAGATACCGCTCTCTCTCTCACACTCGCTCTCGCTTTCTTTCTTTTCCACTGAGCTCTAAACACAATCCCAGCTCTTATAGGAAGCTCATGTGCACTTCTGACTTCCCGTTGGGTGCAGTCTTTCCTTTGCCACACATGCAGTTGAGCTCAGAATTATTACAGTTTGAATTCTTTGATATTTTTTCCCCAATTTCTGTTTAGCAAAGATTCAGTTCAATTCAATTCACCTTTATTTGTATAGCGCTTTTACAATGTAAGTTGTGTCAAAGCAGCTTCACATAGAAGATTATAGTTAATTGAACCAGTGTCAGTTCAGTTTTCAGTGTTTAAGATTACTTTCCAACACGTTTTTAAACATAATTAATACCTAATTATGATTTATTTGATCTTTGCTATGATGAAAGTACATAATATTTAACTTGATATTTTTCAAGATACTACTCTTCAGTAACAATTTATAATAACTACACACTTAAGCCGCCTTTCCACTGCGCACGACATTCGGACATGATTCGGAATATGCCCCCTTGTGGCAGTCGCACAGAACTTTCAGTTTTGTCGTGCACCATGGGAGGGAAGCTGATTCTAGCGGCATCAAAAATAAAGAAGTGCAAAAGCAAGAGCCTTTATTTTGCATGTGTTTATCATGGTTGAATGAATGAATCAATGAATCCTAGAAACTCATGGACCGCTACAATTTATAAAGGGAATATAATATTGGAGACAATATTAAAATATAATATTTTTATTACTCTTTTATTAATAGAAATGTCTTTGTTAAATGTTGACTGTTTTTCTGATTCAAAACATAACGAAGAGCTACTGTTTCTCATGTCGTGAGCACGGACCTGCTTTGACAACTTTGGAATACATCACATACGGTCAGCCGGTCACATACGGTCTAGTGACAGGGGTTTTTTAATGGATCCGCAGCTCATACCTGTTATGAAGCGGACAGGAGACAGAGGTAAGGAAACGTTAGGGTGTTTATTAAATGACAACAAGGAGCACATGAAGGATAGCCAGGAGGATCAGGAATGATGTTGGGGTCTTTTCCTCCGTGGCTGGGTAACAGGAATACACGAGGATGGACAGCACACACCAGATACAGCTGACAGAGGATGACACAGACTTGGAAGGACTGGAAGACAGGACGATTCGGGAGGACCAGGAAGACTAGGAGGAATACAAAGAGAACAGGTAAGTAAATCGTTTGTTTTAGCTGAGGATGACTACGCTGAGTGGTCGCTCAGTTGTCCGCTTTCGTCGAGACGAGCCCGGACAATGAGCGACTGGAGTGCTGTGCTTTTATCTGGTGCTCGTGAATGTGATGCAGCTGTGTGCTCATTAGAAGTCAGGTGATGGTGATCTTCGTGAGTGGGGGTCGTGAGAGCCTGACCAATCCATGACAGTACCCCCCTCCCCAGGGCCCGCTCCTGAGGGCCGACACCTCCGACGCCGTGGTGGTCTCCCTCTGCCTCTAGGCGCTGGGAGCTCAGGGTGGCTCTCATGAAACTCCACCATGAGACTAGGATCGAGAATATCAGCTCTGGGAACCCATGTCCTTTCTTCGGGGCCGTACCCTTCCCAGTCCACCAGGTACTCCAACTGGCCACCACGACGTCGGGAACGCAAGATCTCCTTCACTGCGTAGACGGCTCCTTCTTCTAGGAGCAGTGGAGGAGGGGGTTCCTCTTCGTGGTCAGGCTCTGTGGAGGGAAGAACAGGATCGTGATAGGGTTTCAGGAGTGATACGTGGAATGTAGGGTGAATACGGTAGTGAGAGGGTAATTGTAGTTTGTAGGTGACGGGGTTAACCTGTTCCACGATGGTGAAGGGACCAACAAATCGGGGACTTAACTTGCGAGAGGGCAGTCGCATGCGTATGTCCCGGGTGGATAGCCACACCTTTTGTCCGGGTGTGTATCTGGGTTCTTCAGACCTTCTCCTATCGGCGGTTACCTTGCTTCGACGGACTGCCCTCTGCAGATGTTGATGAGCCTCGTCCCAGACTCTCTCGCTCTCCCGGAACCAGTGATCCACTGCGGGGACATCAGATGGTTCGCCATCCCAGGGAAAGAGCGGTGGTTGGAAGCCCAGGACGCACTGGAATGGCGTGAGTCCGGTGGAGGGTTGCCGCAGTGAATTTTGGGCATATTCTGCCCAGCCCAAATACTGGCTCCAGGAGTTCTGGTGACCACTGCAGAAGGTCCTCAGGAACCGTCCCACCTCCTGAATCTTCCTCTCTGTCTGCCCGTTGGTTTGGGGATGATATCCAGAAGAGAGGCTGACGGCCACACCTAGGAGCTTGAAGAAGGCTTTCCATAGACGTGAGATGAACTGTGGACCTCTGTCCGACACAATATCTTCTGGAATACCAAATGACCTGAAGACTTGATTAAAGATATTGTCGGCAGTTTCAAAGGCTGTGGGAAGACCTTTCAGAGGGATTAGTTTGACAAACTTTGAGAATCTATCTACTATGACTAGAATACAGGTATTACCTTCTGACGAAGGGAGGTCAGTGATAAAGTCCACTCCTAGGTGTGACCAGGGACGGTTCGGAATCGGCAAGGGATGGAGCTTTCCAGCGGGTAGATGACGTGGGCTCTTGGATTGGGCACAGTCCTTACAGCCCTGAACATATTGCCTCACATCCCTTGCCATGTTTGGCCACCAGAATCGTTGGGATACTAGCGAGAGAGTATTGTTGATCCCTGGATGTCCAGTGCCTAGCGAGGTATGTAAGGAGTGGATCAGATCTACCCGGTGTTCAGGTGGTATGAACTGCCGATGAGGAGGGCATCCCGGCGGAGCAGGGGCTTCCGGAGTGGCAACGACTGGAGGAGCGTTCCAGGTGATCGGACAAATGGAGATGTGTTCGGGAAGAATCTTCGTTGGGAGTTCTTCATGATCGTGATGCTCGTGTAAGCGAGAGAGAGCGTCTGCTCTTAGATTCTTGGGTCCTGGACGATAGGAAATGGAGAAATCAAAACGTGAGAAGAAAAGTGACCATCTGGCTTGACGTGGACATAGTCTCTTGGCCTCTTTGATGTATTGGAGGTTTTTGTGATCTGTGATCACCTGGAACGGATGTTTGGCTCCCTCCAACCAGTGACGCCACTCCTCCAAGGCTAGCTTGATTGCTAGAAGCTCCCTGTCTCCTATGCTGTAATTCTGCTCCGCCGGGCTCAACTTCCGAGAGAAATAGGCACAGGGATGCAGTCGGGGCGGTGTATCATGATGTTGAGATAATACTGCCCCGACGCCGGTGGTGGATGCGTCCACTTCCACCACGAAAGGAAGATTTGGGTCAGGATGAGTCAGGAGTGGGGCCCTTGTGAACTCCTTCTTAAGAAGGCGGAAGGCTGCGGCTGCTTCTTTGGTCCACTCCAGTCCTTTGGGTTTACCCTTGAGGAGATTAGTGAGAGGTGATGTAATCCTGCTGTAGTCCTTGATAAACCGTCTATAAAAGTTAGCAAACCCAAGAAACCTCTGGAGCTCCTTAATGGAAGTGGGTTCTGACCAGGATAGAACAGCCTCAATTTTCTTCCCATCCATACGTATACCGGTTTGGTCAATGATGTATCCCAAGAAATGAATCGACTTCTGGTGGAATGAGCATTTCTCCGCTTTGAGGTAGAGGTGATGTTCTCTCAATGTGTGTAGGACCTCCGCAACGTGTTGGCGATGTTCGGCCTCACTCCGGGAGTAAATGAGGATGTCATCTATGTACACTATTACACAGTGGTGAAGAAACTCCCGGAGGACTTCATGAATGAAGTTTTGGAATACGGAGGGGGCGTTGACCAGACCGTAAGGCATGACCTCATATTCATAGTGACCAGTAGGGGTCACGAATGCTGTCTTCCATTGGTCCCCCTCACGTATTCTTATCAGATTATACGCGCTGCGGAGGTCCAATTTAGTGAAGACTTTAGCTTCTCGGAGCTGTTCCAAAGCGGCTGGTACCAGAGGAAGGGGATATCGGTATTTTACTGTACCGTTATTTAGGACCCTGTAGTCGATGCATGGACGCAGCCCTCCGTCCTTCTTGGCCACAAAGAAGAAGCTTGAGGCGGCTGGTGATTTTGAGTGACGTATGTACCCCTGACTCAGAGCCTCCCTTATGTAATCTTCCATTGCCTGATTCTCTGGAAGCGAGAGCGGGTAGATCCTACCTCTTGGCAACTGGGCATCTGGAACTAGGTCGATCGCGCAGTCCCATGGCCGATGCGGCGGTAGCTGGGAAGCTCTCTTGGGGCAGAAGACATCATGAAAGGAGCTGTACTCCTTAGGAATGTGGATAGACTGCTTCTCAGGAGGGCTCTCGACCGATGTTGCAAACAAAGAAATGGGGTTCCGACCTTGAAGAGGGAGATTTGGAAAACAGGCAGGTGTACATCCAGATCCCCATTTCTTTATCTCTCCTGTGCCCCAAGAGATGATGGGATCGTGCTTCACCAGCCACGGGCGCCCTAGAATGATGTCCATATTTGCACCCTCCAGAACCAGAAATTGAATCCTCTCTTGATGTAACAACCCCACTTGAAGAAGGATGTCTTCGCATTGTCGATGGATACGGGTCGAAGATCGAGTGCACTGGGTTATCGGTTGTATCTGGTATATATGCGAGGACGCCTCAGTACGGAGGTGGAGTTGACGACAGAGGGATTGGGAGATGAAGTTCCCTGCTGACCCGGAGTCGATGAGGGCTGTGACAAGGAGAGAAATAGAGGCAGTAGTTATTTGTACGGTGGTAGTAAGTGGTTTACATTGTTCAATATTCGTACTGAATACACTCACTGAAGTCCGAATGGGACGAAGGGGACACTCCATACGGGTGTGTCCACTGACACCGCAGTATAGACACAGACCCCGGGTCAGCCTCCTCTGTCGTTCCGCTGATGTCAGTCTTCCAGACTCTATTATCATGGGTTCTGGTTCTGGAGGGGCTGTTGACTCAGGCGATTGGAGGAGTGCAGACGAGGGGGTGATGGTGTCCTGTTGATAGGAACGGAGACGATCGGAACATCGGAGAGAATGTTGGATGAATCTCTCCAGACCCATTGTATCATCTAATGTGGCCAGTTGGATTCGGAGAGTGGGTTCCAAGCCGAGCCGGTACGTGGTCAACAACGATCTCTCATTCCATCCACTTGCAGCTGCTAGAGTGCGAAACCGGAGAGCATATTCCTGTGTAGATAGAGTACCTTGCTTTAGATGATACAGCTGCTCTCCAGCGGCTACTTCCCCATCAGAACGTCCAAACACCTCTTTGAAATACTCCGTGAAGGTAGTGATGGAATTCATGACCGGCCCGGCTTGGTTCCAGATCGTCTCAGCCCATTTAAGTGCAGGTCCAGAGAGTAGAGATACGATGTAGGCGATCTTCGACTTATCTGTGGGATATAGAGAAGGTTGCATTTCGAATATGAGGGAACATTGTAACAGAAAACCATTGCACTCCCCCGCTCCGCCTGAGTAGGGCGCTGGTCGGGCCATGGGACTGGAAGGAAGGGCCGAAGAAGAAACTGTGGAGGCGGAAGTGCTCGGTGCTGGTGGTGCGTTGGAAAGTGGAGCTGGTGGCTGTAGAATCCGCTTCAACTGGTCCACCAGCTCTTGAAGGTGATCGGGGGTGCTCATGTTGTCGTCGTTATTGGTCCGGGCTTCTGTTATGAAGCGGACAGGAGACAGAGGTAAGGAAACGTTAGGGTGTTTATTAAATGACAACAAGGAGCACATGAAGGATAGCCAGGAGGATCAGGAATGATGTTGGGGTCTTTTCCTCCGTGGCTGGGTAACAGGAATACACGAGGATGGACAGCACACACCAGATACAGCTGACAGAGGATGACACAGACTTGGAAGGACTGGAAGACAGGACGATTCGGGAGGACCAGGAAGACTAGGAGGAATACAAAGAGAACAGGTAAGTAAATCGTTTGTTTTAGCTGAGGATGACTACGCTGAGTGGTCGCTCAGTTGTCCGCTTTCGTCGAGACGAGCCCGGACAATGAGCGACTGGAGTGCTGTGCTTTTATCTGGTGCTCGTGAATGTGATGCAGCTGTGTGCTCATTAGAAGTCAGGTGATGGTGATCTTCGTGAGTGGGGGTCGTGAGAGCCTGACCAATCCATGACAATACCGGATCTGAATTTTTTGCATACGGAGATGATCGGAACTACTCTCCATTGGAAATGGGCTGCAGGATTAATCGAAAAAAGATCACGATCTCGATTCGACCCTACACATAATCTTAATTCAGCTTTTTTACGATTGAGCCAATTATATTTTCAAGGTCAGGAGAGAAGCAAGGCAGTCGCACAAGTCTTCACAGCAACATTGACACCTTCAAATAGCGTTAAAAGTGTCACATACTGTATTAATAAGATATAATTCACCCAAAAATCTAATTTCTGTCTTCATGTAATGATGTATTCACGGTCGCGAAATCGCATATGAGCTGACGCACTGTTAGTTTACTACAGAGAATGCACGCGTGTGCACGCAAATGACGCCTACTTTAGTGAACAGAACCTGCATAGGCTGTGAATAACAGGTAATAAAGTTGTAAATAACGTTCAGTTTGTTGCACAGAGCGATCGTTTGAGGGCCGTGCAGGAGGTTTAATTTGCATGTGTGTGTTTTTTTTTTTCTCACAGTGACAGCAGCCATGAGCCGCACTCGGAAGTGAAAGTAAAACCTGTGCGCACATTATTTAAATGATCATATGGCATTTTAGAGTTATGATTATGACAAGCATTTGATATGCGAAAGTGTTGTGCGTGAGAATAAATGTTTACTGTGTCAGTATAACAACCCTAGCTTATATATAATGGAAAATAATGGTCTAATAATGTTGTCGATAACAGATGACAAGCACATGTCTTAAACATAATAAATCAACTTTATAATTATGAATAGTTATATTCTGATGTCATCATTTTACTGTGAATTAACAAACAGGACATATTTAAAGTCTGTTCAAGTCCCCCATAATGACTGTACAAAACTTTGCAATATAAGCAACAGCAGACCTACACATAGGCCTAATATTATTATTGTTGTTTCACCATATGTTTTAGAATTAACAATAATAATAGGCTAATCATATTAACCTTTATTTTACATTTACAGAACCGTGAGAAAATCGTAATCTTTATTTTAAGCAAAAAAAAAATCGTGATACACATTTTAGCCAGAATCGTGCAGCCCTAGAAATGTATGACTTCCGGTGCATGGGTGCAGTGGAAAAGCGGCTTATGAATCATTTATTAAGCATTAGCAAATAGTTCATTCGTTATTAGTTAAGCATTAACTCTACATTAACAGATGTTAGTAAGCAGTTAGTAAATACAGCTACAAATGCTGTATTCTTATCTAGTAATAAATGATTCATAGTGTGTGGGTATTATAAAGTGTTACCTAGTATTCAGCTTAAAATGCACTTTGAAGGGTTATTTGGGTTAATTAGGCAAGTCATTGTATTAGAGTAGTTTGTTCTGAAGACAATCAGAACCTAAATATGGCCTAAGGGAGCTAAAAATATCGACCTTAAACTGGTTTTTAAAATAAAAACTGCTTTTATTCTAGCTGAAATGAACCAATAAGACTTTCTCCAGAAGAAAAAAGTATTATAGTAAATACTGTGAAAATTTCCTTGCTCTTTTAAACATCATTTGTTAAACAAAATTTACTGAAGGGCTAATAATTTTGACCTTAACTGGATACGAGTTCTGAATAATAATAAGCTGTGTGAGTTCTTCAGGGTTTTCTGTTAGGAAGAGTGGGCTGTGAAGAGCCAGTGAAAGTAGGTCACGAGCCAATGATTGAGTCTTCCTTCCTGTGTGGGATCCACTGTGTTCAATCTCAGCAAAACACCTGAGACCTGGATGTTTACATCATAAGTCATGTCAGTAATTGTGTAAGTAGGTCTACTTTGCATGGAGTCTGTGCTCAATGGATTTCAGATTAAACTGGGATTTGAGGAGAATTTATTTATGATGTGGTTTGTAATTAAATATGTAATATTTGTAGCTTTCAGTAAGTAGGTAATGCTGTTTTTGTTTTTTCCATATTTTGTCATAATCTATGCACTTTCACTTTGTAAAATTTATATAGTTTTTCTTTTTCTTTTTTTTCACAGAGAAAATGTGAAAAAAGGGGTCTTTCTGCTTTTATTTTTGTTTCACTGTTGGAAACTAATGTGGTTTTCTTTATAATTTTTAATGTTTTAAGTTGGCATTTACTTTATTTAAGTTAACAAAAAAGGGTTTTAGTTTTCATTTTTCGTTAACTAAACCTGTTTTTTGCATAGAAAGTCATATATATTAAAATAATTATTAATATATTGAAATAATTATTAAACAAGTCATCATTTTTATTTCTAAATGTGCTGTTGAATTGAAATTTTCCCCAGATGTTGGTAACAACCAAAGAAATCCATATATGCCAAGAAAACAAATCTAATTGCTTTACAAATGAAGTTATGCGTAATAATATGAAATGACACAAGGAAAAGTATTGAGCACATGAAGAAAGGGAGGTGTAAAAAGACAGTGAAAGCCCAGACAGCAGCTGACATCTCTCAGTTGTTGTTCAGTAACCCTCTGCCCTTCTTCAGTGTAAATGAATATCAGCTGCTTCAGTCCAACATCTATATTAACAGGAGGATGAAGATGAAACCAGGGTGGACATTTCAGCAAGACAGTGATCCAAAACACAGCCAAGGAAACTCTCAGATGCTTTCAGAGAAAGAAAATAAAGCTGTAGAATGGCCCATCCAATCACTTGACTTTGATTTAATAAAAAATACAAATTAAAGAGCAGATTTGATAGACGAGACCTACGAAACCAAGAGATTTTTACACTCCGTTGAAGTCTAAATCCCACTTGAGCAATGCATGTGACTTCATTCTCCAAATGAGAGGCTGCCATCACCAAAAAAGCCTTTTATATAAAGTATTAAATACGTTTCAGTAGTTCAGTGCTTTCTCCTTGTGTCATTTCATTGCTATTACACAGAACTCATTTTTCAGATTTTTTGTTTTGTTTAGTTTTATGTTTGTATTGTTTATTTTTTTTTTTTACCAAAATCGGTTCAATTCCACATCAACAGCTCCTTAAAATAATAAATATTATTCCCAGCAAAAACACCTGATGTGTTCAATACATATTATTCCTCGCTGTATCTACATGTACTCTACTGTAAATGTACTGTGTGTGTGTATATATTTCAAATGATTCATACTCCAGAGGTATAAATAATTTGAACTTGAATATATATATATATATTCAAGTTTAAATTATTTATACCTCTGGAGTATGAATCATTTGAAATATATATATAGATTTATAAATAAAAATAAAGATTTCTTTTATCTTTGCCATGATGACAGTAAATAATATTTGACTAGATATTTTCAAGACACTTCTATACAGCTTAAAGGCTTAACTAGGTTAATTAGGTGAACTAGGCAGGTTAGAGTAATTAGGCAAGTTATTGTATAATGATGGTTTGTTCTGTAGACAGTCAAAACAAATATAGCTTAAAGGGGCTAAAAGTTTTGACCTTAAAGGGGTTTTAAAAAAATGTAAAACTGCTTTTATTCTAGCCAAAATAAAACAAATAAGACTTTCTCCAGAAGAAAAAATATTATCAGACATACTGTGAAAATTTCCTTGATCTTTTAAACATCATTTGGGAATTTTTTTGACTTCAACTGTATTTCTAACTTCAACTGTATATATAAACACATATACTGTATACTGGTCTAAAGCTTGGGGTCAGTAGGATTTTTAAATGTTTAAAATAACCTTTTTCTGCTCAGCAAGGCTGCATTTATTTAATCAAAAATACAGTACAAAAGGTAAAATAGTGAAACATTATTGCATTATAAAATAACTGTTCAAAAGTAGTTTAGAATTTAATTTAATCATTTATTCCAGTGATTTTTAAGATGAGTTTTCAGCTTCATTACTCTAGTCTTCAGAGTCACATGATCCTTCAGAAATCCCTCTAATATTACTTATTATTATTATTATTATTATTATTATTATTATTATTATTATTATTATTATTATTAATGGTTATAGTAATGGAGTAATAATTACATTTGAAACTACATACAACAAGAAAGCAGTTATTTAAAATTTCATTTTATTTATTTATTTTTGTTTAATTTATTATTTTAATTTAATTTTATTTTATTTTTTCATAAATATTTAGTGTAAAATGATAACGAGTTGCAAACCAGTATTTTGTCTTGACATCAGATAAAGTCTTGGTTTCAAATAAATGTTTTTGATGTTCTCTCTAAAAAATTATGAGTTGTCATAACCCAATGTTGAGTCAATATATGGACAAACCCAATTGTGTCTACATTTTTTATTAAATTGAAATGACACTTTTTAAACCAATGTTTTGTTTATCCATATACGACCTAACAGTTTGGTTAATGACAACAGTTTTTACAGTGTTGTTTCTCCTTCAATTTCAGAAAAGCAGCTTGTTTTTTGTTGTTGTTATCAAGTTCATTGCCAATACGAATTAACTTCTTTTGTTTTGTTTTTTGTTTGTTTTATTTTTTGAGTGTGTACAAACCTTTTTAGTTGCATCCTTTAGTTTCAAATTGTACCTTCAGTTGTGTATTTTTTCTTTTTTTTTTTTTTGCTGTGGGCGATTTCACTTTATATAAGGCATTCCCTCTATCAGCCTGGATTTTGGCAAATAGTTGTGAGTAATATCTCCTGATCCCTCTGAGGGATTTTCAGTGGTACGATAATAATACTGTGTTTTTTGCTAGTCAGGATTGTGTGCAGGGTTGTTCAGTGTGTGTGTGTGTGTGTGTGTGTAGGGATTAGCTGCCTCACTTCACTTCTCCAGTGCGCTCTCTAACGCAGCCTGACAGTCACCTCATCACCTGACTCCTGGTGCTCTGCTCTGATTGGCCGTCTCCCATCAGTGTCAGTGAGCTCAGTGATGCCGAGGGGGCGGCTCATATGGCAGCTCTCAGAGGCTGTCGGGACGCGTCTTTAAACATAGCACAAATACACCCCGGGTTCTCCTCATCTGCTGTTCTCCACTCAGACCCCCAGAGACACAGCA
This sequence comes from Danio aesculapii, assembly GCF_903798145.1. Classification (NCBI taxonomy): domain Eukaryota; kingdom Metazoa; phylum Chordata; class Actinopteri; order Cypriniformes; family Danionidae; genus Danio; species Danio aesculapii. The sequence goes on from NC_079444.1 coordinate 40,035,891, forward strand.
AGGGCACAGGAACACGATGACGCAACCCATTACATGTGCAGTGCTGATATTTCACATTATTGCTGACCTATGCTTGGAAATCATGTGCCTTTTCTATTCTATTGTTATTCTCTTATTTTATTACTTCTAAATCATTTAAACTCTTTTTACATTGTCTAAACATAATAAAAGATCATAAAAGTACCAGAATATGATGAATTTATAAAGGAATTGATAGTAATTTGTATGATTTTTGATCACAAGGTGCAGCAAAAGTGTCCATGTTACTTTAATCTAAAGTTAAATTGAACATTTTTTAACATCCAGTTTAGAATTTTTCGATTAAATTAAAAATGATGCCTTTTAGTTCATCTAGGTAGTGTTCATTTTATTTGACCTGAAATGTAAGTATTTAGGCATAATTCTAGCACTGTGTGTTGTGTTCACATTCAGAGCCTGTGATGGAGCTGTCCGTTCAGCACCACAGTAACATGCACACACTCTGATTGGCCAGTGCACTTACACAGACTCGTTCTAATTGGCTGGTCCGTGTATGCATTTTTGCAATATTTATTGGTTATTTATTTATGAATTTGACTTGTGTGATAAAATGAAACAAAAGGTAATTAGATGACAATATTTCAGTTTACTTCACAGGTAACTGAAAAAAATGATAAATAATAATAAAAATAATTATATATATGTGTATATATATATATATATATATGTGTATATAGGGCGTCATAGTGGCACAATGGGTAGCACGATCAGTTGCTCCGGGTGCTCCGGTTTTCCCCACAGTCTAAGAGATGCGGTACAGGTGAATTGAATAAGCTAAATTGGCCATAGTGTATGTGTGTAAATGCAACACTGTGTGGGTGTTTCCCAGTGTTGGGTTGTGGCTGGAAGGGCATCCACTGCGTAAAACAAATGCTAGATAAGTTGGCGGTTTGTTCCTGATTATTAAAGGGACTGAGCCAAAAAGAAAATGAATAAACGAATGATACACAGTTGAAGTCAGAATTATTAGCCCCCCTTTGATTTTTTATTTTTTTTGTCTTTTTTAAATATTTCCCAAATTATGTTGAACAGAGCAAGGAAATTTTCACAGTATGTCTGACAATATTTTTTCTTCTGGAGAAAGTCTTACTTGTTTTATTGCGTCTAGAATAAAAGCAGTTTTTAATTTTTTAAAAGCCATTTTCTACAGAGCAAACATCATTATACAATAACTTGCCTAATTACCCTAACCTGCCTAGTTAACCTAATTAACCTAGCTAAGCCTTTAAATGTCACTTTCAATGACTTACAAAAGCTTGTTTGGCATGCTGTCCGGGGAGAGAGCCTTGAGCTCAAGGCATCCTCAAGTCCAGGGCTCCCTCCCTTCACGGGGCGAGGGGAGATTGAGCTCAGGACAATCTCAAAACTCCCCCGCAGCTAAGCCCCAGGTGAACTTCCTGAGAGCGAGACGTCTTGTAAAAAGACTTTTATTTGGTTTATTTGGCCTAAATTGTAGAGCGTATTTGAGTGGAAACCGGGGAACCCGGGGGAAACCCACGCAGACACTGGCAGAACGTGCCAGCTCAGCGCAGAAACGCCAGATGTTCCAGCAAGGAGCCAGAGCCATTGGAATTCTTGCTGGCCGCTGGGCCACCGAGCCTCCTATTCTGGATAAAGGTGGAAGAAGGGGAGGAGGCAAGTTTCTTCAAGACGAAGATAGTTGTAGAGAGAAAAAGAGGATATATATAAGAAATTAAAATCCTTTGATTGGAGGATCAGGATTAGCTAATATGAGCCAGCTGGGTCAATCATGAGTGCGTACTCCTCTCGAAATTAGTTTAATATATTAAACTTCACTTAAGCTGTACAGAAGTGTCTTGAAAAATATCTAGTCAAATATTATTTACTGTCATCATGGCAAAGAGAAAGTAAATCAGTGATTAGAGATGAGTTATTAAAACTATTATGTGTAGAAATGTGTTAATGTGTAATAAATTAAGGGGGGGGTAATAATTCTGACTTTAACTGTATATATCTAAAGAGTTCAGATGCAAAAGCCGCTAAACGTCACTTCCGCCTAAAATAAGCTAATGACATTAAGCGAATACTTTAGGCACGTAGTACAGCATCAACAAATAGTTTTGCTTCAAATCATCTAAATCCTAGCATCAGCCCATTCAGAAATATGTTTAGTTAGTTTGTTGGCAAAACCTAAATGCCACTTTGACAGCAAAAGCCGCCATGTCCCGAGAACCAATCTGAAGATGTGAATCAGGTCATATGTTTTCAATGTACTCAGTACTCTAATGGACAATCAAAATAAAGCGTTACATCTCCTGTTGCTGGAGAAAAGGTCTGAAATTTTGTATTGAGGTGAAAAAATGTATAAAGAAGAATGTTGTCTTACTATTCCCAATATGTTTAAACGTGTGCGTCGGGAGGTTATTTTCCTCCTCGTTGTGCATGTAAAATCTCTTAATGCACTCATTACTTACTCCTTACTTAACAAGCTTGCATTTGCTTGTAAACGTTGAGCTATGATTAATGAATGCTGTGTTGTTAATTATTATTTCATGGTACAGTAACTAACATTTACAAATTAAAACTTACTGTAAAGTGTGACTAGTTCATGTGTTTGTAAACCCTGGTGTAAATGTGTATGGTCATTTATAAAGTACTAGAGTAGTCAATCTTTTTGAGGTGTCCTCATTTTAGTCTCTTTAAAAGCCCCAAACCGTTTCTTTCTCACTCTCAGATATGTCCCAGAGCACTAGTCCTCAATTAATTTTTCCACAATGTAATGCAGGCCTTTTTAATGAAGAACAGTTGCATAACCAGCGAAAAATGACATGTAGATGTGACACACTGACTGATTAAATCTCTGAAGGTCATTGTCTTCTTGGCCATTACTAGATGACAGGCATATATATTGCCTGCACTTACTGTCGGCACTTCCATTGGTAGTTGTCGCATTGCATCATTGTGCATGTACATATCTTTTTTTTTTTTATACGCCAGTTGATGTAACACGTCATCTCAATCTCTCAGTGAAATAAACACCCAGTCACGTTGACGCTGCTTTCCGCTTGTTTCTACGCACACATATTTTAGAAAAAATAGCAGTGTTGGGTTTAAGCAACAAGACAAACAACAAACTGCCAACAAAAGTGATTTAATGTACAAAGAAAAAGAAACCAGAATGCCCAAATATATTTACAAAAGTAAGAAATATTTACAATAATAAAGTAGCAAATGAAATAAAGTATCAAACAAAATTAGGTCAACTCAAGAGTAAGGAGAGGCTAGTGAAGCCAAAAAATCAAAGAAATAAATATAACAAAACAATTCTAACTCATAAACAAACCCCTTACCTCGCTAGAAGCATGAGAAGAAAAGAAAAGAAAAATCTTCAGCATCAAGCACCATAATCTTACCTATACTAAACTAAGTATACAAAAATATAAAAACACAGATGGCGTTCACTTCTTACCTGGTGTTTTAAACAATAGATTGACTACGTGTTTGCAGAATGGAAGTCGTACGACATCTTCCTATCCACCTTATTCTTTGCGTTTGATGGGACAGACTGTACCTCAAGTACCTCAGATTACAAAACCAGAGAACATTTGTTTTAAAGTGCACTTGGTTCATTTAAACATAGAGATTTCAAGCTTTATGTGGATATATTTCTCATGTCTGTGAAGCAGGTATTCACTAGCGTGTTTGCCGATCACAACTGATTCATAACAAATGCAGAAACTGTCGTAAAAACACACGTCTAGTCCGAGCCCCTCACCTGGAGAATCGTCAGTCTAGCAGAGGTGTCCTGCATAGTTTAGCTCCAACTTCCGTCAACACAGCTCCCTGGAAGTTTCTAGTATACCTAGAAAGAGCTTGATTAGCTGGTTCAGATGTGTTTCATTTGAGTTGGAACTAAAATATGCAGAACACCGGCCCTCCAGGACCGAGTTTGGACACCCCTGATTTATAGCGATCGATGACTGGGTCCTGTACTAGAAGGTGGGGCTTCATTCACCGCATTGACCTTTACACTTTTCTCCATTCTAAACTATACGAGTGACACGTCTTGAGTATTCTAATGACCTTATTCTTCAATGCGGAAGTGCGCTCGTTTTTGCGATTGTTTTCAAACTTCTGATCACCTGCTTATGGGAGAAATGACTAGGAATAATAAACCTGCTGAAAACAGTCAAACTACTTCCTCTACAAACAAGTGTTTGCATGATTATACAGACAAAGTAGAATAATGTAATAAGAAAATATCAGTTTTCAACATCAAGCAGCAGAGCGAGCTGTTTTTAACATCTAAAAATGAATGGAAGTGAATGAGATTGGAAGTTTTGAGCCAAAAAGATTCAAATGGCTGCGCCCGCTTGTACGAGTAGAATAAGGTGAATAGTCTTTGGTAACGGTCAACATGGCGAATGAAACCTTCTAATAAAGCAACCAGTCATCGATCACTACAAACTGATAATTCTCTGTGGGAGGGGCTCAAAGCAGACAGAAATTTAGCAAACAGAGAATTTGGAGAATTTGATGTTTCCCCATTCAAACAGAACGCCCAAGCATACTGCATGAGAGGCATTTCAAAGATGGCCACCAAGTGAAATGACTTGCCTTAAAGAGCACCTATGGTAAAAAATCTACTTTTCAAGCTGTTTGGACAGACATATGTGCATGTATGGTGTATAGACCGTCATATTGGGGTGATATAAGCACACCCAGTGCTTTTTTTTTTTCAATTTAACAACATAAAAACGGTGGACCAATTGGAGCTGTTTTCAAACCAACCGCAACTTTACGTAGGAGAGCGGTCCCCCGCCCACCAATATTGATTGACAGGCGCGTCATCATATCCTCAGTTTGTTGATTCTCGTCCGCCATTTTCAGCGTGAGTCGAAGCAATATCACTAAAGGAACACGGTAGCTCTATTTTTAGATGCAAGGCTCATTGGGCTCAACACAAGAGCAATATTCTCCACATTATTGCTCTAATCGGAATTATTGGTTGTATCTTTAGGTAGGTTTGCAAACATGTGTACTTCTCATTGAGTCTACCTTATACTTCAGCCGTTTGCATTTCTCGCGATCCCAGAAGCTCCCTGTGATCTTAACTAGCATGCGTTTTAGAATTCTAAACATCGGTTTCTATCAGGGTGCACTCAAGTCGACGGCTGGGCACCGCAGGCCGCTGCAGAAACCTATGTCTAGAATTCAAAAATGCGTGGCGCAACAATTCGGGACACTTCATGTTTCTGGTGCGCCACAGAGAGTGTCTGGTGTGCCGTGTCGCGGCTTCGAGTGGCGCATCCGGTGCCTCAGTGAAAGTTAATTCAGTGTGCGTGGTTATTAGTTTCTGTGTACAAGCTCGGCACTTGAAACTAGCACACAGTTGGCTGTAAAACTGTACAAAGACACAAATGATTTTGTACTCTCTGCTTGGTCTGTGTCAGAGTCGTACATGTACGACTGAATGCTGATCCTCTCACTCCAGCTTTTTCTCTGTCTGCCTGTCAGACTCTGTTGCAAATGCAGAGCGGGTGAGCTCATGGCCCTGCCCCCTTGTTACGTTGGCTGCAATTTACATGTGAAGCAACACACCCATAAATCAGCGAACTGTGGACACGCCCCCAACATGACACTTTTTAACACATTATAATAAAACATCTGAATTGTGTTTTAAACTGAACCTAAACTGACACACTCAGAAGAACCATAATATTAATATTAAATCATAAATAAGAGGTAAACTATGTGCCCTTTAAAGGGATTGTGAGACTTCAGTAAACACTTTCTGTCGATCTTTTCTGACAAAATCATCTATTTATTTTTCTCAGACAGCATTTCAGGAACACACAGCTTGCTGATGTTTCAATGAGCTATGTGTACATGGGATCATAATCTGTACACATGATTAGTGATTAGATTGTGCAGAATAAATGCTGTCATACCAGCTGTGTGTGTGTACTGGTTTTGGTGGTTTACAAGGACAGTTTTTTGTTTATGACATGAGTATGACCTACTCGTACTATTATGATGGTTTATAAGGACAGTCCTGATGTCCTTGCAATTCAAAATGCTTAAAAATCTTATTTCATGGGTTTTCTTGACATTCAAAATTGCCACAGCTTTCCTGTGAGGGTACGGTTTATGAGAAGGGCCATATAAGAGGTGTCTAAAATATATTACACCTATGGAGATTCCCTGTAAACCACCAATGCCAACATGTGTGTGTCTGTATGTGGTTGTGGTGTATAGCAGCTCAAACTCGAACAGAACAAGACCCCAAACAATACATTTCTCTCATTCATTCGCAGTGTTTACCGTCCATCTGTATTAAGGGATTAGAAGACCAGCTGTCGACAGCCGTAGTCCCACACATACACACATAAAAAACAGCTTTGTTTTTGTGAATTGTGGGGACATTCCATAGTTTTCCCTTGTTTTTTATACAGTACAAGCTGTATTTTCTATTACCTTACCCCAGACCTACACCTAATCCTAGCCCTTATGCAGTTTTGCTTTCTGAAACAATGTATAAGCCTTTTTTAAAATAAGGACACAGGCAATATCCTCATAATTCACCATCTCCTTGTAATATCTGTCATACCCATGGCATTTTATGCATTTGTGTCCTGATATTTCACAAAATATGCACACACACACAGTGAGAGGAGAGCCGACTGGAATCTCTTTTGAGTCAGGAAGGAAGCAGGGGGGAGTGGCTTAAAGATGTGAGCATGCTCAGTGAGCGGCAGATTGGGATGAGAGAGGCTCTCATCTGCAAAGAGAGAGAGAGAGAAGCTGCTGCATTTCAGAGAGGTGCACATGAGCGCTACACACACACACTCTGGATGTGGAAGTATGGCTCACCGGCACATTCGGCACAATGAGGCTTTCTGAGTCAGGCTGATCGCCAGCATTTGGGATCAACAGAACTGACCCGGATTAAAGATCCCGCTCGGGATGCCTTGGGAAAGGCGGCCCGTGAAATGGGAAGATGACACTGTGGGATCAGGACAGCCTGTACTGCACTAATGAAAGGCTTCAAGCTCGCCTGGTAAGGTGGACACACTGATCCTGGCATAGGCCTGTTTTTATTCTTATTGTGTCGCAGGGAAGAGCTTTGGCCTTCCTGTCCTCATCCTAAACACCTGCATTGTGCTCTGCAGTGACGTATTAGTGTCCACTTGTTTACATCAATACAAAATCCTGTGTTGGCTTGGTCTGATGATTGAAATCGTGATTTGCTCAAGCTGAAGTCGAGATTGTTGATGGTTGAACGGTCAACTTTTAATGCTTACATAACGCTGTCCTCTTAAATGCCAGAATGATTCACCCTTTTGGAAATTGGAGGCTTATTTCAGGTGCGCTGAGTTCAGGACTTATGCAGATTAGAGTTTGGGGGAAGAGTGACAGTGCAGTTTTCAGCATTTCATAGTCATTTCTTGGAGAGTTCCTTGTTGATGCTAAAGCCAAAACTCATTTTTAGTAAAGCACCGTATGTGTCTGCGAGAAATAATGTTGTAGTTTGCTCAGAAAGTTATTTGTGAGGAAGACGCAGGGATTTATTATAAATGATGCTTAGGATAGTATCTAATAAGCAAATGTTTCAACCAAATGAAATGGCAAAATGATTATAAAGTACAATATCACATGTAATAAACTTAGATTAAATAACTTACAATAAAGTCTCATGAGTAAATGTTAATTAATGGATAAAATCAACAGTGAGAAAAGCCAGATTTAGTACAGTTGCTATCTTAATATTGGCTAAAGCAACACATTATTTATTTTGGTAGTCAATTATTCAATTTCCTAAAAAATTACAACATGAACAAATAAAATTATGGCAAATGAACAGCGTGATTAATAAAAGCGTTTCTGCTTTTCATTATGAATTTAGTTCAGTTAACTAATGTTAACTATTGCAGCTTTATTGCACAATTGTTAATGCACAATAGCCCTATTAATAATCACAGAATGTTCTAGCAATACTTCAGCATGTAGTAGGCTAGATTAACATGTGAAAATATGAATGTTTGAGCTATTAAGATAACCAGTTAATTCTCCATCTATTTAAAAATCTTATAAACAGCCACTGCAAATGAAATCGAAATAAAAGTTTAAATAATAAATAATTATTCACGATATTTCGAAGTACAATCAATATTGGGCACACTCATAATCACTATATATTGAATAATTGAATATTGGCCAAATGATCTTGACCTGGTTTATATTATAAGTTAATTCACGTTAATCTGCGCCTTGGAATGTTTTTTATCATTGGAATTATAAATTACGATCTCAATTAATAAATTACCATTACAGTCTCGTTAGTAAATGTTTGTTCAGGTTAATTCAATCAACAATGAGAAAAAGATTTATTACTGTTACTATGTTAATATTGGTTAAAACAAGACGGAATTGTATTAGTTATGAAAAACTCAATTTATAAATCAATTATGATGACTATTGTAATGTGTATTGTAATCATCCACGATTAATAGGAGCTTTAGTGAATTGTGAGTTTAGTTAAATTAAAAAATGGTAACTATTGGAGCATTATGGCACAGTTTTAATGCACAATAGCCCTATTAATAAGCACATAAAGTGGCGCAGTAGGTAGTGCTGTTGCCTCACAGCAAGAAGGTCGCTGGTTCGAGCCTCGGCTGGGTCAGTTGGGGTTTCTGTGTGGAGTTTGTATGTTCTTCCTGCGTTCGCGTGGATTTCCTCCGGGTGCTCCGGTTTCCCCCACAGTCCAAAGACATGCGGTACAGGTGAATTGGCTAGGCTGAATTGTCCGTAGTGTATGAGTGTGAATGAGTATGTGTGAATGTTTCCAAGAGATGGGTTGCGGCTGGAAGGGCATCCGCTGCGTAAAAACGTGCTGGATAAGTTGGTGGTTCATTCCACTGTGGCGACCCCGGATTAATAAAGGGACTAAGCTGAAAAGAAAAAGAATGAATGAATGGATTTCACCATGTAGTTGTTCCGATAAAAATGTGAAAATATGAGTGTTTGAGCTGTTAATATCCATTTGAAAATGTTATGAACAAACAATGCAATGAAAATCTAAATATTCTTTAAAAAAGACACTCTAAAAGTTTAAATAATAAATAATCATTCACGATATTTCGAAGTACAATCAATATTGTGCACACTCATAATCACTATATATATATATATATATATATATATATATATATATATATATATATATATATATATATATATATATAAAATAATTGAATATATTGGGCAAATGATCTTGACCTGGTTTATATTATAAGTTAATTCACGTTAATCTGTGCCTTGGAATGTTTTTTATCGATGGAATTATAAATTACAATCTCAATTAATAAATTGCCATTACAGTCTCGTTAGTAAATGTTAGTTCATGGATGAAAATAAACAGTGAGAAAAATGTTATTATGGTAATATTGGTTAAAACAAGACAGAATTGTATTAGTTATGAAAAACTCAATTTAATAAATCAATTATAATGACTATTGTAATGTGTATTGTAATCATCTAAGGCTTTTGGAGCATTACGGCACAGTTTTATTGCACAGTAGCCCTATTAATCATCACATCATTTTCAATCAACATTTCAGCATGTAGTTGGTCAGATTAACATGTGAAAATATGAATGTCGAGCTGTTAAGGTCCATTTGAAAATGTTATGAACAACCACTGCAAATAAAATCTAAATATTCTTAAAGACACTTTAAAAGTGTAAATAATTAATAATTATTCACGATATTTTGAAGTACGATATCAATATTGTGCACGCTCATAATTACTATATATTGAATTATTGAAGGCGCAGTAGGTAGTGCTGTCGCCTCACAGCAAGAAGGTCGCTGGTTCTAGCCTCGGCTGGGTCAGTTGGTGTTTCTGTGTGGAGTTTGCATGTTCTCCCTGCGTTTCCGTGGGTTTCCTCCGGGTGCTCCGGTTTCCCCCACAGTCCAAAGACATGCGGTACAGGTGAATTGGGTAGACTAAATTGTCCGTAGTGTATGAGTGTGATTGAGTGTGTGTGGATGTTTTCAAGAGATGGGTTGCGGCTGGAAGGGCATCTGCTGCGTAAAACAAATGCTGGATAAGTTGGCAGTTCATTCCGCTGTGGCGACCCTAGATTAATAAAGGGACTAAGCCGAAAAGAAAAGGAATGAATGATGAATTATTGAATATTGGCATGTTTATTAAAAATGATCTTGACTTTGTTATAAGTTAATTCATGTTAATCTTTGCCTTGGAATTGTTTTGTTATTTGGAATCGCAGTATTTGGTTTTAATCCTGATAAACTTGAAATTGTTGCCATCAAATCAATTTCAGTGGTCAGAAATTTGGCGGCACGGTGGCTCAGTCGTTAGCACTGTCACCTCACAGCAAGAAGGTCGCTGGTTCGAGTCCCAGCTGCGTCAGTTGGCATTTTTGTGTGTTAGTCAACCATCTCTGATAATAAGGATATATCAAGGTTTTTGTACCGTAATATAAAACACCAACCCAGACAATATATAACTTTAAAACTGTGTTAAAAACATAAACTTTTTGAATTTAAAAGAAAGATCAAGGTCCAATAATGCAATTCAAAAGCATAAATAAACAGGGAAAATAAAAATAAATAAAAACATGAATCACAAAACACTGAAACTGCTAATTCATGGATGTTTGTACAGTATATATAGACCACACGTACACACATGGACTGTTTATTTATTTTCTTTTACATTTTAAAGTATATACTCAGAAATATTCTCATTCGCATGTGGTAATTTTTCTCACTTTATTTAGAACTTGAAAAATGACAAAAAAAATGTTAAAAAAATATAAAACAGTTTTCAAAAATGAATGATTTCAGGTCCAACATGTTTTAAAAAAGCATCGCTGAATAAAATGTTAAATGTAAAGATTCTACTTTCAGCATCACAACTTTCTCACGATACTGTTATTCATGTGTCTGTCTGCAACCCCCCATAATGGTGTGTAATATTGTTTATGCGGGATATCTTCTCTATATGGTCTCTGCAGTGAGTGTGTGGACGCTCTCTGCATCTGTGTTGCTGTGTCCTCTGGTGGGACTCTTCTTTCTCCCAGCGCTGTGGAATGAGCACTGCAGTGTGTGTCCTTGCATCAGATCTCACTGGGTCCATCTCTATGTGTGTGTGTGCGTGTGCGTGTGCGTGCGTGCGTGCGTGTGTGTTTACTGCAGTGCAAAGCAAGTGACATATTGATATACAATTATTACAGGTCCCTCATGAATGCTAATCATAGATATGCTGCCCTTCTGGCCATTGTCTTGACTTTGTAAGATTTCTTTGAATAATTCTGTTAGATAATCCTGATTTATGATGTCTGTTTAGTAGGACACAGTATTGATGTGTCTTACTAAACTATATATTGATGTATCCTACTATAATACTATATTTTACTATAGTTTTTCATAGCGAATGTGCACTCGTTTTTGCTATCAGAACTTCCTATTCAGTGTGCTATGGGAGAAATGACTAGGAATAATAGACAGGAGAAAGCAATCAAACTACTTGCTTTACAAACAAGTGTGTTCATGACTGCATAACAAAGTAGAATAATATAATAAGAATATAATATCAGTTTGCAGCATCAAGCAGCATAACCAGCTGTTTATAACGTCTAGAAATCAATGGAAGTGAATGAGAACGGAAGTCTTGAGCCAAAAGGCTGTATTCCTCACATAGGAATGAGCGACGCCATTGGAACCTTCTAGGCTTGAGACTTCCGGTCTCATTCTTTTGCCTTTATTTTTTAGATGTTAAAAACAGCTTGTTATGTTGCTTGATGTTGTAAAGTGATCGTTCTTTATTTTATTATTCTACTTTTTATATAAAGTCATGAACACCCTTGTTTGCAGTAGTTTGAGCAACATAGGCTCATTCTGAAAATGTAGCCCTGTATACATTACTGGAGATTGCTAATTATGTAGCCAGAGGAACGTATGGCTGCAATTCGTCTTCAAAACAAACAATACAGGACGGTATGTTGTCGTTCCTTTTTGCTCTTACCAGCTGACCGCTTACCGCTGTGTGCTTTTGACCAGTTTGTTCATTCGCTCGCAGCATGCGTTGGAGGATTTGAGACACAGAGAGGAGTTGACTGCGGGGGTTCAGGTCTGGTGAAGTATGGTTCCAGAAACCAAAAGCCAAAAAATAAAATAAATAAGTAAATGACAGGGTGTGAATGTGGTAATATCTGAAAACGTGGTCAAAGTCAGGCTGCCGCTAGGGCTTTTCTTTTTCTGGATTGCTTTTGAAAACACTGCGATTTGGTTTACGGAAGTATGTGGGCGCTGGTCAATCGGTACTTTTTAAAACACTATCAGTTGGGTTTAGGGAAGGAGGCGGGTGGGGGTTGTTTGGTCAGTCAGTCAGTCAGTCGTCAGCTGCCTTACATGAGAACAGCAGGCGCGAAAGGCACTCGTGAGAGAAATTTGAGATCTGAAAAATCGTACACATCAACCTCTGGCAGATTCGCGAAAACAAAAACTGCAAAAAAAACGTAACTCCTGGGACGTATTTGGTGCTCTCCAGAAATGTATAAAGGGGTACATAATCAGAACGAGCCTGGGTTGAGTTTGACTGTTTATTATTCATAACAATTTCTCCTATATGTATCTAAAGGTCAAGAATAATCATGAAAATGAGCACACCTTACATTGCAAAATAAGGTCAATACTGCAGGTTTCAGTCGCGGATTTGCTATTGATAAAACATTTAGTCTGGGATTTTTTTTTTTTATAGAATATAAATTAAACAAGGGGGCGGCATTGTGGCTTAGTGATTAGCACTGTCACTTCACAGTATTAGTAATGAGTGGCAGCAAGTAACTGTATTAATGAGTGAGTCACTGAATCGTTCATTCAAATGATTCATTAAAAATGGGCGATTCTTTTATAAACTGACTGTTTATAAATATGCGTTAAGTTTACATTACATTTACGTTTACATTTAGCAGACGCTTTTATCCAAAGCGACTTACAAATGAGGACAAGGAAGCAATTTACACAACTATAAGAGCAGCAGTGAACAAGTGCTATAGACAAGTTTCAGGTGTGATTTTGCTTCCTTAAAGTCATCATCAACCGATAAAGTTCAGTACCAAAACTCAAGACCGCAAGAACCGAGGACCCGAGACAGAACCCTGATGCGTTCTCGATATGCAGGATGCATCGATGCAAACTCGCTCTTGAAATCCCAGAAGTCATTGTGGCTAAATAAAGAGAGGGGAAGCGCACCATTTTATAAACTTATTTATTATTAAAGTTCAGAGATGTAACTTATTTATGACAAGGGTTTCCCTAAATGAGACAGTGAAAGTGGACATTCTGATAGAAATAAAGGCATAAACACATAATTTGCTGAAATAATGCAAATATTTTGTTTTATTTGTAATGTGCAAAGTATATTTGTAAGGCTTGTTAAATATATTGAAAAGGGGAAACCAATAAATAATAAATCGTTGAATGAATGCTGTAATGTCTAAATAAAAAAACAGAAAAACAGACACAAATATATGCATATTGCACAATTTCAGGCAATGATGAGATAAAAATGCGCAGCTTCTCACTTGTAAACATATGTCAGGTGATTTTGTGTTTATTTGTTTATGTCATGAGGTATGAATGTAAATATGGGCTGTTTGTTTCAGTTGTGTGTTAGTTTTATTGTCTGTGGTGTTTTGTTGCAGTGCTGCAGTTGAAAGGTATTGGCATGCATTACAGTGTCCTGAGCAGATTACAGGCCTATTTTAAGCAGAGATGTGTTCTCTATCTCTCACACACACACACAGATTCATGGTTTGATGCCCACTTATTGTTTTCATTATATGTCTTTCTCTCATCTCATAATTTTTGTGAATTTTTTATTCATTATTCTTTATATCTCTGACCTGTTATGAGTGTGACGAATATTATGTCTTATGTGATGTTATTATTAAACTAGAATTTAATTTAATATCCACTTTCAGCCTTGTTTATATACTTATTTACCAGCTCTCTCTCTCTCTCTCTCTCTCTCTCTCTCTATTCTCGGTATTCTTCATGTGCGGGCTGGTGCCACCATTGGAACCTTTTTGGCTCTAGACTTCCATTCTCGTTCACTTCCATTGATTTTTAGTTCAAATCTAGCTCTTAATGCTGCTTGACGTTGCAAACTGATGTTTTCTTATTGTGCTGTTCTACTTTTTATGTATAGTCATGAACACACTTGTTTGTAGAGCAAGTAGTTTGACTTTTATTATCGTTTGTTTGTTTGACGTTTATTATTTCTAGTTATTTCTCCCATAGGCATCATAAATACACTTCACATCACACAATAAGGTCAATAGTGCAGGTTTTAGTTAGGGATGTGATTGTAAAAAATGTTAAGTTAACTTAATCGATTTGCATTGGGACAACATGAAGGGATTGTGTGGATTCCAGACTGTTACAGTGTAAGAATGTTGGTTTCCACACAATCGATTTAAGTTGGGACAATATGAAGGAATTCATGAAGTTAACATGTTAGTTTTTACAAATATAAGAGGACTGAATATAAAACAATTATGTTTTCACACCAAAACTCACAAAGAACTCAAGAATTGTGTTGTTTTAGCTTATTTTAAACAAGTGGCTTAAACAGCAAACATAGTTTTTTTAGTAAATGAGTGTAAAAAAAAAATACCAGAAATACACAATACAATCATAAATATACAGATTTCATGTAATAAGCTGTATTCCCTTTATTCCAGACTCTAACTCTGTAAAAAAAAAAACTTATTTGTGTTGAGACAACATGAAGGAATTAAGTTAACTTAAGTTTTTACAAATTTAAGTTGATTGAACTTAAAACAATTTTAACAATGTTAAAGTTATCAATGAAAAAAACACAAAAATTGTGTTGTTTCAGGTCATTTTATATCGCATTTTATACATTTTATAATGAAAACATCAATTGAATTAAACTGCTGTAAAATGCATCAGATTAATATTTTTTTTCAAAATTTTTGGCATAAATCTGTTGATCAGCATGAGTCCTGATCAATTTACAGTAAGTTTAACTTACAGGATTTTATCTCTTTAATTGCCAAATTCATAAATGATGTCACTGATTCAGTGAAAAACACAACATGTCGTATTTTTAATATTAAAAGTAATTGTGGACTGGATTTTGTTTACCTTTTATCACAGTCTTGGACGTGAAAGGTCAGTAACAACACTGCCTGTAGGGAAGAGGTAAAATTTGTAGTTTTTACTGTTGATCATCAGTTGGCTGCAGTTACTGATGTTGATGAACAGATTTATGCAAAAAAAATTAAATTATATATATATATATATATATATATATATATATATATATATATATATATATATATATATATATATATATAATATTGATCTGATACCTTTTTAAGCAGTTTAATTTAGTGGATGTTTAATTTTGTAGACCCTAACATAAAAAGGCTAGTGAATTTGCCCATATTGTATTGTTGAGGTTTTTTTCTTAAATTTCAAAGCATTTTCCCAAAGTATGTGTTAAGATAAGATTTGTCATCAAAATCATTCCATATGCTGAAACACAGAGAAAGTTAGGGCCAAATTAAGACTCAAAATCAGCCCAAAATCACCACCAGCACATTAGAGATAAAAGGATATAGGCAGAAGTATGTGGAAGGACTTTTAATTTCTCAGTAACCCTGGTCAAGCGTTTCCAATGAACTGTATGCTGTTACAAAATCGGCACATTTAAGGTCTGTTTTCTATAAAAATCAGCGATCTCCACTGGCTGAGTGATATCCGAGTGTGACGTATATTGTGTCTTATATGATGTTATTATTAAACTAGAATTTAATTTAATATCCACTTTCAGCCTTGGTTATATACTTCTCAGATTGTACAAGAAGCACTGCATTAAATTACATTTTTCCGCACCATGTCTTTAAAATATGAGCATTTATTTTACCCCAGTATATTTTATGGAGCTTCTGCGCTAACCTGCTAATCCTGATGTGCGTGTGTGTGTAAACAGCTTTTCATCTCGGTTTTAAAAAAGTGTGAAAAGAGCATTAATTGTTCACCAGAAGTTTATCAGTATGGGAAAAACACCAGCTCTGCATATACCCCATTAGTTTGAACAAACAGCAAACATCCTTTTTTTGACTGTAGGTTCATAAATTTAATAAAAATGCACAATCCAATCATAAACATACATACATTACAGCATCATTAAAAAAATAAAACATACAAACATTTATTCCAGTGCTTCCAATTAGACATGGGCTGGTATAAGATTCTGACTGTATGATAACCTTGGATAAAAATATCACGGTTTCACGGTATCACGGTATTATGATTACTGCTCTAAAATACATTCTTTTTAAATGTCTTGGTGAAAAACAAAGCCTTTTTCCCCTTTTGAACACGGTATATTTTATGTTAAAGGGCACCTAGGTTAGCCCTTTTTTCAGATTTAATACAAGTGTTTTGCGTCTCCAGAATGTTTCTGTAAAGTTTCAGCTCAAAACACGCATCAGGTTATTTATTATACATTTTATTAAATTCCTATTTATACATTTTTTCACTGGGTGGCGGTTTTGGTGTACTGCTCCTTTAAGGCTAGTTCTCCCCGCCCACCGTTTCTACGTGCCTTAATCTCCTCCCTCGGCTGCGTCAGACAACAGATCATTCATAAAGGAAGCAGATCTCACGTAGCGTTTGTGAGAAATATTACAGTACGAACTTTACCAATGAGTATTTGTTGTGCAGTTGCATCGCAGAGTCACACAAAGTTTACGCGCGCACACGCACACACAGATACACACACACACACACCACAGTAGAGACACACACACACACACACACACACACACACAGACAAGAGCGCCTGTTTAGCTTTGCACTCTTTTTGCACGCATATGTGACATGATACAGGTTAATATCCACTGCTGTATGGATATCTGTAATGTTAATGTACAAAATAAACCTGATTTAACGTCCACAAACCGGGATTGAAGCGTCTTCCTTTATAATTGTTCTGACATGCGGCTGTGCTGATGAAGTAAAGATAAGCTAAATCGCTATAATTCATTACACACATGCTCTGTTTTAAAACATTTTAAACTTGTGAAACTCACTCTTGATCACGTTTGATGATGATTGATAATCCTAACGAACTGAACAGACCTTTTATTCCCGGCTGCTTTGCGCTCGTCCTCTCTTGATGATATGATTATGCAAGTGACAACCGGGACATGTTAATACACACAGCTGTCAATCAATATTGGTGGGCGGGGGGACCGCACTCCTACGTCAAGTTGCGGTCGATCTGAAAACTGCTCCAATTGGTCCACCGTTTTTTATGTTGCTAAATTGAAAAAAAAGCACTGGGTGTGTTTATATCACCCCAATATGATGGTCTATACACCATACATGCACATATGTCTGTCCAAACAGCTTGAAAAGTAGATTTGTCACCATAGGAGCCATTTAAGAAACATTTAAAATATTTTGGAAGAGTAAACATGTCAGGCTGAATTAATTATTGACTTCTGCTGTGTTTTAAATGTTTTTTTAAAAAGGCATCTTTAGATATGTTTTCTGCTGAAGATACTGTTGTCCTAAAAACAAAGAAAAAAAAGTAAATAAAAAAATCTTACACACACTTTAGGAATGGTAGTGATGAAAATTTTGATGGTTTTAAAACCTTGACTTTTCCAAACCGCGGTATACCTTGAAAACGGTTATCGTCCCATCATACTTCCAATAGCAGGAGCGGTACTTAGTTTTACTTTGTGGGATCACTTAAAACGATAAGAATTGAATTCCTTTGCATTTTCTTGACGTACTCAATCTGTACATGCAACAATTGATCACTCAAACTACTTCAGAAGGAGATTTAATTCTGTTTTTGTTGTTGCCAATTAGCATTGGTTTTATATTTGTTTTGCGGCGACACATTTATTATCACCATTTAATCAGAGAAAACACTTAAAGTGGTGAGTGTGAATGGGCCCATTGACACAACTGATCTAATTTTGCTCTTTTTAGCTTATCTAGGTCTGACTGCTCTGACTAATTTGATCCAATTTGCATTTCTGTCTGGTCCAGTCTGACCTTTACCTGATCTCACAGTTTCTCAGCTTAAATGTTTTTAAAAGATGTCTCCTCTTCTCACCAACACTAGATTTGTAATGCTGACCAAACACATTATTGCTGTGGAATATTATTGCAATTCAAAGTCATTTTAAAAATCCCTTTTAACAAACTTTAAAGCAGTTTCTCCATCATAAATGTAGTCTTCGGTGCCAGATGACATGATCAGAAATGATTGCTGCTCAATAAACATTTATTATTATAGATTAGATTAGATTAGATTCAACTTTATTGTCATTACACAAGGCAACGAAATGCAGTTTAGGTCTAACCAGCAGTGCAATAGCAGCAAGTGCAGGATACAGGTATAAGTTATAAAGTGCAGTTATAGAAAAACTATGGTGATATTTACAGATGGATGTACTATGAACATTATATACAGGTTGTATTAGCTATGAACAGCGATTTACAATAAATGAATATACTGTATGTACAGGATGCTATTAATAATCAGGAGTGTGCAGATAGATAAACATAATTACAAATGTATATGCACAGTGGGTGTGTACATGATTAGAAATGTCCATGTGCAGTGGGTGTGTACAGTTCAGATAAATGAATCAGTGCAATGAATATGTGCAAACTTTAAATGTGCAAATGTTAAACAGTGCAGTGATTGTGAGGAGTATAAGTTAGAGGAGTGTGGGGGTGTATTGGGGGGTGCAAAAGAGTGTACTCTTTTGTATACTTAATAAACACTGTAATAAACAGTGTTTATTACAATTTTTGACATTGACATTGGCATTGTTAAGATGACAATACGTTTGGGATCAGTGAGATTTAAAACAACAGCAAGACAAAATAAATAAATAGGGCCTTGACTGTATATATACAGTACAAGTCAGAATTATTAGCCCCCCTGAATTGTTAACCCCTCTGTTTATTTTTTTCCCCAATTTCTGTTTAACGGAGAGAAGATTTAATCAACACGTTTCTAAACATAATAGTTTTAATAACTCATCTCTAATAACTGATTTATTTTATCTTTGCCATGATGACAGTAAATAATATTTGACTGGATATTTTTCAAGACACTTCTATACAGCTTAAAGTGACATTTAAAGGCTTAACTAGGTTAATTGGGTTAGGTAATAATTAATTAGGCAAGTTAATGTATAATGATGGTTTGTTCTGTAGACTATCGAAAAAATATATAGCTTAAAGGGGCTATATATTATAAAAATTGTGTTTAAATAATTAAAAATAATAATTTATTCTTGCCAAAATAAAACAAATAAAACTTTCTCCAGAAGAAAAAATATTATCAGACATACTGTGAAAATGTCCTTGCTCTGTTGGGTCTCAGATTGTACAAGAAGCACTGCATTAAATGACATTTTCCCTGCCATGTCTTTAAAATATCAACATTTATTTTACCCCAGTATATTTAATAGAGTGTCTGAGCTAACCTGCTAATCCTGAAGTGTGCGTGCATGTATAAGGCTTTTCATCTCGTTTTACACTTGGACAACTAAATGAACGCTAAAGTTTATTTAACTGATTGTGTTTTAATTACATTACAACGTCGATGGTGTAAAAGGAACCGTATAAAACTGAAAAAAGTCACATTAACCATTCACCGGACGTTTATCAGTATGGGAAAAAACACTAGCTATGCAACCTGTATATAACAACCTGTATATAATGTTGATAGTACATCCATCTGTAAATATTACCATAGTTTTTCTATAACTGCACTTTATAACTTATACCTGTATCCTGCACTTGCTGCTATTGCACTGCTGGTTAGACCGAAACTGCATTTCGTTGCCTTGTACTTGTACATGTGTAATGACAATAAAGTTGAATCTAATCTAATCTAATCTAATCTAAATATACCCTATTAGTTTGAACTAACAGCAAACATCCTTTTTTTGAGTGTACAGTGTGCGTTCATAAATAAAAAAAACACAATACAATCATAAACATACATGTTACAACACTATAAAAAAAAACTAACAATATTTTATTCAGTGCTTCCAATAGCAGGAGCGGTGCTTAGTATCACTTACTGTGGGATAACTTTAAAAAAACCATCATGCTCTGTTAAACATCATTTGGAGAATAATTAAAAAAGAAAATAAAATCAATGGGGGGCTAATAAATCTGACTTCAACTGTACATATATGTTTTAATGAAAATATTTTCAATTCTAAAGCCTATACAGTTATCCACCTGATAATGTGAATGGTTAGCAAAACTAAAAGCAGATTCCTCTCTAACAAAGCACTTGATTAGAGTCATCTAATAATATGTAAAAAGCAGCAGTGAGGGGTTTGATGGTTTGTGCATCAGCGGTGGGCAGAGAGCGAGCGAGCGAGTGAGAGAGAGAGAGAGCAGTGGTGTGATTGGACAGGGGGAGGGGTACACACTCACACACTGGCTTGTTGACGTTCAGGCTGCTGACGTGAGCCGCTTCATTCAAGAAAGCCATGAATATTAAATGAAGGCCAGCCGCCGCACCGCACCGCACCGCAGCCGTTTTTCACACAGCACACACTGGCTCTGAGAGATGAAGAGAGAATCTGTGAACAGCAGAGAAAACAGCATGTAGATCGACAGCTTTGCAGGAAGTGCAGGGATGCTGGAGTCAGAAATGATTACTGGAGCTCCGGTTTTGCTGTTCTTCCTCTTTCCTCGCATCACTCCATCTGGACACCGCTGAACGAATGAATGAACCACAGCCCAATGCTTGCTTTCGTGTAGCCCCTCATGGCCACCAGGTTTGTGTGTGATTTAGCTTTATTTCACAATGTTATTGGATTATTTTTATTGTTTTATGTAGTATTTTATTTTAGATATCTTATTTTAATTAATGAATTTTAAATTGGATTTTTTATTTACTTTTATGCATTTTTATTTTATTTCCTTATATATATATATATATAGTATAATTTACTTTTTAATAAATATATATATATATATATATATATATATATATATATATATATATATATATATATATATATATATATATATATATATATATATATAATATTTTATATTATTTTATTGTTTTATTAAAGCATATATATTAAATTTGAACATTTATTGAATATTTTATTTTATTTATTTTTTTATAATTTTTTTGAATTTTAAATGTTTAATGTTTTATTTTTTATTTTATAAATTTTATTGAATTTTTTTATTATATATTTATTTATGTATTTATTTATTTTTTATACATTTTAGTTTTATATATTTATTATATATTTATAATGTTTTATTATTATTATTATTATTATATAATTATTATATAAATATAATATATATAATATATAATAATACTTTATATTATTTTATTGTATTATTTTATTTTATATATTTAATTTGAATATTTAATTTGAATATTTTATTTTATTTTTATATTTTTATATGTTTTTAAGTGTTTTAATTTTTAATTTTATAGTGTTATTTAATTTTTTTATATTTTATATTTATTTTATTTATTTTTAACTAGATTTTTATATATTTCTTTTATATTTTTTATGTATTATTATTATTATTATTATTATTATTATTATTTAATATTATTTTATTGCTTTATTTTAATTTACATATTTAATTTGATTATTTAATTTAATTTAATTTATTTTTAAATGTTTTTTATTTTTGTTTTAAATTTTTATTTAAATTTTTATATTTTATTTTATTTATTTTTAAATGTTTTTTATTTTTGTTTTAAATTTTTATTTAAATTTTTATATTTTATTTCTTTTATTTTTACTTAAATTTTTATAAAATTTGTTTTATTTATTTATTATATTTTAATGTATTATAATTATTATGTATTTTTTATATTTAATGTTTTATTTAATTTTAATTTTTGTTTATTCCAGAATTTTAGTTCTCTCTAAAGCTTGTAATATTTATGAACATTTTAACAAAATCCCAAGCTGTGTTTTTCTAGCATCGGGTGACTTCTGTTGGCATTGCATTGCGATTTTGTTAAGCTTTTTTCCATCACATAAGAGCATTTCCACCCTTGCACTGAGTGTGAGAAAGATGTTTATCTCTCTATGACATGCATGAGAGAGCTCTATCTTGTGGTTTGAAGAAAAAAATTGACCATGTATAGTTGTGTGTTTTTTTTTTTTTTGGTCTAACCTATTGAGCAAAAGTTTAAAAAAGCATTCACACCTCATGTAGATGTGGCCTGTCATTGGAGTTCTTAGCATGTGTGTGCAAAGCTCATATTAGCATCAGATGGACAGTGGTTTTGCTAAAGATGAGTTTGAATGGAAAACTGGCTCGCTGCTTAAATACGGTACAATACTGTTACTGTTTTTGTGCATTATATACATACTGCATAGTTATGGGTAGGCTGATGATGGTATCAAATGTTTTTTTTATGTGGTATTTATCCATTTAGTGTACGGTATTACCGCGATATCTACCTAAGCTGTGAAAATAGTTACTTAAACAGGTATAATAACAAAAAATACTTAGTGTTGCTTTGTTGGATTCACATGTTCAGAGTTAAGAAATGTTTCAACCAAATTAAATTCATTCATTTATTTTCTTTTTGACTTAGTCACTTTATTAATATGGAGTCGCCACAGCGGAATGAACCGCCAACTTATCCAGAATATGTTTTGAGCAGCAGATGCCCTACCAGCTGCAACACATCACTGGGAAACACCCATATACACTCATTCACACACATACAATATAGACTATTTAGCTTACCCAATTCCCCTATAGTGCATGTCTTTGGACGTGTGGGGGGAACCGGAGCATCCGGAGGAAACCCACGCTAACACGGAGAGAACATGTAAACTCCACACAGAAATGTCAACTGACCCAGCCGAGGCTCGAACCAGCGACCTTCTTGCAATGAGGTGACAGCACTACCCACTGCGCCGCCACCAAATTAAATTACAAAAATAATTATAAAGTACTATAGATTACACCCTTTATAATAAAGTCTCTTTCCCATTGGCAGACATTTTTTGCTAGTTCAGTGCAGACTTGTATAAAAAAAAAAAGAATTTTAGTTAAGTCCTAAAAACAACGACTTGTTCAGTAAAAAAAGCAAGTCTCTCATATAATACAGCGGGAAAAAAATATGTATTAAACATTTTTATTTTTATATATATATTTAATTGTTTATTTAAACTTATTTTTATTTAATTGCATTTTTTAGGGGTTTTTAACCTTTAATGGATAGAATAGTGCAGAGAATTGACAGGAAGTAGTTGGCAGCAGAGAGAGGTGAAGGGTTGGCAAAGGACCTCGAGCCTGGAATCGAACTCGGGTCACCGTGAGCACCATGGTGCTATATGTCAGCGCACTTAACCACTAGGCTATTGGTGCCGACTTAATTGCATTTTTAATTTTAATTTATTTTTTATGTTTTTTATATTAATTTTGTGTTTTAGAATTTATTTTAATTAAATATTTGTTTTATTTATTTATTTTTATATATTTTTAATGTATTATTGTTATTAATATTATAGAATTTTTTGTTGTTGGGTTAGGTGTGTCGCGGTGTCGCAGCGGGTAGCGCTGTTGCCTCACAGCAAGAAGTTGCCATTTCTGTGTGGAGTTTGCATGTTCTCCGTGGGTTTCCGGCATGGGTTTCCTCCGTGTGCTTCGTTGTCCCCCACAGTCCAAACAAAGCCATACACTAAAGTAAAGTGTATGGGTGTTTTTCAGTGATGTGTTGCAGCTGGAAGGGCATCCGTTGCGTGAAACATATGCTATGAATAATTGGGTTGATAGTTGAGGCAACTCAAAGATGTCCTGAAGTTTGTGGCCTTAAAATTTTAAGTTGAGTCAACTTTGTTTTCTAAAGGAGGTGTTGACATGGAATCAACCCAGATTTTGTTTAAAAAACCCAAACAATACAAACATTAAAGGAAAAAAAAAATCTGAGAAATCAGTAGTGTGTAATAACACAAGGAGAAAGTACTGAACTACTGAAATATATTTAATACTTTATGAAAAAAGTCAATGAAGACAGCTTAAAGACGTTTCTCACATGGAGAATGAAGTCACGTGCATTTTTAAGGTGTGAGTTTTTCACAGACTTCAACAGAGTGTAAAAATCTCTTGGTTCTGTGGGTCTCGTCTATCAAATCTGAGCTTTATTTGTATTTTCTATTGGATTCGAGTCAGGTGATTGGCTGGGCCATTCTACAGCTTGATTTTCTTTCTCTGAAAGCATTTGAGAGTTTCCTTGGCTGTGTTTTGGATCATTGTCTTGCTGAAATGTCCACCCTGGTTTCATCTTCATCCTGATAATATAGATGTTGAACTAAAGCAGCAAGTTTTTATTACGCTGAGGAAGGGCAGAGGGTTGCTGAAGAACTACTGAGAGATTTCAGCTGCTTTCACTGCCCTTCTACACCTCTTCAACATGTGTTCAATACTTTTTCCCTTTGTCATTTCATTTTATTATACATAACTTCATTTGTAGACTAATAAGATTTGTTTTCTTTGCGTATTTGGATTTTCTTTGGTTGTTACCAACATCTGCTGAAAATTTTAATGTCAATGGCACCTTTTTTCTGAAAAAATGATGACGTGTTCAATACTTATTTTCCCTGCTGTACATGTTCAGAGTACAAAATATTTCAACCAAATTAAATAGCGAAAATAATTATAAAGTACTATAAATTATACAGTTTATAATAAAGTCTCTTTCCTATTCCCAGACAGAATCTGGACATTTTTTGCTATTTCTGTGCAGACTTTTATAAAACAAATATATGTATATAATAAAAAAAACAACCAAAAAAACATTTTGACTTGTATTGAGTGTTTACAACTCAAATCCAACGTCAACCTCTTGTTTGGTAAAAAAAAATAGCAAGTCTCTCATATAATATATACTCTGTATAAAAATATCTGGTAATTAATAGTTCCTGTGGCGACACGGTGACTCCGTGGTTAGCACTGTCCCCTTACAGCTGGTCGCTGGTTTGAGTCCCAGCTGGGTAAGTTGGCATTTCTGTGTGGAGTTTGCATGTTCTCCACGTGTTGGTGTGGGTTTCCCCCACAGTCCAAACATATGCGGTATAGGTGAATTGGGTAAGCTAAATTGGCCGTAGTGTATGTGTGTGGATTAGTATGTATGGATGTTTGCCAGTAGTGGGTTGCAGCTGGAAGGGCATACGCTTTGTAAAACATATGCTGGAAAAGTTGGCGGTTCATTCTGCTGTGGCACCTCTTGATGAATAAAGGGACTAATCTGAAGGAAAATTATTGACATTGAAAAAGAATGACATTAATTGCATTGGAATTCAAGTCAGCATGTTTCAGTTGACAAAATACTAATCTTAAAGGGATAGTTCACTTCTAAATTAAAAATTACTCATTATTTACTTTCCCTCAAGTGATTCCAAACCATTTCTTTCTTCTGTTGAACGCGAAAGAAGATATTATGAAGAATGCCGAAAACCTGACAGAATTTATTTTGTTCCCTGAACTATGCCTTTAAAGTCAGCTTTAGAGTTTTATAGTTCTGTTAAACACTAAAGAAGATATTTTGAAGAATGTTGGAAACCTGGAAACATTGACTTCCTTAGTGTTTGTTTTTCCTACTATGAAAATGAATGGTTACAGGTTTTCAACTTTCTTCTAAATTTATTTTTGTGTTCAACAGAATAAAGAAACTCACATGAGGGTGAGTAATGAGTGAGATCCTTTTCATTTCTAGATGAACTATCCCGTTTAGTCTGCATAAGATCTCTTAAATCACAATTGACTTGCATAGTAGGAAAAACAAATACTATGGAAGTCAGTGGTTACCAGTCTCCATCTTTTCTTTTTCTTTAATGTGTCTTTAACAGAAGAAAGAATCTCATAAAGGTTTGAAACAACTGAAGGTTGAGTACATTAAATGATGCAGAATTTTCATTTTTGGGTGAACTGTCTCTTTAAATTTTTAGTTTTGCTTCACCACTCATCCTCATCCTGTCTTTGTAGAACACAATAATATAAAAGACAATATTTAAACAGCTGATCTCTCCGAATTCTGACAGCTTGACAGATGCACATCTGTATGCGCCGGTAATTTGATGCCACTAATTCAGCGAAGGCTTCATCTGCAGTGATTTATTCTCCGCCAGAAGCTTCTGGAATATGTGGACGTTTGTCCTGAGTGCTGGAGTGTTGCTGCATGGGCAAAATCATAGGTGCGTTAGACTGATATGATGAACCCAGAGAGATTGCGTGGTGTTTTATGAGCTGCTGTATTTTATCTTTCTCTCTCTCTCTTTCTCTCTCCCTCTCTTAATTCAATTTAATTAAATTAACCCTCCTGAATTATTATCCCCTGTATATTTATTCCTTAATTTCTGTTTAACGAAAGATTTTTTTTCAACACATTTCTAAACATAATAGTTTGAATAACCTATTTCTAATAACTGATTTATTTTATTTTTGCCATGATAACAGTAAATAATATTAGACTAGATATTTCAAGACACTTCTATACAACTTAAAGTGACATTAAAAGGCTTAATTAGGTTAACTAGGCAGGTTAGGTTAATTAGGCAAGTTATTGTATAACGATGGTTTGTTCTGTAGACTATCGAAAAAGTATATAGCTTAAAGGGGCTTATAATATTGTCCTAAAAATGGCTTTTAAAAGTTAAAAACTGTTTTTATTCTAGCTGAAATAAAACAAATAAGACTTTCTCCAGAAGAAAAAATATTATAGGAAATACTGTGAAAAATTCGTTGCTCTGAATGCCATCATTTGGAAAATATTTGAAATTGACAAACAAAACAAAACAAAAACATATAACAGGAGGGCTAATAATTTAGGCTGTGTATAAAAAAAAACGGTCCCACTTTATATTAAGTGTCCTTAACTACTTACACAGAAACTAATAATTCGTTACAATGTACTTATTGTGTAAATACATGTATTTACTGTGTACTTATGCTTGATTAAATACCTGTATGTAATAACATCTGTAATGAAATTCTGTAATTACATTTGTAAATACACTGTTGACCATCCATTACACCTTAACCCGCCCTTAAACCTACCCATACCACAACACCTGTTCATAACCCTACCCCTATCCCAACTCAAGAGCACCACAAGTGTTCTCAAATACATTATGAACACAGTAAGTACATTGTATTTATTTTTTGTTGCAAGTACATAGTAGTTAAGGACACTTAATATAAAGTGGGACCAAACATAGTAAACACAGTAAATTCATTTAATCATTCATTTTCATTCCACAGCGGAATGAACCACCAACTTATCCAGCATACATTTTACACAGCGGATGCCCTTCCAGCTGCAACCCCGTACTGGGAGCCACCCATACACACTCATTTACACACACACACACACACACACACATTTTCATACACTACGGCCAATTTAGTTTATTCAATTCACCTGCATCACGTGTTTGGACTTGTGTCCCCGCTGGAACATGCAAACAGGGAGAACATGTAAACTCCACATAGAAGTGCCAACTGACCCTGCCGAGGCTCGAACCAGCGATCATCTTGCTGTGAGGCGACAGTGCTAACCACTAAGCCACCTTGTCGTGCAACACAGTAAATGGTAGTTGTAAAAAATATAAATAAAAAATACAAACAATAATATTTAATCATAATAAACTACATTTCTCTCTCTCTCTCTCTCTCTCTCTCTCTCTCTCTCTATCTATCTCTCTCTCTCTCTCTCTCTCTCATGGTCTTATGATCTTATGGTTTTTGAAATATGTTGTTAGAAAAGAATTTCATGCAACATTTGTGATTGAAACTTAGAGTTTATAGTTTATTTGTTTGTGTAAATTAAAAAAATTTACATTTTTGTGTAAGTCTTTAAAAACAGATTGATTTTATAGTGTCTTTGATAGTTGTATTAAAGTTTGAAAGTTCAATTCTCTCTCAAATTGAATTCAATACAAAATTGTTTTTTTGGCATGGCTATAAAAATACAATATTGGTGAAAGCTTAAAATATGTGGAGAAATAAGATCAAAATAAAAGAATAATTTAAGTTAAACAGTGTAACAAATAAGAGCATGTTACCATTTCAAACCACAGTGTTTAACATATAATTACTTTAATACTTTATAATTACACTTCATTTTATTGTTGGTACTGCAAAATGTGCCTTTTTTTTACAAGAAAAAACTAAATCGATTAAAACAGAGATCAAGAAATTGTGTTCTGGGTTCAAGTTATCTGTATTGCTGTAATATGTAGTTTATTAACATTTTGTATACATTTTTGTATTTACATACATATGTATGAGTGTATTTATTTATTTATTTACATACAGTGCATCCGGAAAGTATTCATAGCGCTTCACTTTTTCCACATTTTTTTATGTGACAGCCTTATTCCAAAAGGGATTAAAGTCATTTGTTTCTTAACAATTCTACACACAATACCCCATAATGACAATGTGAAAAAAGAGCTTTTTAAATTGTTGCAAATTTATTAAAAATAAAAAACCTGAAAAATCACATGTACATAAGTATTCACAGCCTTTGCCGTGAAGCTCTAAATTGAGCTCAGGTACATTCTGTTTCCACTGATCGTTCTTGAGATGTTTCAGCAGCTTAATTGGAGTTCACCTGTGGTAAATTCAGTTGATTGGACATGATTTCAAAAAGGCATACACCTGTCTATATAAGGTCCCAGGGTTGACAGTGCATGTCAAGGAACAAACCAAGCATGAAGACAAAGGAATTGTCTGTAGACCTCCGAGACAGGATTGTCTCGAGGCACAAGGCTGGGGAAGGTTACAGAAACATTTCTGCTGCTCTGAAAGTTCCAATGAGCACAGTGGCCTCCATCATCCGTAAGTGGAAGATGTTTGGAACCACCAGGACTCTTCCTAGAGCTGGCCGGCCATCTAAGCTGAGTGATCGGGGGAGGTGATCAATAACCCGATGGTCACTCTGTCTGTTTCTCTTAGTCCTTAAAATTAAAGAATGAATCTTTTAATGTTACAAATTGTGATATAATTTGTCTTGTCATGGTGTACTTGTGGCAGAAAAGAAGAGAGCATTCATGTCACAGTCAGTGTTTACATAACTGATGTTCTTTAGGCGTCCATGATTTGTGATTTCTTTATTTCTCTATTTCTAAGCTGTGGTCACTGAGGCCATACTTTTTATTGAATTAGTTTTTTGTTAATTGTTTTATTATTAATAATAAAAGATAATAAGATAATAATTTGGCAAGTTTGAGGCAATTTTGGCATGACAAATGTTTTGAACTGTTTACATAAAATAGAAGTAGTTATTAAAAAAACTATCATTAACAGCACATTTAACTGTATTATAGAGAGTTCAGTGTGTATGGTGTTTGTAAGTGTATCACTGTTGTTTTTATTACTCTCTTTTTGTGGCAGTCAACAATGTATTGTGTTTTATTGTGTAACTCTGTGTAACTGAGCTCAAATTTGGTTTGAATGTTTCTCTAATGTGCTGATAGTTTGGTCAGCGCTGAGGAAGTGTTCCTCCCTCTCTCTCTCTCTCTCTCTGTCTGTTTGTTTTTCCAGACGGGCAGCTCTTAGCTCAGGTACAGAACATGAATAATTAAGCTAGAGCTTGGTGTCCTTTCTGAGGGACAGATGAAGGGCTGGATGGAGAGAGAATGGCTTTTCATCTTCTCTATTATCTCATCATCTTGACCTTCGTGAGCAAACGAGGTCTGATTGAGAGATTCACTGTGCGTGAGGTCAGATAGTGCTGAGGGTTTTTCTCAGAAGAGCATCTCTATTATTGTATGATGTTTCTCTTTCTTAGCAAAACACTAACCCATTTAAATGGAGTTCGATTGTAATATAATTGTCTGCTAAAAAATAATTTGAAGCATCTGTGTCCTTTATATACTGCAGTGTACCATGTTAATGCACCACATTTAACCCTTTATAGAGCCCTCGCTGAATTGCGCATTGGAAAAATTGTGGTGTTACCAGGGGTAATAACAGGACTTTTGACTTTTATGACCTTTTTTTGACAAATTATATGTCAATTAAGTTACCATGAATGTCACCCTGGACCACAAAACCAGTCATATGTCAGTTATTAAGCACTATTGCAGCTTTGTTGGGCTGACAATGTGTTCATGCCACAAAATTCACTACATTGATACATTGACACTACATATTTAAAGTGCTGTTGCAGCATATCAGCAAATTACTTACATTGCCACATAAAAAATGCATTCAAGTGTGAAAATGTTGCGTGCTTTTTATCAAATTCATTTACCTATAGAAGATCAAGTTGCTGTGTGTGGTGTGGCTTTGCTCCACTTATCCAGTATGCCCATATGTCTGAAATATTCTGAAGCATCAATACTGTTTTGTACTGTTATTATAGTTAACATATGATTCCCACAAAAAAAAAAACATAAATAACATTAATGCACATCAGTAACTCGCCATAGAGATGGATCAGCTAAAATGTCACCTGAATCTGAGGCTTCATACTAATCATCCATCCTCCACCCACTCACACATATAATTTTATATATACAGTATATATATATATATATATATATATATATATATACTGAGAGTCCAAATACTGAAGAGCAAATCCAACGATGCGCAGCTCTACAGATCCCGAACCATGCAAGCCAGTGGCGACAGCGGAGAGGGAAAAAAAACTTCACTAAAGGCGGAAGTGAAGAAAAAAAAACCTTGAGAGAAACCAGGCTCAGTTGGGCACGACCATTTTAATTTCTCCGCTGGCCAAACGTCTTGTGCAGAGCTGCAGTCTCAGTGCAGAAACCTGTGTGGAACCCCCTAAGTGGTGCACTAAGTGTATGCTTTACTGAACAGATAGGTCTTTAATCTAGTTTTGAATTGGGAGAGTGTGTCTGAGCCTCGGACGTTATCAGGAAGGCTATTCCAGAGTTTAGGAGCCATAAATGAGAAGGCTCGACCTCCTTTACTCGACTTTGCTATTCTAGGTACTACCAGAAGCCCTGAGTTTTGAGACCTTAAAGAGCGAGTTGGATTGTAGCGAGACAGAAGATTGGTTAGATAAACAGGAGCTAGATTATTTAAAGCTTTATATGTAAGAAGCAATATTTTAAATTCAATACGAAACTTAACAGGCAGCCAGTGTAAGGAGGATAAAATTGGGGTGATGTGATCAAATTTTCTAGACCTGGTAAGAATTCTGGCAGCTGCATTTTGTACTAATTGAAGTTTGTTAATAGAGGATGCTGGGCAGCCAGCAAACAGTGCATTACAGTAGTCCAGCCTAGAAGTCATAAAAGCATGGACTAGCTTTTCTGCATCTGAGATGGATAGCATACTTCGTAACTTAGTGATATTTCTCAGATGAAAGAAAGCTGTTTTTGTGACATGGGATATATGATTTTTAAAAGTTAAATTGCTGTCTAATATGACACCCAGATCTTTTATAGTAGAGCTAACGCTAACTTTGTATCCCTCTAATTGTAGGTCGAGTTGTGAGATCTGCTGTGTACAGGATTTAGGCCCAATAAGTAATAATTCTGTTTTGTCTGAGTTTAAGAGAAGATAATTGTTGGTCATCCAGTCTTTAACATCTTTAATACACTCAGTTAGCTTGGACAGATTAGACGTCTCGTCAGGTTTAGTTGAAATATATAATTGAGTATCATCTGCATAGCAGTGAAAGCTGATCCCATGTCTTCTAATAATGTCTCCCAGGGGTAGCATGTAATTGTAAACAGCAAAGGGCCTAAAACTGATCCTTGAGGCACCCCGTATTTTACTGGGCTGATTTGTGAAGGCTGTCCATTAATATATATATATATATATATATATATATATATATATATATATATATATATATATATATATATATATATATATATATATATATATATATATATATATATATTTCATTTCAAGAGTTCCCACTTAGATATGCTTGGCATTTAAAGCAGGTTTGGCATGCTGTTCCAGGAGAGAACCCTGAGCTCGGAGATATTTGAGCCCAGGGCTCCCGCCCAGTCAATAAGCATATCAGGAGATCCGAGATCAGGTAGGTCTCGAGAGCTCCCCCTTTAGAAAAGGGAGGAAAAGGAGGAGATGGGGTGGAAGGGGGTATTCTTCCAAACGAAGATAGAGCAGTAGGAAGAAAATGATCCATTTATAGTAAACTAGGATCACTCTGATTGGATTATTACTGATTACAGATGAGCGGCCAGTCGTGCTCAATCATATCACGTGCTCCTCTCAAAATTAGTTTATGAAACTTCACTTAAAAGATAATTTATTTACCCTGTATAATTTTTTTAATGTACACATATGACTGGTCCTGTGGTAAAGGGTCACATTTATCCATTGTACCATCAAACAACAGATTTAATGTTGGCCTAAAACTTTTGCACAGTACTCTATACAAATAAATAAAAAAAGAGTTTGATATATTTGCGGTAGGAAGTTACTCAATAACTGGATTGTACATGCTGCACAATATATGAAAAAATTATAGTTATTGCAGTAATAGTACGTGCAATATACATTCTTTTTCAGTTATTATTTTTATGTTCATGTTTGTTTATTGATCACTTAATTTATTTCTTAGTGTTATTTATGATCTGCATTTGTAGACTATTTGGACTATAACCCATGCCCAGGGCCAGACGGAATGTGCGGACGTTTTTTGCTATTTCTGCTGAGAATTTTGGTAAAAATCTGCGGATTTCTGTGGAGTTATTTTGGGAGTGTCATAACTAAAACTTTAATATGTGAAATAAAAAGTAATACATTTTTAACTTTTATTTAATGTTTAAATTGCAAATCCAATTAGATTCACTTTATCTGGTAAACAAAGCAAGTCTCTCATATAATATATCTACTAAAAGACAGAAACTATTACTGTACAAACTGCATTGTACATAAATCAGATGAACATTTTCAGATTAGTCAAAAATATTACTGTAATTAATTAAAAAATGGAATAAATATAGATTTACACACATTTACTCAAGTAAATAAACAGAATTAATGATGAGCTAAAATCTGCAGAAATTTGAGGAATTCTGCGGAAAATCTGATTTCGTGTGGGCTCATGCCACAATATCATTAAAACTGGCTTCATATTTTTGAAAGCACATTGTACGTTCGTCCTGATAAATTCACAAGTCACAAAAACAAAGTTAGACATAAAAATAAATAAATAAAGAGAAAAGCCTCATTGGAAAGATCATCAAATGTGCCATTTCTGTATTTTTGTTTTTAAGTGCCAGCACCTCATGAATCTGTGTTCATCATTTCCTCTAAAGATACTGTGATTTTTATCAGTGATGTGGAAGTTCCCTGTAGAGCTGCATATTTTTTTTTTATTTGACACCCACTGATGTGTTTTTGGTCAGATTTGTGAGATTGAGATGTCAGAATGAGTACATTCCAGGAAGCCGACAGGGCAGAGGTAAAAGGCTTATGAGTGGTGTGTGTGTGCGTGCTTATGCATGTGTGTTTATGTAGAAAAGATTGTCCGCACGCAATAATTTATTATATAAGACAACAGAATTTTTTTTTAAAACTAATTCAGCTTTGAGTCTCTTCACCAGTGTAAGTATTAGTTATCTCTTGATGCTGACAGTATAGACTCATTTCATTTCAGGAGTTCTTATTGTCAAAAACGCAGAAGTTCTTTCAGTTCTTAAATGTAAAAAGGCCTAAATACATGCAAGGTCATTCAGATATTTTGTTCATCTCCAACTAACACAAACACTTGCGATTGGTTCATGAGATCGGCCAGATCAGTGAGTACTAATCGAGTCATTAAATGTGATTATCGGCCGATACCGATATCCGGTCGATTGATCGGAGCATCCCTACTGTATACACAATATTGTATGTATAGCTATATTAAGTGCAAATTGAAATGTAAAGAGAGTATGTTGGTAAATAAATAAACGTATATATGTCTATTAGGCATGGGACGATAACCGGTTTCAAGGTTTACCGCTGTTTGGAAAAGTCAAGGTTTTAATGCTGCTAAATGTTCTGTCTTACCGTTCCCAATGTTTAAGTAAGGTTTTTTGATGTATTTTTTTATTTGTTATAAATAAAGCTGTGTTTTTGAAACTAATGAACAGAGCGGAGATCGATGATTTATTTTACGCTTATGCATGTGTGTTTATGTAGCAAAGATTGTCCGCTCGCAATAATTTATTAAATAATACAACAGAAAAATTTTAAAAAACGAATTCGGCTTTGAGTCTTCATCAGTGTAAGTATTGGTTTTCTTGATGCTGACAGTATAGACTCATTTCATTTCAGGAGTTCACAATTAGTTGAGTCACAGATCTTATTTTAGTCTCATTACGTTCACATCTTAAGAATTGGAATGAAAGAGTCATAAAACAGGTGAATAAATAAATAATAATGATCTGAAAGAGCTTTATTGCCAGGTATGTTTATGAGGAAGTTGTTTTCATGACCAAAGTTTCTACATTGGAACAAAATGACAATGACAGGACAAAAAAAACATGACAGGAAAAGATAAGTAAATAGAGAATATAAAATATACAAATTGACAAATGTATGTACAGGGTACGGGTATATTACTGTATACTAGGGATGCTCCGATCAGGATTTTTGCAGCCGATACCGAATACCGGTTCCTTGTCATGGTGATCGGCTGATAACGAGTACAGATTCTGATGCTTTAAGCTTTATAACACATACATCACTTTCATTTTCCCTCTAAGTATGATACTTAAGTGGAGATCTCTTCTTACCTAAGAGAATAAATGAATGTTGCTGCATTTAATCCCTTAAACACGTCTCTATAGGCCTGTTTCCACTAAGTGATACGGTACGCTATGGTTCGGTACGTTTTTATGGCTGTTTTGTAGTAGGTATCCTTTTGAAAGGGTACCTAGGACAACAAAAGGGTACCAAAAGGCGGAGCTAGACGAGCAGCTGAAAGCTATTGGTTTACAGAGGAATGTCACTAGCGTGTGCACAAGCCAGGAGAATAAAAACAAAGGAAGTGACATTTTTAAATACACAGCCGAGACATTTCATCGTAATACTATATGCATATAATAACGAGCCATGGTCGACCCAAACTCAAACAAACCTTGTTGTCATCTTGATGAACAGGCACAAGTCCAAGAAGAACAAAATCTGCCGTGTCCTGTGTTTGTTGTACGAGGTCGTCTAAAAGCACGAGCGGTTTCACTTTCTCACGTGAGCTCACCGCGTGTCTATATTTGAAAAAACTAACTTTTTGAGCTGATGATAATAACGTGCGCAGGAATATTGAAGTGCTTCTGATCCTTTCAGAAACGGACCAAAGCGAGAGTGAAGCATGCAAAAAAACAAAGGTTGTTTCAGCGACCTAAAACATGAACAAACTGCCATGTTTATCTTCGCCTTTTGGACTATTGTGAACTCAGAGTGACAGAATTACTCTCTAACAGAGGTTTTATGTGCTAGTGAAGAATAAAGGTACAGATGAGAGGTTTGCATTTACTGTGGGCTATACAGTATGTTGCGTGTTGGTTTTGAACCCAAATAAGGACTAAACGTATGTTGTGTGTAGTTTATCTGTAATTGGTAATATATCAGAGACTGTAAGGGTCTGTTTGTGCTCATAAATGTTGCATTTATTTATTTATTGTATATAATTGCAGATGTTACAGTAGGCTATTTCGCACTGATCTGCAATTATAATCAAATCATGTTCATGGAAAAGTTAGTAATGAACATTTATACACAAGTATTTATGTGTATAAAGCATCTGTTTTGTGCTTCAGAACGCAGCAGCACGAGTGGTCTTTGATGAACCTAAAAGAGCACATGTCACTCCGCTACTCACCCGTTCGCACTGGCTGCCAGTTGCTGCTCGCATCAAATTCAAAGCTCTGATGTTTGCTTACAAAGCGACCTCTGGCTTTGCTCCTTTTTATCTGCTCTCACTTCTGCAGATATATGTACCCTCCAGAAACTTGCGTTCTGTGAATGAACGTCGCCTCGTTGTTCCATCCCTAAGAGGAAAGAAATCACTTTCCCGAACTCTCACATTCAATCTGCCCAGTTGGTGGAATGAACTCTAATGCTTTGCTTCTTAGACTTTACACACCTGAAACTTGCCTACAGCACTTATTCACTGCTGCTCTTATAGTTGTGTAAACTGCTTCCTTGTCCTCATTTGTAAGTCGCTTTGGATAAAAGTGTCTGCTAAATGACTAAATGTAAATCTAAGTTAACTTATTATTCATTCATTCATTTTCCTTCTGCTTAGTCCCTAATTTATCAGGGGTCGCCACAGCGGAATGAACCGGCATTAACTTGTTAGTTTTTACAAATTTAGGTGGATTGAACACAAAAGTTTTTAAAAAATCAAGAGTTGTGTTGTTTCAGCTCATAATAAATACGTTTATTCCTTATGTTGTGGGAACCAGATGTCCCCACAAGTATAGCAATACCAGTACAATTGACCTTGTGGAGGCCTTTTTGTGGTTCCCATGAGGAAAGCTGCTCATAAAGCACACAGAATGATGTATTTTGTGAATGGACAGATGCATATTATTTTTTGTAAGGGTAGAATGTAAAATGGGGTGGAAATGGGGTACAGTTTATAGGGTTTACATCCATGAAAATTCCCCAAGCCATGACAATGAGTTTTTTCTATATAAACATGCAGAAGAAAACACGCCTACTGGAATTGCTATTAAATATTTCTTATAATTAACATTTGCCACATGTTGGAGCATTTTCAAATGTAGGTACATGCAGAGATCGAGTTCATGCGGATTGTTTACCCTGAAGTGAGACTCTGAAAACACTGTTATCATGAGCTGCTCACCTCAAAAGATCACAAAAGATCAGATTAAATATTTATCTATTTACAATGCGGTCATTGGGGCTTGATAATCGAGCTCCGTCATATCATGCTTCAGGCATTGTAAAAATTAATGGGAAGAGTTCCCACTTACCACCCAGTTGGTAACTAACACTCGCCAATAGCAGTCACATCTCACTTTTTACACTATTTATAAGCCCTGGCTGGAGACTTGCATTGATTTCTGTTGCTTTTACACTGATTCTGTCACTGCTGTGAGCTTATAACCTTTACACATCTTCATAATTCATGCCAGAAAGTCACCCAAGAGGTTTTTTGACTGACAAGGAAAGCAGCCAGTTACAGTTTGCTTTGATTTGCGTTGATATCGATGGCCCTACAATAACAAACTAGTGTTTTTGTTTACACTGAGTGCATTAACCCTTGTGTACTGTTCATATTGACTACCCTTTCGTTATGTTGGTGGCTGTTTTTGCCACATTGACCATTTTTTAATTGGGTATGGCTTGACACCATATATTCTTGATTGTTTTTCCCTGTTGGGAAGGGGTCAAATGTGTCATTTTTATTGTTGATCATTAGTTGGCATCATTAACCCTTTATATAGGCCTGTGCAGAAGAGTTTCTGGCTTTTAAATGGAGTTCTGTTGAGAAAACAGCAGATTATAGTGTGTGCAGAAATACTCTTAATATGTTTACTATGTTCTGAGACCTGAGGGGCTTATTTTGATTTTCAGACATTAATATATAATAATAATAATAATAAATTTTATTTATAACACGCTTTTCTAAGACCCAAAGCTTACAAGAAAGTAAAAAACAACAAAGCACAGTAAAACAATAAAAAGTACAGTAAAAAAAAACACAGGAAGAATAACATTAAACACATTAAAGTGTGCAAAGGTCTCTCTTACACTCTCACACACACTATACTCCATGTAGACATGTATGGAGGGCACCATAAAGACTAGCGTCTTCCGGTCGAATGCTTAAAACTTCCATTTATAGCATTTCTCAACAGGAATTATTGACCCGTAGGTGGCTGTCAATACAGTTTTGAGTGGGTTATGGAGTGTTTTTGTGATGCATAACTTTTATTTTGAAAGACGTGTGCTAAAGTCGTTCTTGAAGTTTATTTATAAACTAATTTCGAGAGGATCTAGTGATTTTGATTGAACACGGCTGGTTCCACATTAACTAATGTATGATTCACCAATCAGATGATTCCTAACCCACTATAAAGAGTCAGGGTTTCTCACTGCAGTCATCTTTACAGTCACCCCCTTCCACCCCTACTCCACCACCTTTCCCTTCATAGGGCGGCACAGTAGCCGACACTGTTGCCTCACAGCAAGAACATTACCAGTTCTAGTCCTTAAACAGGCCGGCTGTCGTTTCTGTGCGAAGTTAGCATGTTTTTCCAATGCTCGCATGGGTTTCCCCCGGGTTCTCGGAGTCCAAAAAATATGCACCATAAGTGAATTGATCAATCTAAATTTAGCACTACA
The DNA here is from genome assembly GCF_903798145.1 of Danio aesculapii. NCBI lineage: Eukaryota > Metazoa > Chordata > Actinopteri > Cypriniformes > Danionidae > Danio > Danio aesculapii. The sequence continues at coordinate 40,074,332 of NC_079444.1, forward strand.
GTCAAAAGCATATCTCTTCACACCAATCATTTCTATCATCCGCTCTTATCGAAACAGGGGGAGTTCTCGAGACCTGCCTGAGCTCAGAGCCCCCCTCCCGCTCTGCAAATGGGAGAGAGCCCAGGGCTCAAGGACATTTGAGCTCAGGGTTTTTTCCCGGGACAGCATGCCAAACTTGCTTTATAATCAATCATCAGCTAAGTGTGAATCTCAGAGAGAAGTTCAAGCGCGAGAGAAAAATGCTCTCCTTATTCTGTGTCTGCTGTCAGATAAGATGTTGAAATATAGCGCCAGTGTTCCTGACTTGTCAGCTGTTATACTGTACTCAATGGGCTCTTCAATGCACACACACACACACACACACACACATCACACACAATACATCACTACATTGCAAGCCATATTACTGGCATGAAACTTAACAGGTACAGTGTTCAGCATAATTGAGTACAGCCCATTTTGAAAATGAATATATTCTCCATTTCTCAGTGAATTTAGGCAATGTATTTTGGTGCATTTAAACAAAACTGATTTATTAAACAGATATATTTATTAAAATAATATTTAAATCGCCAAACATATTTAGAAGTTGAAAGATAATACATTTAAATTCAAGCAAAAATAAATTACAACCTACAAAATTTCAACTAAATTCTTCTTACTTATCGTAAGTTATTTTGTTAGTTTAGCTCCAGATTTGGCTTTAGTACTGACTAATCTTATATAGCTTTGTGTGTGTGTGTGCGTGCGTGTGTGTGTGTACTTGTTTTTGTGACATATCAGGACACAAATCTGTATAATGACATAGGTATGACACAGGTATTACAAAAAGTAGGCGAAATATGAGGACATTGGTGACGTCCTCATTTCTCAAAAACCTTATAAATCCCACAAGATGAGTTTAATCAGAGAGTAAAGCTGCACAGTGTCCTGTGGTGGTTGGGTTTAGGGGTAGGGTGGAGTGAGGGCAATACAATATACGGTTTGGACAGTATAAAATGAATGGAAACCTATGTAATGTACCCACTTTTCACCAAAAACAAACGTGTGTGCGTGCGTGCGTGTGTGCATGCGTGCGTGCGTGTGTCAAAAATAAAATAATTTTTAAATATTTAAAAAAAAAGAGAAAATGTTGACTTCAGTGATGACTCGGCTCCTTTTTAAGATGCCGTCTGGCGATGAGGGTAAAATGACTCGCAGCTGTTGTTTTCTACCACATTAGATCTCATTTTTAAAATGATCAGTCCAGGAGGTGGCGCTGATCAACTGTAGTATTAGTACAAAGACATTAAAAGCAAGTAAAATAGATTAAAACTGTTGTTTTAAAGCTGTCTGAATGTGACTCTTCATACGCATCAGCTGCCGACCGGAAGTTCGAAGCATCCTGCTTACAAATACACTCAAACATAATGGGTAATTATTAAAAAGGTCTATAGAAGACAGGAAGCTTTTTTTTGCAACGTAACTGATGATCAACAGCAAAAATGACAAATTGTTTCAATTCCCAACAGGGAAATCCACCAACAATCAAGAATGCATGATTATATGCTGTCATGGCTTTGCAATCAAAAAACGTCCTTATAATTGAAGTCAATGAAGCAGAATCAGCCACCAACATATTGAAAGGGTAGTCAATTTGAGTATATTGTTAAATTTTTGAACAATTTTAAAGCGTTTTTTCCAAAATTTGTCTCACAATAAGGTTTATCACCAAAACTCATTCCATTTGCTGAAACACAGAGAAAGTTGTGGTCAAGTTAGGTGAAAACCTTTCCAATAGCACACAAGGGTTAAGAAAAACGAAGACTAAAGGATATTGCGTAACATCGTCACGTGCTATTGAAAAAGCTTTTGGTGATCCCTGATGTGTGCTTACTGTCTGTCGCAGTCGAAAACACAAAGGCTTTCCTCTCTCATGAGGGGATTTGCGTAGGGGTGTGTGATATTTATTCTCTATTGTTGTCTTTACAATTGATCAAGCTGACATTATCACTGTGTCACTCACTTTACAAAAAAAAAAAAACACTATTCAAAAGCATTGACTGTGGGATGACGAAGCCCATTTGCATGGAGTTAGAACTAGTTAATATTCCAATTATTTGTGTTTATATTCACAAGACACAACATTAAATAAGCAAGAGTGTCATCTTCCCAAATATCAGCGAGGGCAATTGAAAATGTGATATTTTATTTTATGCAACAAGGTCAACAAGAAGTTAATGTTGAGCTGCATTCTTTTCTTCAGTTTTGCCAACCAAAATCGATCTAAACAATCATTTGGTGTTTCAGTGCGACACTGCAGTTTTTCATTCTGTGTTTGTGTGTCCTTGTTTTTATATCCCAGTGGGGACTTAAACCTGAATGCACAAAATTAATCGGCTGTTTTGGACAAGTCATTTAACTGAAAGATTTAATAAATCACTTATTATGACTAAATTGTCGTCTTAAGATGCTATGACAGGCCTAAATCATCCAGGAAATCTCACAAAATTACACTTAATAAAACATTGTTTGAAATAAAAATGAGTGTGTATGTGTGTGTGTGTGTGTGTGTGTGTGTGCGTGTGTGCGTGCGTGCATGCGTGCATGCGTGCGTGTGTGCGTGCGTGCGTGTGTGTGTGTGTGTGTGTGTGTGAGAGAGAGACCCAGTCTTTAGTGTAATTAGTCACAAAGTAACTAGTTAATTAACATTAATAAGCGATTACTTTTCATTTTTAGCTAATCTAATTACAAACATGCAATAATGTACTTAAATTCAACAACTTTGATAGAAAGGAATCAAATAAATCGATTCAGAGAAGCAGTTTAATTGTATTATTTTGTTTGTAATAACTCTGTTTTGCCGAATAGTTCTATTTTACAACTAAGAGTTGTCACATTTACACTCCAAACATATATATTTTGCTGCTTTTTCAAGCTACTTGTTTAATTTTCAAGCTTACTTGATTTTTTTGGGACAACTTAATAGTTTTACATTCAAAACACTTACATTTGTTAGGTTAAATGAATCTTTATTTGTGATGGGACAACATTTATAAATTGTGTGGAACCCTGCAGTTTTTTACAGTGTATTAAGTTAATGAATTCAAGCATTGGATTTATTGAGAAACTGATGACAATACATGGCCCATAGAAAGTATGCTGTCATTACTTTGAAATGTTTTATGTTTCAATAAAAGTAATGGTTAACCTTTCTTAAGTATTTCATTTTTTAACGAAGCAAAATTTTGCCGTTTTGACTCAAATGTAAAGAATTAAACGTTTTTATTAAGATTTATAAGGATTTTAAATAGTGTTAAGTACTTATCAAGTAATCTGATTACTTTTCAGACAAAGTAGTTATAAAAGTAATTTCAGAATGATCAGGCAAGCAACGCTCAACACAGGGGCAAACAGATGCATACAGGCAAAACCAGAGTCATGGTCATAAACGGGGATGGTCAAAAGGCAGGCAGCAGACAAGAATAAACAATAAAACAAAGCAAGGGTCAAACACAGCAAGACAAGACAAAGAAACGTGTTCTAATGTTCACAGTACAGTTTAACAAGACTCAGCAACTGGTGTGTGTGTCTGTGCTGCTTTTAAAGTCCATGTAATCAGTTCTGAACAGCTTCAGCCGTGTGTGTTAGCAATCAGTGGGAAACTGCAACAGGTGTGAGTGTGTGGTGCATGACAGGATTTGTAGTCCATATGGTGACAGATTTGTAGTGTTGAGTGAAAGAGAATCATTCCCAGTGATCTACAAGCCTGGATCGCTGGTGATTGTCACAATATATAAACAGTTAACCTGCAGTTATACAGTAGATAAGGCAGGTCATTGTGTACATGTTCAATGAAGTGTATTTGTGTATTAAGTGTATGTGGTGTCCTCAAAGTCTTTGAAGATCTCGTCACGGGTCTAATTAGCTATTAATAACTATTATTAAGAATATTTCTGTAATATAATTATTGAACAATTGTTGATAATTATTGTACAATTACTATGAATAGCTATTATTCTTAGTTATTCATTAGCTATATGTATTCTTATCGAAGTGTAGATTTTGTTTTATTTATTGAACTTTTCTTTTCTCCTGTTTCTCCAGCACTGCCAGTAACTCGAACCGCAGCACGCCGGCCTGCTCACCCGTCCTGCGTAAACGCTCGCGCTCCCCAACGCCCCAGAGTCCAGAGGGAGAGAACATGGTGGAGAAGGGTTCGGATCACTCCTCAGATAAATCCCCCTCCACCCCAGAGCCAGCCGTCCAGCGCACATACAGCCAGTCGCTTCACACCACCCGCACCGGAGGGAAAAACTCCAAGGTAAACATGACTCTATTCTACCGCCTGTCTGACACCTTTACCCATTCAGAGTAAAGCTTTTAAACTCAATTCTGAGATTATTTGTGCCTATGGAAATGTTTGAGTTTCTTTCTTCTGTTGAATACTTTGCCTGTTTTATTTTATCTTTGTCATGATGACAGTAATTAATATTTGACTAGATATTTTTCAAGACACTTCTATACAGCTTAAAGTGACATTTAAAGGCTTAACTAGGTTAATTAGGTTAACTAGGCAGGTTAGGGTAATTAGGCAAGTTATTGTATAATGATGGTTTGTTCTGTAGACTATCGAAAAAATATATAGCTTAAAGGGGCTAATAATATTGACCTTAAAATGGTTTAAAAAAAATAAAAACTGCTTTTATTCTAGCTGAAATAAAACAAATAAGACTTTCTCCAGAAGAAAAAATATTATCAGACATACTGTGAAAATTTCCTTGCGCTGTTCAACATTATTTGGGAAATATTTAAAAAAGAAAAATTATTCAAATAATTCAAAGGGGGCTAAAAATTCTGACTTCAACTGTATGTATATATATATATATATATATATATATATATATATATATATATATATATATATATATATGTATATATGTATGTATATATATATATATATATATATATATATATATATATATGTATGTATATATATATATATATATATATATGTATGTATGTATATATATATATATATATATATATATATGTATGTATGTATATATATATATATATATATATATATATATATATATATATGTATGTATGTATGTATATGTATATTTATATATATTTATATATTTATATATATTTATAAATATATAATATAGCCCACAGCACAATCACTACATTCACAATCCTGAACTGCAGTACCATGCTTATGATAGAGCAATTGGAAGACTTTTAATCTCTGGCAAGGCCAACAAGAGCGACTGGATGTCCACCAAGAATTATTTTCTGATGGATGCTATTTTGTAGTATTTTTTTGAGTATTTGTGTTAGCATAATAAATATGAAATGTACAATACAGTAATTGGACAAGCAAGATTGCACTTTGCATGTAATACATTTGCACACAAATAAAAATACAAATGTTCATTCATTTTTTATTTTTCTATGTACAGTTCACTCTTCTTATTGAATAGCAGATTTTTTTTCAAACCTTAACTTCCATGGATAACGGTCTTGGTGGAAAAAAAACAACTAATCATTTTGACCAGTGTGGCTCACACGGTGTCAAATACACTTGTTTTGGTGGCCTTGGCCTAATAACTGACAAAATAACTCGTTTTTAAGCATGAATTAAATATTTGGGGGAGTAACTGCATTTTACAGACATACAATAAAGTTCTGAAAATCCAGTGAACAGTGTTAAGATTTGCACACACAGTTTAGAAAATGTTGAGACTGTTTTGTAAAAAGTTGCCAAAGTAATTGAGAAAAACTGTAATGTTATTATTATTATTATTATTATTATATTATTATTATAATTATTATTATTATCATTATTATTATTATTATTATTATTATCATTATTATTATCATTATTATTAATATTATTATTATCATTATTATTATTATTATTATTATTATTATTATTATCATTATTATTATCATTATTATTATTATTATTATTATTATTATTATTATTATTATTATTATTATTATTATTATTATTATTATTATCATTATCATTATTATTATTATTATTATTATATTATTATTATAATTATTATTATTATCATTATTATTATTATTATTATTATTATTATTATTATTATCATTATTATTATCATTATTATTAATATTATTATTATCATTATTATTATTATTATTATTATTATTATTATTATCATTATCATTATTATTATTATTATTATTATATTATTATTATAATTATTATTATTATCATTATTATTATTATTATTATTATCATTATTATTATCATTATTATTATTATTATTATTATTATTATTATTATTATTATTATTATTATTATTATTATTATTATTATCATTATTATTATCATTATTATTAATATTATTATTATCATTATTATTATTATTATTATTATTATTATAATTATTATTATTATCATTATTATTATTATTATTATTATTATTATTATCATTATTATTATCATTATTATTAATATTATTATTATCATTATTATTATTATTATTATTATTATTATCATTATTATTATCATTATTATTATTATCATCATTATTATTATTATTATTAATATTATTATTATCATTATTATTATTATTATTATTATTATTATCATTATTATTATCATTATTATTATTATTATTATTATTATTATTATTATTATTATTAATATTATTACACAAAGAAACAAAAAATATCATAATAAATTGCTATTATTATTATTATTACAGAAAAGTACACAGTTTTCACTCGTATTATTGTTGTTATTAATGTTATTTTTGTATGTTATTATTAGTATCATCATTACACAAAGGTGCATAAAATATTATTTTTAAATAGTTATTATTATTTATTTTTATTTTATAGTTATTGTTATTATTATTAAATTATTATTGTTGTTGTTTCTTGTTGTTATTAGTATTATTATTATTATTTTATTATTGTTGTTGTTATTATTTTATCATTATTAATATTATTATTAGTAGTAGTAGTATAGTAGTAATACCAGTATTAGTATTACATACAGGTACAAGTCAGTACAAAGACTCACTAGCACATTGAGCACCTAGGAATGCTGCCTTTGAAGAATAGCTGTACAGTAATAGAAGTACAGTAGACAGCAAGGCAACTTGCTAGATTAATAAAAAAAAACAATAGAGACATTGCTTTCATTTCCATATCATTACATCTGTTGAAGGATTGCATTTGCAAGGCAAACCTTCTGAAAGGTAAAAGTTCTCTTTAACATGCTTGAACAATCATCCTGTACTGTATTTACTGTAAAAATGATTTAAAGTCAGTAATGGTTGCATAATCATTTCATGCTCATCAGCGCCTCGTGTTAGGAATGAATAACACAGAACATCATGAGGAAGCTCCTCTGCACAACAGTGCTTTTATTTATTTATTTATTTCTCTGCACATTATTCATAGTTTTGTTTTTGTTTGTTTTCTGATATCTGTTCTTCCTCTCATGCATGCTAGTCACACAAGAGACTGTCTAAAGTAAGCATCACTCTTTTCTGCATTACTGTACCTTCACCCTGCCTGTGACCCACACCATTGACCTCAGCTTCACCTGTCTCTGCTAACCTAGGACATACTAGATCAAAATGTGTGTGATCTTAACTGTACATGACGGCCAAACCATTGTCAATTAGGATTAGGATATATGGATGTTTGAGTCACAGTATTTTAACAAATAATCATGCAGACCAAGCACTATGTAGAATCACACACACACACACACACGCACACACAAGCACACACGCACGCACACACACACACACACACACACAAAGGTTTAATTTTAACATACTACATGCTCACAGTTTAGTTCATAAAGACAAATGTGGAGATTACAACCCCCTATTTCTCATCTCACACCTCATCTTTCTGATGAACTTTCTCTCCAGTATGACGGATTAAACCTGATTAAAGTAAGAAATCAATATTTGTGCCCTTGAGCTTGAGATGAGAGCGCTGTAGAGTCCCAGTGTTTGTCTGATGCTCTCAATCTCTCTATTCTGCTGATGTTTGGAGTCAGAGAAAAAGGAGTTTTGCAGAGACTGCTTTTAAATCTGTGTGTATGTACCTTTCGCAATCAGCGTTAAGACCCTACTAAGTTAGTTGTGCTTTAATAGAGCTCTTAACAAACAGTGCATTACAGTTTTGCAATATTTGACTGAAAAACGGCTTAATTTAATGTATTTTGCCGCCCCCTTGTGGGAGCTTTGTGTATGGTGAATCTGTGTTCTAATGGGGGAAAAACTCCCATACACAAACAGAGCTGTGCTGTAAACCCCTTCTGTTATGACAAACATACTCAAATGAATTGCACTTATACCTGTGCTGATCAGACATATTTTACTGATCGATAGATAGATGGATAGATAGATAGATAGATAGATAGATAGATAGATAGATAGATGGATGGATGGATGGATGGATGGATGGATGGATGGATGGATGGATGGATGGATGGATGGATGGATGGATGGATGGATGGATGGATGGACGGACGGACGGATGGATGGATGGGTGGGTGCTATAATGGAAATCGCACAGGTATATCTGCAGATTTTAAATTAAACCCTGTGGTGTGTGTGTATATATACAGTATATATAAGTGTGTACAAGTATAATGTAAGTTTTTGTTATATATTTCAATCACTCAGGTCTTTTAAAGACTCTAATGTTTCTTCCTTTCTCTCTTATTTTCCCCACCATCAAATTTGGATTCTTCAAACTTGCAGAAAAGCCAAAGCTGGTATAACGTAAGTCCGCTTTATTTATAAGTCTCTATTTTTTATGTTGTGTGTGTGTGTGTGTGTGTGTGTGTGTGTGTGTGTGTGTGTGTGTGTGTGTTTGTGTGTGAATGAGTGTGTATGGGTGTTTCCCAGTAGTGGGTTGCAGATGCAAGGACATTTGCTGCGTAAAACATATGCTGGAATAGTTGGCGATTCATTCCGCTGTGGCAACCTCTGAAATAGAGACTAAGGACAGTGAATGAATGAATAAATGTTGCACTTATTTTTTTGAAAAAAACAACAACTTTACATACTTTTTTTGTGAAAAGACATTTTTACACTACAGTGTTATATTTAGCATTATTAAACACAGCTACTACTACTGAACAAAACTGTATCGTTTAAATACTGTTTAAAATTCTAAAACATTGTTAGACAACTGTGTCTGAAACACTAATGGCCCATTTCCACTGAGTGGTACAGTACGGTACGGTTCGGTTTGGTACGCTTTTATGGCCGTTTCCACTGTCAAAAAGCGTACCGAACCGAACCATACCGTACCACTTTTTCGGCACCCTTTCGAAAGGATACCAAACACGAGAAAGGGTACCAAAAGGCGGAGCCACACACGCAGCTGAACGCTATTGGTTTACAGAGATACGCCATTCGCTTACGCAACAAGCCAGAATGAAAACAAAAAACCCGCCATGTTTGAAATACACAGCCGAGAGCCGAGACATTACAGCAGATTTATATATACATATAATAACAAGCCATGGTCGATCTAGGCTCAAGCAAACCTTGTCGACAGCCACAAAGCCAAAAAGAAGAGCAGATTTACCCTGTGCCCCGTAGTTTTTTACAAGCCAGTCTGAGGCGCGAGCGGTTTCGCTTTCTTGCTAGCGCTCGCGCGCGTCTAACATTATATCTGAAATAACAAACTGCTTGAGCTGATGATAATAACCTGCGCTTGATTATTGACGTGCTTTTTAAACCCGATCCTGTCAGACACTGACAAACGCGAGAGTGAAGCGTGAAGAAACAAAGGAGAAGCCGGAAAAAAAGGAGCACATTATTTCTCAGCAAACATGAACAAAATGCCATGATTAACTAACTTATTATCTTCACCCTTTGGACTAATATGAACTGGGAATGAAGGCTACATGTGCTGCTGAAGATTACAGACACAGATAAGAGGTTTTCACTGACTGTAGGCTATATTTTGTATTGTTTTGAACCTAAATACGGACGAAATGTCTGCTGTATGTAGTTCTTCTGTAGTTGGTAACATATCGGAGACTGTAAGGGGCTGTATGTGTTTATATATGTTCATTTATTTAGTTACTTAATATAATTACAGACGTTACATTAGGCTGTTTCGCACTGTCTTTGATCTGCAGTTATAATCAACTCATGTTCAGTGAAAAGTTAGTAATAAACATTTCTACACAAATATTTATGTGTGTAAAGCATCTGTTTTGTGAGAAGCACTTCTCATATGATATGTAAGTGACCCGTACAGCTTTACTGTAGACATTTCCTCGAGTGAGAATGACGTCGACTGAAACTTTCTGTCATACACCACGCCCACCAAAAGGGTACCCTTGTTAGTGGAAACGCAAGCCTGATAAAGGTGACCCGTACCGTACCGAACCGTACCGTACCAGTCAGTGGAAACAAGCCATAAGGCATTGTTTGCATTATTTTCCATAGAGTTAAAATGTCTTTCAATCTGTCTCGAGTTTAAGGAAATTTTACATAAGTTCTAAAACAAATTTAGTGGTATATAAAGAAATGTTATATAGATTAAGTTTTGGACATGTTTCTGAAACACTAAGACATTGATTGATTCTTTCTAGAGAGAGAAAATATATTTGAATGTGTGAAGTTTCAGACAAGTTTGCAAAAATTAAAAGAAAGGTCAAAGGTCTGATGTACAAAACAAATGATGGAAAATAACTTTAGCCTTAAATACTCTAGAAATAAATAGTAGTGATTTTTTTAAGACGTGATTTCATAATTAGTCCCATAGAGGGTTAGGAACGCGCTCAAATGTTAGCGGGAAATGGACGTTTTTAAAATTTTAGTATTGATTCGTACCGAATTCCAGTATCGTGCAACCCTAGTTGGAATTACTGCTAACAGTGGTCTTTATCCAGGCGCAGCTTCTGGAGGACTTGATTAACGATACTACGCCATTTCTCAGCCTTCCTAAAGCACATAAAGTGCATCTACTCTCTCAATAAAATCCATTTAGGCCGTTTTGCAATGATACTAAAGTCGCCAGGCAGACAGACACCCTTCCCATGGTGCTGATCTATTGTGAAGTGAATTTCAAACACAAATGAAGTGAGTTTGACGTGCGAATGAAGCAAGTAAACTCAAAATGTTCAAGCATCTTATTACACACAAATACAAACTACTGAACTAGTCGCGCATGCAATCAAACTAGCTTTTATTTGTTGTGAATACACACCCTCTAGTGGCTAAAATGACAGTGTTCCTTTAAGAGTGATATGAAGAACAGATGCCAGTTGTTGTATGATGAGAATAACACAAACATGTAAACATCATCGCACACTCCGTCATGTGGATGTCTTCATTCATTTTTCTTCGGCTTAGTCCCTTTATTCATCAGGGGTCGCCACAGCGGAATGAACCGCCAACTTATCCAGCATATGTTTGACACAGCAGATGCCCTTCCAGTAGCAGCCCAGCACTTGGAAACACCCATACACTGTTACATTCACACACATACACTATGGCCAATTTAGTTTATTCAATTCACCTGTACCGCATCTCTTTGGGCTGTGGGGGAAAGCAGAGCAAAGCCATGCCAACACGGGGGTCATGTGGATCTCTTGTTGTAGCTAAATCATGCCTTCACAGAGAGTTCAAGTTGGATATGATTTCCTCTTTCTGTGTAAAGCTGTTTGACCCGACATTTCATTTCCAGCATTTGTTTTTGAGCCAGCTCAATGGTGTGTTTCATTATTTTACAAGTGCCTTTGTGATGCTTTCCTCGTGTCTCAGAGTCGGTCGTAACCTCTGGATCACTCTAATGAAAGTGCACAGCAGAACAAAGACCACAGTGTTCTCTCTCTCTCTCTCTCTCTCTCTCTCTCTCTCTCTCCACTCTCTCTCTCTCTCCACTCTCTCTCTCTCCCTCCTCTCTCTCTCTCTCTCTTTCTCAAATAAACTGTGTTTTTGTTTCAATCGTGGATCAGGCCGCTCTGCTTCTGCTGCTCGAACTACATCTAAAATATCTGTATCCTCCTGAGACCCAAAGAAAAAACATTGTCTTATTTTTTCTTTTTTGTGTGTGATTTCCTGCATATTTTGGGTTAAAAAAATTCTACAATTTAGAGTTTTTACGTTTTGTTTTTATTTTTAATTTTACAGCATGTCCACTGTAGAGGACCACAGGACCATTTTAGTTCGAAACGACCGCCAGACTCAGACAACAAAACTGTATGGGAAATGGCTGTAAAGGGATATTAATCCAACATTAATGTAACAAAAACAAAAGCCATTTCTTCCGTTTGTATTGAAATTCCTGGAACAGTTTAGTATGAAAGAGAGCCAAACTCGAAAAAACTAAAACAAAGAAGTGATGTTAATCCAAATAAACTCAACATATAAATGATTTAAGACTGATTGTCATTCTCTAACTGTCTCTAATTCTGTAATTGTCAGACTCTAAGTCAGAGTCTCCCTCAACTATCTTATAAAGAATCCTCTCTGCTTCAGTTCTGCCTCCTACAACATGCAGTCATTAATTACATTAAGATGGTCCTGGTGTCCACTATAGTGAACATTTAAAAAAGGATGATATTTTGAAACACAAACAATTGAACAGCTTTGAAAGCTAAATGTATTGTTCCTGACACTTTAATAAATGAATATATATAATAATAATAATAATAATAATAATAATAATAATAATAATAATAATAGTAAAAAACATTTAAAAACAACATTTTACACACCTCTCTCATTGCCATAAAATGTGCTTGTTTGCTGGCCATTTTTGGATGCAGTGTAAGAAGTGGTTCCTAGCATGCCAGCCAATCAAATGACAAATCACTAGAAAGCCCGGGATGTCCTCTGCACAGTACAACAGGACTTGACGGAGTAGCTAAAAAAAATCTAAGAAAATTTATGAAAACACAAGGTCCACTACAGAGGACACAAGTCAATAGGCTGGGTCTCTAGGATATAGCTCAGATAATTTAGTTTTTGTCAAATGTAATGAAAAGCTTAAGTTCATCTTGAAATATAGGCTTTCTGAAGCTCAAAACTAAGAAGCAGGATGCTCACAGTATAAACAAAGAGTCCACATTTAATTCAGAACAATTCAAAGATCTAATGTAAGAGCTTGTTCACCCTTGCACATAAGCAGAGCTGTGTTTTTATGTAATGGACAGTGTTTTACCTTCTTTCAGAGTGTAATTTATGAATGTTATTTGCAAATTCTGATAACAGTATGTCATTATATCATATTGACCGTTTATTCACATAATCTATTATTATGTACATTCTAAAAAATGTTGTTATTTATTTGACCCAGTGGTTGAGTTAAATATATTTATTGCTTTGTTGGGTTATTTTTAACATTTATTGGGTTATTTATTAATAACTCAACCAGCTGGGGTAAATATTTGGTGCTTTTGTTGGGTTATTTTTAACCTTTATTTGTTTATTTATTTAATAACTCAACCATTTGGGTTAAAATTTTTGAATTTCAACAGTCAACTGATTTACTTGACACAGAACAGCTGTATTAAGCCTCATTCGCACTATTAGCGACTCGCAGTGGCAAAGCAACAAGTGACCGTTCATTTCAATAGAGAGTAAGCAACTTCTGGCGACCTCCGTCTACGAAAGCGACAGCGATCGTTGGCAACCAGGTGGGCATGTCAAAAAGCTGTTGCGCAACGATTGGCATGACACCATCCTCTTTACGGCTGTTTTAATGGTAACCAAACGACCATTTGCCATAACCAACATTCTGTAGAGACCCCTTCCCACAATACTGAATGGCTATAAAGGCTGATGATTGGTTATTTTCACCAGGAAGGTGGGACTTCTTTTGCTGTGGCGGCCATAAAGAGCATTGCACTTTTCCCCATTCATAGTAATTCAAGTGAGCCGTCTTTGTGTATCTATAGACTTTGGCATGACACTTCTCCATGTCACCATAAACAGAGGAAAACAGGATGTTTGAAGTAAAAACCAGCATCTGTGTGCAGATAATGGCCCCTGTTTATAAGGACCAGCAGGAAACAATGATTCCGGGACTCTTTCCAAGTGTGAGCTTATCAGAAACCATCGGACTTTTTCTGTTTTGTTTCTCCTGGGTGGGCATACAACTGCAGGTTCATGCGCTCAGATGTAAATGTACTCTCAAACCATGAAGGAGGACTGTAAATGCCACTAGACAAGACTGTAAATAATCACATCCCATGTGTTACTACAGAGCAGGTCAAGCATCTTCATCGACACCCTATTCAGTCCCTCCAGGATTTTGAGTCCAATGGCTCTTGAGATTATTTATATATATATATATATATAATAAAAAGAGCACATTATTATGCAACGTGTGTGTGTGTGTGTGTGTGTGTGTGTGTGTGTGTGTGTGTGTGTGTGTGTGCGTGTGCGTGTGCGTGCGTGCGCGCGTGTGTGCGTGTGCGCGTTCTTTCCGTGTTGGCGTGGGTTTCCTTCGAGTGCTCCAGTTTCCCCCACAGTCCAAAGACAAACGCTATTGGTAAATTGGGTAAGCTAAATTGTCCATACTAGTGTGTGTATGTGTATGGGTGTTTCCAAGTACTGTGTTGCAGCTGGAAGGGCATCCGCTGCTTAAAACATATGCCAGAATAGTCAGCGGTTCATTCCGCTGTGGTATCCCCTGATAAATAAGGGACTAAGCCGAAGGAAAACGAATGAATGAATGAATAAAATATGCAGTAAAAATTACTATGTCTTGAAATAATTATATTTTATTTTAAGACAGTAATTTGGTGTCTAATCAAAATCATTAGGTATAGTAATATACTTAGAATAGATGACATTTTTAATTGAGTGAGTGCGGTTTAATGTGTACACCTTTTCTTTTCTTGAGAGTAGATTGGTAGAAAGGCTAGAGAGAGAGATGATTCACCCATTTGGCATCCCCTCAAAATGGCCCCCCTTCCTTCAGTGCAGGAAGTTCACTAGAGTTCGTTCACCCCGTGCGAGTGCGAGGAACGGGGGAGAGGAGGAAGACCGAGGCGTTGTCCTTGGCTCTGCCTCAACACTAACACCATAAAATGACTGGAGCACAATGGGGGCCTCTGTGATTCTCTCTCAAAACTCGTTTTATCTCTCTATCCTCTATTTTTCTCCACCTCCCACTGTGATCTCGTTCTCCCACCTCAGGAAACCCAAGAAAAGCTACATTTTTAGGGGTTTCACGATAAAATGAAAACATTTTTCGAGGATCTAAAGCAGCGGGCAGTAAAAAGTCTTCTGGCACATTTCTGAGAAACCATTGAATGTATTTAGACATGGGATGGGAGTGCTCACAATGACAGTCCTAGGAGAAGCTTCTAAATCTTGCTGTTGGATCATGAGTGAGAAAAATGTACAGCCTCAAGGATCGACTTCACTACATCTGGCACAGCCCCTCCTCTCTCCTCTGCTTTGCATTTTATTGGTCAGGTTTGCTGGCTCCACCCCCATTCTCCTTTCTCACATACAAACATTCTCCGAGGCCCCTCCCACTCCTCTTGGCAGTGTTGTTTTGTAGAAGGTCTCAGTGAGAACTCTTTCCTGCCGTAGTAAAGCTGAAGATGCTCTCTATGTGAGATTAAATGCGAGAAACTTTGCATCCTCTGTGGGATTATTTAGTCAGAAGTCACTCTCAGTTGATGATCTCATCGTAGGCTTGCAAGGATATGAATGCATGCAATTTTTACTATTTTTATACATGATGAAGAAACTTTTTTTGTTTGTCTGAAGAGAAAAAACTGATTTTTGCTCAGTGTTTTTATCCACAAGAGTCTTTTTTTCCTTCGTAGGGGTTCCTTGAGAGATTAAAAAAATCTGCTTTTGGATTTATATCAAATATATTTGCTTCTGGATTTTTCTGGGACCACATCATCTTTCTTTTAAGACATTTGGGATTTGCAGGTACAGATTACCATATTTGAAAACCACCATGAGGTGTTGGATCTGAAAAAGTTGTGAAGTGGCAACACTCAAGCCTTATTGACTGGATTGTGTCATTTTACATGCTAAAACAAGAAGAGCTGCCGGGAACATCTCCAATCTGCATTAAAATCCCAAAACAGTGAGCTATTCCACTGGACTTCGACTATCACAGCTTTCAGAAAGCACCACCAGCTGTCCTTTGTGTCTTGTTAAAAATTGGTTCATTTCCTGATCAAAACAAGCTTTTTTTTTTGCTGTCACGAGCGATGTGTGTGAGAAGTTCTTCTCTTCTTGCTTGGAGGACTGTTTGCTCGTTGTTTAGCTGCTGATACTCAGTTAAACGGGGAATGCCAGAGCACTGCTGCAGAGGTTACTCCAGGTCGTTTCTGAGCGTGGCCTGATGAAGCTGTGCTGGAAAGGACTGCACCACCGTCAGGAGCTGACACAATAAGTGTGAATTTCTCCCCAAACGGACAGGAGAGATGGAAGTCCTCAGCTTTGATGCTGAGTCTGATTGGCTGTATGATTGGGAGGCGGTTCAAGAGTCTGAAATTGCCTTGTGTGATTGGACAGATTGGGTCTGGGATTCCGAGAGAGTTCCTGCTGTAAGCAACCAATCAGAGAGGAATACAAAAGGGGGGCGTTACCCTCATTTGGTTTTGGTTTGGGTATATTAGATGATGAGCTTCTCAGCTTCTGGCAGTATTTTACTGATTTGGTCAGGATTGTATTTTTTTTATATGCAGAGCTATATTACTTGCAACTTTATTTTATTCATGAATGACATTTCAGATTTATACACAGTTAAATGCTAAGGATTTGTTAGTTATATTTTCCAATTAGTCCAATAGTTATATCTAATAATCAATTAGTTATATTTTAATTAACGTGCCATACAAGCTTAGTTGTTTACACACTCATTTTCTAGACATGTAAAAAATATTATCTTGTTTACAGAAGTTATATGCCACAATCAAAGCAAAATTATCTTGTTTTTTGTTTTGACATAAGATCTGCTCACCCCATTGGAATATTATTTAGCATGTTTTAAGAAAAAAACTCACTCAATTTTGATGTAGTATTTCTGAAAACAAGAGAATATGTTTTGCTTTTCTAGAAAATGCTTATTGATTTAAGAATTTTTAGATATTTGGACTATAAACAAGCCAAAAAGTCTAAGTAAGAAAAGCTTTTTTTTGCATTGAGATAAAAACAATAGCATGCAAAACAATATATAAATAAATATATTGAAAATGTTTAAATAGAGCTAAAAAATAAAATAAATACAAATATTTGCTGTGCTAAAGGCCAAATTGAACATGTGGATATTTATTACATTAAATATTATAGTATCAAGGATATATTGCTTAGAATAGCTGACATTTTTTTAATATGGGCGAGTGCTTTTAAATGCGTTCGGTTGTGTAGATCGTTCATGACTGAATATTGAAAATATGACTTTATTATTATTATTTTATGTCAGTAAACCACATCATGCAAAGCTAAAGCCTTTGATTCCTATATATTTATGTAGATATACAGTACATGTTACAGTGTAAATGTCACGGTCGGTAAGGGGAAAAAGGAAGCAAGGACTCAAGTGCAGAAATTATATGGGTTTTATTAAACTAAAACAAAAATAAATAGTAAAGTAAACTACCCCAAGGGGGAAAACACCAATGAAATCAATAAACAAACAAGACTGGGCAGGCTGGCAGGGATCAGGGCTGGAACACTCAGGACTGGAAAATATCGACGACGAACTGGCACAGGACAGCAGACATGAGGAGAATATAGGCAGGAGTAAAACACACAAACAGATGAACATAATTAACTAATAATCGGTTAACAAGGAGGGTGGGACTAGACGATAGACGGGAGAGCACCTGACACAAGGAGACAACACAAGCCAGGTGCTCACATAAAACAAGACTAGAACAGGCAGCCAATGAGAGAACTCATTAACCGCGTGTTCGTATGACAAGACAAACAACATTGAAGCACACAACAAAAGCACGTGACCAATGTAAACACAGAGCCACGTGCTTTGACAGACGCAAGACACGAGCACACGATAAGTGAAAACACCTTACCGTGCGCTCACATAAATGCAACGCGCGTTTCATCTCAGCGCCAACCAAAACCGAAACCAACTAGACGGGGACGCTGAGAATGAAACAGCGCGATTCTGACGAAACACCACAAACACAAATCCCAAGGACGCGCAGACCCCGCGCGCTTGCATCAAGCGGGAGCACACACGGTCCGCGCGCACCTATGACGACGCGCACCCAGACAATGACAAAAGTACTCGACCCAAGAAAACTCGAGCCGAGCACTAGCAGGACAGGACAAAACAGAGCTAGTGTCCGGACTCTGCCACAAAACAAGAATTAACAAGACCAGAGTGGCAGAACCCTGACAGTAAATAAAATAAAAAGTGACATTTTAAATTGAAAATATCTAACCGGGTTGACATTTCAGCCGGCTAAGCTAAGCAGAGCTGCACCTGGTCAGTACCTGCATGGGAGACCACATGGGAAAGCTAGGTTGCTGCCAGAAGTGGTGTTAGTGAGGCCAGCAGGCGGTGCTCAACCTGTAGTTTAGTCCTAATGCCTCAGTATAGTGAAGGGGATACTATACTGTCAGTGAGTGCCGTGTTTTGGATGAGATGTTAAACCGAGGTCTTGACTCTCCTTCGAAGAAAGAGTAGGGGTTTAATCCCGGTCCACTGGCCTCTGTCCATCATGGCCTCCTAACCATGCCCATATCATAATTGGCTTCATCACTCTGTCTCATCTCCACCTATCAGCCAGTCTGTGGTGTGCGGTCTGGCGCAGTGGTGTAGTCCTAAAAAAAAAAGGTGGTGTACTATAACACCCGACCCAAATTTTAAATGAAAGTAGGCAAAGAAACAACTAAAGTCAATGTTTCTATGATTTATTAGCTATATATATATATATATATATATATATATATATATATATATATATATATATATATATATATATAAACACACATGGAAAGACAGCTTTTTAACCTACCTTCTTTACTGGCTTATTACTTTACATTTAATAGGTTCCTGTACAAACATTTACTCAAGTAAATAAACAGAATTAATAATGGGCTTAAAATCAATCAGCCATTATTTTTGATTGTCACATTCGTGCATGCTTGTTTTAAACCAAACTATTAGGAGTCTGTCTTCTGTTGTCGCTATTATATACTAGTAGTTACCCTTTTAAATTGCATATTGTTATGCGATTAATGAGTAGTCTTTGCCTCATCATTTTTAGTGTTATATATAGTGTCGTTCCCTGTAGCGGTAGGCACGATTAAGACAAATGTGAAATATACTGTTTTACAGGGGACGATTTTAAGATTTTCATTTTAGGGCGGATCAGGATCAGTTCCAATTGGGGTAAAAAAAATGGGGTAAAAAAATGTACACATATACATTAAGTAAGAATTTAAAATAATGCACTAAAATGAGGGAAGTTTTATCAGAAAAATAAGTGAGTATACCAAGGGTATATACAATTACTGATCCTCAGAAGTGGTAATACCCAAACAGCTCGTGGAAAAAAGTAGGCATACTGAGTATACGTGCGCATAGCAAGGACTACACCACTGGTCTGGCGCAATATGGCTGCCGTCGCATCATCCAAGTGGATGATTCACACTAGTGGTGGATGAGGAGATTTCCCCCCCCAAAAATTGTGTAAAGAGCTTTGAGTGTCCAGAAAAGCGCTATATAAATGTAAGGAATTATTATTATTATTACGATTTTTTCCTCAATTGAAAAACCAACACAACATAATACAAACAAGATTTCTACTAGTCTTTTAAGTGAATAAATTTGGACTTTTTCATATGTGGAATAATTCGTTTCTATTAAAAGGGAGACATGGTGCTGACAAATTCTACAAAGAGGCACACAATAATTTACAACATAATTACATTTTTATGGTTTGTTTTTATTGTCACTTTTAACTTTTTATTGTTTTGTTGTTACTTTCAACAAATACATACTTATATTTTTACAATACAACAAGAGACAAATGCCACACATTTGTCAAATGACCGTTTTGTACTGTAGTTTGTCACGAATAAACACTCTATGTCAGGCATGTCCAAGCTCGGTCCTGGAGGGCCGGTGTCCTGCAAAGTTTAGTTCCAACCCCAATCAGACACACCTGGGCTAGCTAATCAAGCACTTACTAGGCTTTCTAGAAACATCCGTGCAGGTGTGTTGAGGCAAGTTGGAGCTAAAATCTGCAGGACACCGGCCCTCCAGGACCGAGTTTGGACACCCCTGCTCTATGTGGTCTTTGTATCTTGTGTTTTGACTGTCTGTTTAGATGCGTGTGACTGTATGTACAGTATGTTCATCAGGCTGCTCTTATTCTCTCTCTCTCTCTCTCAGGTTTTGAGCCCCACATACAAGCAGCGAAATGAAGACTTCAGGAAGCTCTTTAAGCAGCTGCCCGACACAGAGCGCCTCATTGTGGGTGAGTATTACAGTAAATTACTGTATTTTTACATTACATTTACATACTTTAATAGAGTAAATATAATTTTCTCAACATTTATACAAAATGATGTATATGTGTGTTTGACCAAAAGGTAGTGTTCAGTTGTCTAGCATGCATTCACAAAACATCTGAAATGATTTTGAGTCAATTTGAGCCTGCAATAAATAGAGACATAAAGAGCATTCACACCAAGATAAATGTAAAGATGACGATAAAGATAACCCTAAAGACTTGTTATAAAAATCATTCTGAATGTAAAACAACAGCAGTGATCAGACCACAGTTATAACGATAAATATGTAGAGAAACAGTATCAGTGGGATCAGATTGATTTTTTTTTCTCAGCTAATAAATGTTAAAACACTGGCAGCCAGTCAGAATCCATTGAAATGTATGGGGTTTAAAGCTACAGATGGCATTGGAGAGAAGAACACAGCTTGATGTTAAGCACTCTTTTTAAAAATGATTTAAATATAATGATGTGAGTAATTATTAGGTAATAAATAAATCTTGAAAACAATTGGTTATACCATGGGAAATCGTGATAAATATACATGGAAGCAATGTAAGGCAGGTTAGTAAATTGAAGTATAAAAATAATAGTGCCTCAGGTATCAGTTCTAGGTCCAACATCTTTGTGTTGATTCCTTTGAAACTTTTAGGGAAAATAATTTGTGTTGTTTTTATTCCATTAAACTGACTGCGATAGCTAAAAGCCCTGTTTAATCTGCTTGCCAAGTCGTGAAGTATGGAATAATGTTTTCGGGTTTAAGCCGTTACTCGGTTGAATTGAGAAAATATTAATTTATGATCCTTTTTCAGTCATATAACACATCAGTATATAAACATTAACATATAAAATCATGGTATACACAACAGTCTCTGGATCTTGCTGCATCACAGACATCAGTATTTTAACCCATCTAATATTAGGCATGGTTATATACACTCACCAGCCAATTTATGCCTTTTGCCTTTAATCCTTCGACACTGGTACTGGAAATATTCTTCAGAGATTTTGCTCCATATTGACATGAAAGCATCACGCAGTTGCTGCAGATTTGTCGGCTGCACATCCATGATGTGAATCTCCCATTCCACCACATCCCAAAGGTGCTCTATTGCATTGAGATCTGGTGACTGTGGAGGCCATTTGAGTACAGTGAACTCATTGTCATGTTCAAGAAGATTCGTCAGAGATGATTCGCGCTTTATGACATGGCATGTGATCCTGCTGTATGTAGCCATGAGACGATGTGGACCATTCTCTGTAAACCCTAGAGAGGGTTGTGCATGAAAATCCCAGTAGATCAGCAGTTTCTGAAATACTCAGACCAGCCCGTCTGGCACCAACAACCATGCCACCTTCAAAGTGACTTAAATCCCCTTTCTTCCCCGTTCTGATGCTCGGTTTGAACTGCAGCAGATCGACTTGACCATGTCTAAGTGCATTGAGTTGCTGCCATGTGATTAGCTGATTAGAAATGTGCGTTAACAAGCAGGTTGACAGGTGTACCTAATAAAGTGGCCGGTGAGCCATGTTTTTTGAAAATGTTACAGCGCATTGGAAATGTTTATTATTACCATTTGTTGAGCCTCTCCATACAGTTTGATAGATTGCTTGGATCCGGAAGCTGCTTCGCGTGATGTCACACTTAAGCGGATTAGATAGATTACACGAGCGGGATTCACTGTACAGCAATTGAGAACATCTGCTGGTTACAAGGGAAAATTGCAAAAAAGAAAAGCTCAAACTCGTCATTGTCTATTATATATTTAATTGGGGAAAAAACTAATGTTTGAAACTGGCAGATGTATCGTTACATCAATGACCTTTGACCTTTCCTTACAGACTACTCCTGTGCCCTGCAGAGAGATATCCTCCTGCAGGGTCGCCTCTACCTCTCTGAAAACTGGATCTGTTTTTATAGCAACATATTTCGCTGGGAAACGCTGGTGAGTTGATGTATAATTCAACCTCTGATATGAGATCAGTCTCTCATGCATTATTTTTGCAATGCAGTGTGAAACGACTGATTCCACACGAAAGTCTTTTCATTTCCCACCCTCTTTTAAAGATCGAGTTTTAGTTTGTCAATTTAGCTCTGGAGAGTGGCATTCAGTCCACTTACAGTCTGTTTTTGTGCATTTTAGCTGACGGTGAGGTTGAAAGATGTTTGCTCCATGACGAAGGAGAAGACAGCTAGACTCATTCCCAATGCAATCCAGCTGTGCACGGACAATGAAAAGGTAAACACAAGCTCTTGACTTTGTGCATATCACTAGAGTGCCAAACCTACACACCAAACGTTGTCATATTTTTCCCCAGCACTTTTTTACCTCATTCGGGGCGAGAGATCGGACTTACATGATGATGTTCAGGCTTTGGCAAAATGCTCTGCTGGACAAGGTTGGAAAAAATGTGGCACTGTTATTACTGTAACTGTTATAAACAAATATATAATAATCTGTGTTTACAAGACATCTAATAGACATGAACATACAGTAGATTACTTGGCTGAAACAAACAAAACAAGAATTAATGACTACACGTGTGAAGTCTATTTATTTATTTATTTATTTATTTATTTATTTATTTATTTATTTATTTATTTATTATTTATTTATTTGTTTGTTTGTTTATTTTTGTTTGTTTATTGTTTATTATTATTATTATTGTTAATATTATTATTATTAATTATTATTACTGTTGTTGTTAATTATTATTATTATTATTATTATTATTATTATTATTATTATTGGTGTTATTATTATTTATTATTATTAATATTATTTTTGTTGCTGTTTATTGCTATTGTTATTATTATTAATATTATAATAATAATTTTATTTATTATTATTACTGTTGCCGTTAATTATTGTTATTGAATTATTATTATTATTATTATTATTATTGTTGTTATTATTATTTAGCGTTTTTAATATTATTTAGCATTATTAATATTTATTTGGCTGTTGTTTTTTATTATTTTTCATTAATTCATTCTTTTTCTTTTCAGCTTAGTCCCTTTATTAGTCTGGGGTTGCCACAGCGGAATGAACTTATACAGCATATGTTTTACGCAGCACATGCTCTTCCGCACGCAACCCATCACTTGGAATTATTATTATTATATATATTTTTGTATTATTAATAATATTAATATTATTATTATTAATCGTTATTAATGTTATTTTTATTGTTGTTGTTGTTGTTATTATTATTTGATTAATAATATTATTATAATATATAATTTATATTATAGTTTTCATTATTATTAGTAGTAGTAGTAGTATTGGTGTTTTTTTATTTATCTTTTTTAATATTTATTTTGCTGTTAGTATTATTTTTGTTGCTGTTTATTAATATTAATATTAATATTTTATTTATTATTACTACTGTTGTTGTTGTTCATTATTATTTCTATCATTGTTATTTTATTATTAATATTATTGTTTATTATTATCATTATAATTATTATTGGTGTTAATATTATTTTTTATCATTATTAATATTTTTGCTGTTGTTTATTATTCTTATTATTTATTATTAATGATATTCTTATTTATTATTATTATTAGTAGTAGTAGTATTTGTCTATTTGATAACTAGTCTATTTTTGCACTATTGTTAGACATCTATCAGATTTTTGACATACAGTATGTTTGGATGTCTATTAGATGTCTTTTAAATACAAAACTGCTTGCTGGGAAATCATCGGTGACCATGTATTTTACAAGGATTCTCCATGTCTCTCTTTTTTTTCCCTTTAAATCTAGCCATTGTGTCCCAAAGAGCTGTGGCATTTTGTCCATCAGTGTTATGGGAATGAGCTGGGTCTGACCAGTGATGATGAGGATTATGTACCACCTGATGACGACTTCAACACCATGGGGTGAGTTTTCCCCCGTCATGACCAGTGAATCATTTTGGTGATTCGTAATGTTCAGATCTCCACCCTCTCTTTGAAGAAACCAGTCTTTCATTTATAATATTATGAATATCTGGTCTTGAAAGAGGATTTTGTTTTGTAAGGATTAGTGTTGTTTTTTGTGCAACAGATTCTAGTCCATCAACAATAGCCGATCCTTTGCTCAAGTACCTGTTTTACCACAAAAAGACCTGTTTGGATCCACTAATGACCAAATAATGTTAAAGTAACTCTGGGGACATCAGAGACTTATTTTAAATCTTGTAAAAAGGGGCATAATAGGTCCCTCTTAATACTTTTGTTCAAAAAAGGTGGCGTCATTGCATTGAAAGTGGTGGTAAATGTTTATAATGTTGCAGAACTTAGTGCAGCTCAATATATTCATCAAACATTATTAGTTACATTATTAGTAATATAATAAATGTTTTCTTGAGTAGCAAATCAGCATGTTGGAATGATTTATGAAGGATGTTGTGATGTTGAATAGTAGCGATGCTAAAAACTAAACTTTGTAGACATCTTCATTCTCCCTCCGCACTGTCCATTGGTTCATCCCATTGTTGTCTGTTGGAGAGGGTCTCTTTTGCTGCCCGAGCTGGTAATCTTGACCTGCAGCTGTTGCCCCTCTCCCTGGTGCAGGTACTGTGAGGAAATTCCTGCTGAAGACAATGAGGCCAATGACAACTGCCCCAAAACCCCTGATGCCAAGATGGACATCAGTCCCCAGCTCCACCGGAAGGTGTTTCCCAACAGCAGCCTGAACTCCACAGACAGCACTGATGCTCCGCTCAATGTAAGTTATAGGTGGCCATATCTGGGATTTCGTTTATAAACATACTAAACAGTGGTACTCCCTATGCAAACGCTGAGATCTATAAACTATAAACAAACTTGACAGGAGATTGTTCGCAGCTGTAAGTAAACTCTAAGTAAACATCTTTAACTTCAATTTTGACTTAATTGACCCATTTTAAATCTCTATTGTTTGTAAACTATGCATTTATATCTACATTTAAAGTCATAGTTCACCCAAAATACATCAATATTCCTTTGTTCCAAACCTGTTTGACGTTCTTTTTTCTGTTGAACACAAAAGAAGATATTTTTAAGAAAGCTGGAAACCTGTAACCAATAACTTCCAAAATATTTGTTTTCCCACTATGGAAGTCAATTGTTTTTAACTTTTTTCAAAATATCTTCTTTTGTGAACAGGTGATAGAAACCCTGTCTGTCTGTCTTTTATTTATATCTATCTGTCTGTCTGTCTGTCTGTCTGTCTGTGTGTCTGTCTTTAGGACGGATAGATAGATAGATAGATAGATAGATAGATAGATAGATAGATAGATAGATAGATAGATAGATAGATAGATAGATAGATAGATGGATGGATGGATGGATGGATGGATGGATGGATGGATGGATGGATGGATGGAGATAGAACGAGAGATAGACGGACAGACGGACAGACAGACGGACGGACGGACGGACGGACGGACAGACAGACAGACAGACAGACAGACAGACAGACAGACAGACAGACAGACAGACAGACAGATAGATAGATGGATGGATGGATGGATGGATGGATGGATGGATGGACGGACGGACGGACGGACAGATAGATAGATACTGTAGAAAGACAGACAGACAGACAGACAGACAGACAGAAAGAAAGAAAGAAAGAAAGAAAGAAAGAAAGAAAGAAAGAAAGAAAGAAAGAAAGAAAGAAAGAAAGAAAGAAAGAAAGAAAGAAAGAAAGAAAGAAAGAAAGAACGTTCACTTTTAGGAAGGTTTCTAGCCAAAGATTTCTAAATGAGATTAAGCATGTTAGCTTTGGAAACTCATTTGATTGGGTTGTTCTGATGAGATTTATTCAATATGTCTCTTTCTGTGTAGTTTGATGTGCCCCCAGTGGAGGACTTTACTAACTGCATCCCAGAAGACCTCCTGCCCCTGACCTTACCTGATAATAAGCTGTCAGAGACTGGTGGCTCCGCCCATGTCCCCGTCCCCTCACCCTCGCTTGATTTCAATGATAATGAGGATCTCCCCACTGAACTCAGCGACTCCTCAGAAACACACGATGAGGGTGAGTGATTGAGTGTGCTCTCCTTCAACTGAGCTAAACCCATTTGTAGATATACTGTATCACAGGCAGTGGTGTAAAGTAACAAATTACAAATACTCAAACTACTGTAATTGAGTAGTTTTTCTCAGGAATTGTACTTTTACTTTCCTTGGAGTACATTTTTAGTGCAGTATTATTACTTTTACTCCACTACTTTCCTTCAACCTGCAGTCACTACTTTATTATTTCTTGTGAATGGGGATAAGAAAACATCCAACCTAAAATCAACCAAATATCAACGTCTAATGATGTTGTAGCTTGACGTTGTGTGGACGCTACCGTAATGACATCTACCAGATGTTGGATTTTGGTTGCCTTACTTGACGAATAAATGTCAGTATTTGACGTTAATATGATGTTGGTTTAAGATGTTGACTCAATGTTGGATTTTGGTCACTTTCTAACACAACCTAAAATCAACCAAATATCAACATCATTTGACATCATCGTTATTGGACATCAAAATAACATTGTCCTTAGAGGCTGGCTAGACATTGAATTTTAGTCACCTGATGTTACGACCTAAATCTAACCTAATATAAGCGTCGTGTGACATTGTGTGCCTGCTGGGCAACAACTAAATGCACTACAGAATGTTACGTTTACACACATCCACAAATTATATGTAAATGCATCAGCCTTTTACAGCGTAATACACAATACTCACTACTCTTGAGTACTTTTGAAAGGTCTACTTTTTACTCATAGTAATATTTACAACAAAGTACTTTTACTCTACTCACTCTACATTTTTAGGCAAGTAATGGTACTTTTACTTTAGTATGATTTTTCAGTACTCTTTCCACCACTAACCACAGGTGCTCTGACACATGGCTCTTCTGATTTTGTGTGATTGTGTGTGTGTTCTCAGCTGGGGAAGTTCAGGCCTTCCAGGAAGATCTGAATGGGAAATTGTACATTAATGAAGTGTATA
Organism: Danio aesculapii; assembly: GCF_903798145.1. Classification (NCBI taxonomy): domain Eukaryota; kingdom Metazoa; phylum Chordata; class Actinopteri; order Cypriniformes; family Danionidae; genus Danio; species Danio aesculapii. The sequence goes on from NC_079444.1 coordinate 40,101,799, forward strand.
AGTTCAGTGTGGATAAACTGCACGACATCCTGTTCACTGAATCACAGTTCATGAGGGAGTTTCTGGAGCAGAGACGCTTCTCAGGTTATCTGTCTGTCTGTCTGTCTGTTCATCTTTCTGTCTGTCTTATATCTATCTATCTATCTATCTATCTATCTATCTATCTATCTATCTATCTATCTATCTATCTATCTATCTATCTATCTATCTATCTATCTATCTATCTATCTATCTATCTATCTATCTATCTATCTATCTATCTATCTATCTATCTATCTATCTATCTATCTATCTATCTATCTATCTATCTATCTATCTATCTATCATTCTGTCTATCTATCTATCTATCTATCTATCTATCTATCTATCTATCTATCTATCTATCTATCTATCTATCTATCTATCTATCTATCTATCTATCTATCTATCTATCTATCTATCTATCTATCTATCTATCTATCTATCTATCTATCTATCATTCTTTCATTCTATCTATTATTCTTTCTGTATACCTATTTATTGCTCTCTGTCAGTCTAGCTATTATTAAAATACCATATGTCTGTCTGTCTGTCTGTGCAGATGTGGTGTATCACCCATGGAAGAAAGAGGACACTGGTAACCAGACTAGAGAGATCATGTACACCATCTCCCTCTCCAACCCACTGGCCCCAAAAACAGCCACAGTAACAGAGACGCAGGTGAGCTCAAAAGAAGGCGTCCATTAGATTACAGAGCACACAGGACATTTGTTAAATGCAGTTTTTATCTTTATCACAATCCTATGAAAAGCTGTACTTACTTTTGGGGGTTTTTCCAGACTTTGCACAAGGCCAGTCAAGTGAGCGAGTGCTACATCATTGACGCTGAGGTCATTGCTCACGATGTCCCGTATCACGACTATTTTTATACGCTCAACCGCTACATGCTTACTAGAGTCGCAAGGAACAAGTGCCGCCTGAGGTAAAGCTTCCACTCTGTTTTTATCTGGTAAACATCAATAAAGGGGACCTATTATGCAAAAATCACTTTTATAAGGGGTTTAAACCATAGACTGTAAAAGATATGGACGAAGTATCCGTGATGTCACCCATAGATTTCTGAAGAGCGCAAATTAAGCTACAAGTAGGCGTGGCTAACCTGCACCATTTTGTTTGCACGTCATAGCTCCAAATAAGGGCAAAGAGACAGAGCTACAGATGCCTGCTAGCATTTTGCTTAGACGGGCTTTTCTTTAGGAGAAACGCTTAATACTTCATTACCTGCGACTCGTTTGTGTTCTGACCACATGTGCTTGGCTGTACACTATATCAATAAAGTGTTTAGTCTTTTAAAAACACTGCTGTAATATATTGAGCCTCTAAGCATTGTCCTTATGACATTTTTCAACAGGAAGAAAACGCTAATTACTTCAAAAACTTCAGAAATAGTCTGTGTTAGTAAATGCAAGGCTATTGATGAAATTCAGGCACAACACGGTATGACAACGTGTCAGATTACTGTTCAAGAGCCTACAGCTAATCAATCTATCAGATTCTGGAGTGCATTCAAGTTCTAATAAAAATATAAATGATCTTAAATAAAACAAATACATTTATAGATATGGTAAAAGAAATTGCTCTATTATGGAGTCAGGACTAGCGCAATTTCGATGAATTGCAGTTTCAGTTATTTCCATATTAGCTTCACAAGGCAGAGCGGGAGGTTGTCGCTTGGTTTAAACACAGTTGTGGGATGACAGTCTGTAAATATAACCAGCTTCTTATGGTAAACATTTATTCACTTTATTGTTTATAATCACACTTGAAAAAAACAGGCTGCAGAAACACTTTGATTGACATTCTCTTGACATTCTCCCTTTGTGTCAATAGAGGGGGAAACCCCTGCCCATTAGTGATGATCTCTTTCTCATTACCATAGCATGTTGGTCTTGTTTTTGAATCTACCAGCTTGCTCACACTTTTGATAAGAGGTCTGGCAGCACAATCTCATTTGAATTTAAAGCGACAGTCACCAAAGTGGCACAATCAGGATCAAAGCGTAAAAGGGTCAGTTTCAAAGATTATAAAACATTATTCATGGGGTATATTAAGCTGAAACTTCACATGCACACTCTAGGGACATCAGAGACTTATTTCACATCTTGTAAAAAGGGGAATAATAGGTCCTCTTTAAAACCGTTTTTTATGAGATAACCTTTTATTTCCTGTTCGAGTAATAAAATGCAATTTTTGTTTTTCTTGAATTGATCCTAAAGAGTGTCAGCTGAACTGCGCTACAGGAAGCAGCCGTGGGGATTAGTTAAGGGCTTCATTGAGAGAAACTTCTGGAGTGGCCTGGATGAATATTTTAGGTATTTAGGTAAGTTTTGACAGAGCAGGTACTTTTTTTTAATACAATTTATATCTGTAATAATAAGGCCTTCACATATGAGCAATATCACATGAGTAGCAGTGTGATATGGCTGTATATGGGCACTGGTGGGAGACGTGCGCCTTAGTGTCCCACCATACAGCCATTTCACACTGCTACAAGGGTGATATTGCATTTATACAACAACTCGAGGGCATAATCGTGTGTATATAATAAAGAAATGAAACACGGAGACTCTCAAACATCCTTTTTTTATAATACATTTTTTGGGGTTTTTCACCTTTATTATGATAGGACAAGTAGAGATTTCAGACAGGAAAGCTTTGGGAACAGAGAGAGGGGAAGGGTCAGCAAAGGACCTCGAGCCGGGAATCGAACTCGGGTCGCCATGAGCACAGTGCTATATGTCGGCGCACAATACCACTAGGCTATTGACGCTGACTCAAAAATCCTTTTGTACGAGGAACTACTTTCTTCCGCCATTTCTTCACATCTGTAGCTGACCGTCAGAACAGATTATTCTCTAGCATAATGTCTAAAGTGATGACAAGACAGGTGATTTTGCTCACATTTTAAGATTATAAGGCTGAACAGCGTGAAATGGCATCAGTCTACTGAGATTTCCCATTATTTTTTGTTGCAATCGGTAGATCACAATAATTAACCCTGAAAAAGCCAAAGCAAACACTATGAGATTATGGCATAAATGCAGCACTACAACATACACAAGAGAGATCGACTTAAAAAAGTCACTTACCTATTTAATAATAATTTAATCAGCTGTAAGTTGAAATTACGCTGAGTTTTTCTCCTCTAAGGGCTGATGAAGCGGCCTCTGTCGTTATCTTGTGGCGGAATGTCAACCGTCAATTTTTTTGCTCTGCTATCCATATAAATATACTAAACAACTACATCCTCACCTAAAAAAAGCCTCAAAAGTACATTATGTTGTCCAACAGCTGCAATATTTGTCAAACTGTAGTGAGTTTATTGACCTGCTGTCACTCTATGTGGGCGGAGTAATACACAAGAGTGAAGAGGCTGTACGGGTGCTGTTATTACAGAATATTGCACGGCCAATCAGCCAATCAGATTTGAGAACTAGACAGAACTGTTGTGTATGCATATATATATATATATATATATATATATATATATATATATATATATATATATATACACACACACACAGTTGTAGTCAGAATTATTAGCCCCTCAGTTTATTTTTTCCCCCAATTTCTATTTACCAGAGAGCAGATTTTTTCAACACATTTCTAAACATAATATTTTTAATAACATGTAACCTTCTTCGTTGGTGTGCTTCCCCAAAATGTCTCTGCGTTGTGTATGTGTGATAGGATGAATAAGAAGGACACCAAGACCGTGGTTGAGCCAAACAGAGCAGCTTTCCCTTTAATGGACTCCTCTCTTCATTTTGTCACTCGCACAGCAGAAATGGCACTGCAACATCTTTCCCACAAGGAAACACAACTCAGTACATGACAAAATATCTTCAAAGATCACAATGTGTAACAAACTGCCCAAAATAAATGATGTAAATGTGGCTGCAGCTAAATAACTAGTAAGCTAGCTGTTCACAAACTAACCTAAACACTGAAAAGATAAACTACAACATATGACGGGCAATTATAAATGTTAAATATATTCAGAATATAAAGAACCAACCAAATAAAATGCCCTATCACCCCTAAAACAACATAAAATATGCTCTGCCGCATGGAAACATCTAAAATGTCAGAAATATCAGAAATATAAGTCAATCTATCAAAAATAAGGACATCTACACATTAGTTAATGCCCTAACTATAACATATCTCATAAAATAACATGGATGGCAAATATTATTGACAAAATTAAACAGATTGTGAGCAAGAGCTGAATTAATCCTCCTTACCTTTCCCACAAGGAAACACAACTGAGGCCAACGAGCAGCCCATCTCCCTAACACAACACACAGCTCCCCCCCGGAGGAAAGGAAGAGATATAACAGATTCCCTACAAACACATTTTTAATAACTGATTTATTTTATCTTTGTCATGATAACAGTAAATAATATTTGACTAAATATTTTTCAAGACACTTCTATACAGCTTAAAGTGATATTTAAAGGCTTAACTAGGTTAATAAGGTTATCTAGGTAGGGTAGGGTAATTAGGCAAGTTATTGTTTAACGATGGTTTGCTCTGTAGATTATCGAATATATTTATATATATGTTTCAATTATGTGTGTGTGTGTAGAGCTGGAGCTGAATAAGGTACAGCTGGTGCTATCTGAACAGTCTCCCAAATCCAAAGCGTTACGCACAGCTACAGTTAGGCGGAGGAAGCGACCCCTGACGCACATGAGGCCGCAGCATATGGATGAGGCCCTCAGCCCCGTCACCACACCTGAGGATGAGAAGAGCGTCATCCAGCGCATCAAACATGTGGCAGGTACGACAACAAACAACGCATCTTACACAAAATAAGTCATACTGCCTCACAAACTGCATTAAGTAAAAAAAACACACACAGATATATGATCCAGGGAGTGCATTACAGTAAGTTTCTTATCTTAGGTCTTACTTTAAAGGGGGCCTATTATGCAAAAATCTGTTATAACACAGTTGTGTGGCAGCAGTGTGTGAATATAAGCAGCTTCTAATGGTAAACATTTATTAATAGGTTTTTTTATAGTCACACTTGATAAAATCAGTCTGCAGAAACACCTTGATCGACATTCTCCCTTTGTACGTGTCATCAGAGGATGAAAGCCCCGCCCACTAGTGACAATCTCTCCTTCATTAGCATAAGATATTAGTCTTGTTTTTGAATCTGCCACAATGCTGACACACAGGAATTTGTAGCTCCACCCTCTTTTGAAAAGAGCACAATCTCATTTGAATTTAAAGCGACAGTCACCTCAATGGCACAATTAGGATCAAAGCGTAAAAGGGGCAGCTTCAAAGAGTTATTAAACATTCTTTGTGTGGTATTTTGAGCTGAAACTTCACATACACACTCTTGGGACATCAGAGACGTGTATTACATCTTGTAAAAAGGGGAATAATAGGTCACCTTTAAGAAACTGTATTTTAAATCATGATTTTTTTGCTAATTTTATCACAGAAGCAAATCATATCTTGATTTGAGATTCTTATCCTATCTTCCAAATTCGTTAACCTAGGCAAAATTTAGTTTGACATATTAGTTCCCCTCACTCCACAACAAATCATTTACTTTTGACATTTTAAGGACAGGAGTAAGGGAAATTCAAACGTGCCCATTCAAAACCTGCTACTGAAAAATCATACAATTAATCACAAACAAATTTGTAATTATTCACCCAGCACTAACAATGTGTGAAATGCTCATGTTTTCCTTGTCTTGATGTTTATTGTAATTAAAGAAACTCCTAGGATTAGATCCAGAGCACATTTCAGATGTTTTAATTTGTGACTTGTATTGTAGAAAGTGTTTGTCTGTGTTCTCTGATTATAATGTTCATGCTGTTGCAGGATCCACACAGACCAGACATATGCCAGACCACGCGTCTGAAGGCCTGGCTCTCTACAGCGTTTCCAAACTCCTGCTCATCATCAGCTCTGTGTGCGTATTCATAACACTCCCCTATTGAATATTTGGATATTTAAAAATTGCACATATTTATCGCATTACATTGCTCTAATTAATTTGAATTGTACATATCTACTGTATATATAAATTTGTAATTAGTCAGAATTATTAGCCCCCCTTTGAATTTTTTTTCTTTTTTAAATATTTCCCAACTGATGTTTATCAGAGCAAGAAAATTTTCACAGTATGTCTGAGAATATTTTTTCTTCTGGAGAAAGTCTTTTTTATTTTATTTTGGCTAGAATAAAAGCAGGTTTTAATTTTTTAAAAACATTTTAAGGTCAAATTATTAGCCCCTTTAAGCTATACATTTTTTTCTATAGTCTACAGAACAAACCACTGTTTTAAAATAAGTTGCCTAAGTACCCTAACCTGCATAGTTACCCTAATTAACCTAGTTAACCCGTTTAAATGTCACTTTAAGCTGTATAGAAGTGTCTTGAAAAATATCTAGTAGGGGTGAGGCAGAGGCGGAAGGGTGGGCGTGTGTAGGTACCGAATGGGGGGGGGTCGTTATGCACCACGTTTTACAGGCAGCCGCCCACTGTGATCGGAGTGTTATAGACTATACCGAAAAGCGGGGGTTGGGGGACTTAATTCTGGGAGTTTTCCGGGAGACAGAAAAAAAACGGGAGATTGGTCTGAAATACGGGAGGCTCCCGGGAAAAACGGTAATGTTGGCAGGTATGGTTTTTAAAACTATTATGTTTAGAAATGTGTTGAAAACATCTCTCCATTACACATAAATTGGGAAAAAAATAAGGAGGGGGTTAATAAATCTGACTTCAACTGTATATCTGCATACTTATTAATAGCATCCTGTACATATATTCATCTATTGTTAATCTCTGTTCATAGCTAATATAACCCGTATATAATGTTGATAGTACATCCATCTGTAAATATCACCATAGTTTTTCTATAACTGCACTTTATAACTTATACCTGTATCCTGCACTTGCTGCTATTGCACTGCTGGTTAGACCTAAACTGCATTTCGTTGCCTTGTACTTGTACATGTGTAATGACAATAAAGTTGAATCTAATCTAATCATAATGACAATCACTCCTATTAAATAGCTAAATTAGTAGTGCTGGGCAAATATTATTCGAGATTAATCCAAAATAAAAGTTTGTTTTGACATAATATTTGTGTGTGAATTTTCTATATTAATTATGTATACTATACGTGATATACAGACATACATGAAAACTAAACTAAACTAAATCATTTCGTTACATAGATCTTTACATTTTTGGCAGCACGGTGGCTCAGTGGTTACTGTTGTCTCATAACAAGAAGGTCACTGGTTCAAGTCTCGGTTGGACCAGTTGGCATTTCTGTGTGGAGTTTGCATGTTTTCCCCATGTTGGCGTGGGTTTCCCCCTGGTGCTCCGGTTTCCCTCACAGTCCAAACACATGAGCTATAAATGAATTGAATAAACTAAATTGGACGTAGTGTAGTGAATGAAAGTACATATGGGTGTTTCACAGTACTGGGTTGCAGTTGGAAGGGCATCCGTTGTGTAAAACATATGCTGGAATAGTTGGCGGTTCATTCCGCTGTGGAGACCCCTGATGAATAAAAGGACGAAGGAAAATGAATGAATGAATGAGATCTTTAAATATATATTTATTTTGTTTCATATACATATATATTTTATATATAAATATCATTCATTATTTCATTCATTTTCTTTTCAGCTTAGTGCCTTTATTAATCTGGGGTCGCCACAGCGGAATGAACCACCAACTTATCCAGCATATGTTTTTTTATGCAGAGGACGCCCTTCCAGCCACAACCCATTACTGGGAAACACCTACACGCTCTCATTCACACACATACACTACGAACAATTTTAGCTTACTCAATTCACCTATAGGGCATGTCTTTGGACTGTGGGGGAAACCGGAGCACCCGGATGAATCCCAAATACGGGGAGAACATGCAAACTCCACACAGAAATGCCAACTGGCCCAGCCGAGGCTCAAACCAGCAACCTTCTTGCTGTGAGGCGACAGCACGACCTACTGTGCCACTGCGTCGCCCATATATAAATAAACATTCTCAAGTGTATGCATGCATATGTGTGTTTATATATGTGTAATAAATATACACAGTATAAATACATACATTGTCAAAACAAACTTTTATTTTGGATTTGTGATTAATCTTTGCCCAGCACTAAAATTGTTAATTGTTTCTACTCCTTTTCTACCAAATTGCTCACTTTTATCAAAAAAGATCTACATGTTGTGCCGTGTAAATCTCAATGCAGCCAATTTAATGTGAGATTTCAGTGCTGTGAAAACCACAGAGGTGTGGATGAAGTCCCTTTAAAAGTCCTCACTGCATGTATCATTCAGTGTCTTCTCTGTTCTCTGTCTGTCGCACACACTTGCTATGTTTCCATCCACCTATTTTTAATGCACGTTTTGGTTATTATAAAAAATGCTTAATGAAACGCCAAGACACGCATAAATGTTTTGAAAATGTACATAAAAATGTATGCGCACAAAAAAGTAGGATAAACTTTGGTAACAATTTATAACTACACACTATGAACCATTTATTAAGCATTAGTATATAGTGAATGTATTATCTGTTAAGCATTAACTCTACATTAATAGACGTTAGTTTATAACAGCTAATACAAATGCTTTATTCTTGATTTATAAGCACATTTATAATCTGCTTAATGATTGTACTTTAATACTTTGGTAATTATTATTTTTTTATTACTAAATTAAGTATTTCATCATTTACAAACCAGTTATTTGAGAGAAGTTGCTAATTTTTAAAGATTATTCAGAACCCGTTAGTAAATGATTAATAAACTATTCAAATCAAGATATATATATATATATATCTCATTATTCAGGCATATATTAATAGCTAATTTATATGTTAATAAATGCTTTATTAACTCAACTTCATCCAGTTTTGTGACCTAATCGAAATTGAAGACTATTTATGCTTTATAAATCCTTTATAAATGACAATTAAAGGTTCAGTTAAATTCTAAACAGGAAA